>NC_137470.1:123146608-123572058 GCF_964235325.1 Thermobia domestica
CACAAAGTTCACTTGGCGGGGGCTGGGATCGAACTACTTTAGTTTGGGAATTCAAATTAAAATTTATTTAATCATCAATCTCTTTGTTAACTTTTGCCAACACTGGAAAAATGCTCATTAGAACTTCAACTATTAACATTGGATCACGTTCAAACGTTATTAGACCATTTTTAGTGTTTAGTTCATCTATTTCTATATATTTTTTTGTCATATGGAGCTTAGTTCCATATTTTCTGATGTTTCGTAAACATTACTATTAGGAATTATATTTTTGGGCTTTCGGCATTTATGGCCATGTTAGCTCGTCACGTATGAGGGATGACGGCCCTTGGCAATTACACTATCCGAGGAAATGGCTTGGGACCTTTATGTTAGGTATCATCCCGGCGTTTGCCTCGTGGCAATGAAGAAAAAAAAAAAGAAAACCGAAACGATGGCTGACCTAGGAAAGCTTTTACACTTTTTAGACCGATTGTCCCTATGTTTCGTAAGTGTATATAACTAAAATGAAAATCACATTCGACTCGAAACAAAATCTAAAATTACGACTACAACAATAGTATAATTTTGTTAGTGCACTAACAGTTAAATTAAACGTGTTTCTCTATTTTTTTGGAATCTTATCCTGTAATATTCTACGCTGGATATAATTGTCTTTCAACACGATGTAAGCCTAAACCCCTGAAACGTACAAGGGGGAGTTCGAAAATAAGTTTCCCCTCTCGTTTTCCCCAGGAAAGCGAACAGCATTGGAGGAAACACAATGGTTACACGTGCAACATACCCAGACACAAATTGGTATCGTCTGACCGCGATCCTCCAGACGGCACCGTCGCAGCGCCTGCGCAAAGCAGAGACAAGTCTCTCAGTCTGAGCCTGGTAGCTATGGAGAGAAGGTGGGTTTTGACGTCATGGTCAAAAGAAGGAAGTACGTCGGTTGTCCGCTATGAATGGGCACGTGGCGTATAGGAAGCAAAAATCAATAACCGCCTGGTGTTCTATTGTTGGATGACAATGCGAGACCACACTCAGCGACGGCAACGCAAAATTATATTTCAACTCTTGGGTGGGAGCGCCTTGCCCGTTCGCCAGACAATCCTGATCTCTCACCCAATGACTTCCAACTGTTTCCGGCTTTGAAGAAGTCTCTCGGCGGCAGGCGCTTTAGAAGCAATACTTAAGTCACAGAAGCTATTCGACGCTTCTTCCATATGCAGAGTCTGGTAGAGTTTTTGAAGCTTATAGACTGGTATGACAAATATCTCAATGTACGCGGTACTTGGTGGGAAAATAAAAGTACGTCTAATCTTTAATGGCACATGCTATTTTTTTAGTCTTGCATCCCCATCTCTATCCACAGTCGTTTGGGGAAACATTTCCGGACTCCCCCTCGTAGAAGAGTACATGATAGGGTTCCAAAAATAGAGAAACATAATAGATTTAGGTGTTAGTGACTAACAAAATTATACTGTATTAAAAAAAGAATATATATATACACACCACTGTAGTTATGAAGCTATGTGAAAGCCTGAAGAGAAGAATGCCTAAAGCCCCGACGAAGAGTGCCCGCGAGAAAGACATGAAATATGTTAAGAAATACAGGAAATGAACATTATTCAGATTAGTTTCAGTTATTATTTGTATATACTTTTATTACTTTTTGTTTCATACTTCTACATAATGACTGATGTCATGTGATGTGATGAGATGCTGACATGAAAACGAAGATGAGAATTCCCGTTGAAAATTTTGGCAATTACTAAATGACAGACATGTCCCAAGCTTAAAATTATATGGGCGCATGAGAGGATGATCCAAATTAACAAAAAAAAAAAAAAAAAAAAAAAAAAAAAAAAAGGCTACTTACCAATGAATCCTCCCTTAGGAAGATTAAATATTTTCCAAACGTTTCGGAACGCCACGCTGGTTCCTTCTTCAGTGGCAAGGTACCAAGGATAAAAACGGATAGAACATAAAAGGTGTAAAACAAGGAACATATATACCACCAAATAAATGTAACGTAAAGAATGGATTGAGAAACACAAGAAAATATTGGGACTTCAAAGAGGAAGCTGAAGATCAAAAAACGTGGAAGAAACGTTATCAGGCCAAAAAACAAAAAATAAAATAAACAATAACAATAAATAACTAAAAACACTCTTCAGTCCCAGGACCTGCCAAAAGGCGGAATACATAATAATATTACGGTAATAATAATAATAGTAATAATAATAATAAACAATGGATCCTGAAATGTCACAAGCAGAGCAAAACAAACCTTTACGTTGCATTTTACACCTTTTATCTCCTATCTGTTTTCATCCTTGTTACCTGGCCACTGAAGAAGGAACAAGTGTGGCGTTCCGAAACATATGACAAAAAGTTAGGCTCCCAAAGGGACGATTCCTTCGTAATTTTTATATATATATATATACCAAGCTTAGTCCAAGTTAAGATTTGTATTCATGCAACAATTTCGTTCCTTATGTTGTTATTAGTGTTCCGGGGAAATGGTTTCGATTTCTTGTGAGAGTTCAGGGGTTGGGATTCAATTTTTCATACAAAATATGCTCAAATATTCTACTGAAGCTTAAAGTAAAATGTATTACTTACACTTGGGGCTTTACTAAAATCCAATTTTCTCTTTACTAAATCTAATTTTCTTTGTCTTGAAACTACTCTTCCCTCTCGTGGACTCTTGCACGTACATTGTGGAGTTGACATACGTTTTTTCTTTCCGTCCATTGCAACCTGAAACATTATTATGTTGTGTAAGTATACGTGAAATTGTCTATTAAACACAAATTGACAAAACATGTATTGTCTGATTTTACGTATTTCCGTTGCTGCAATTAACTTGTTGAAATGCTGGAACGTTTCCAACTTATAAAGATATAACATTAGAGGAAATGCAAAATAATGCTTCTAAAAATAAATTTAAATCGTGTACGAACAAGACTTTAAAAAGAGCTAAATTACATACTGCTACGAATGTGCAGGTCAAAATAATATTAGTAATTATTATTTCCAATTCTTCCATAAATATTCAACGTCAAATGAGGTTTTCAATAAATTCTAGAAAATTTACAGGTAAAATTGTAGTTACATGTTGTTAGTATTGTGATAGTAATATCTGAATGATCCTTGTTTTAGGAATATTAAAAAAAAAAAAAAAAAGCAACGGTCGAATATGATGCAAAGTCTAAGAACTGATCGCTAGTCTACCCACTTAAGTTGTAGGTCTCATCTTGTATATAGCCTCATTCCTTACAAAGGACATAAATAGAAAGCAAGGACGAAGTATATAATGATTCCTTTTCTTTACATACTTTCGTCGAAGCAGGCGTACTTGCTAGAGTATCAAAGAGCAAGTTACGCTTTCACTGATAGTTTGCGATCTTAATGTAACGAAGTTTTCATATGTTCAAGAGCTGACAAAATAATAAAAAAAAAATAAATAAAAAAATAAATAAATAAATAAAAATAAAAAATATAAATGTCTTTTAGGTTAATACATAAGAAACTGCAAAAGACTTGTATAATCGTATTATTGCTACTTTTTATTATACATTTTATTTGATCTCAATATCAATGTGGGTAGACGGTGCTGCAGATCTGTGGAGCGAGAAATATTTTATAATAATTATGAAAAGCGCAAACTCACTATATCATGTTCTTGTGTGGTTTTGCTCAAATAACGCCAACCTAACAAGTTAAGTTTGTAACAGTGACGTAACTACGGGGTGGGACAAACGGAGCTTGTGCCCCAGGCGTATGATTGGTGGGGTGCAAAAATGGGCAAATATTTATTTTTACTATAATGCAAGAAAAAGAGTTTTAATAAACTGAAGATAAAAAAAAAAAAAAAAAAAATATATATACCTCAGAAACTTAACAGAACATCTCACAAACTTTAGCATCATATTCATGAAGCACAAGTTAGCTTCAAAGCTATCTCTTGAGAACATTGCAAAAACCTTCCAGCCAAAAAAAGCCCGAAAAGTTAAATTTTAGTTCCACTTTGTGTTTTCATTTAACTTACATCGATTTAAGAGATTTGCAAAAAATTTCCGAGTATAATACTTGAGATAACAGCTTGAATGTTTCTCATAATTAAATATTCTATTCTAAATCAACAGACTGTTGATTCATTCTACACATATGCACATCCCGATATAACTCCAAAAACATTGTGATTTGCAGTTACTATAATAAGACTATGATAAGAATACGTTAAGATGCCATGCTACTCTCAGATTATTTGGTAATCAAATACTAATTAGTTTGGTGTTTTATCTTGTACTAAAAATTAAATTATATACTGTAATTTTGAAATTAAGCTTCACCACTTGAAAAAAAAAAAAATGAAGTTACTGTGTGATGCAAATATGAGATGAAGTCGGGGAGCGTTTTGGTTTGGTTGGTCACGGGACGCTAAGGCGAGTTCTTGCCCCGGGTGACAACCAGCCTAGTTGCGTCGCTGGTTTGTAATGAGTAAATACGTCTATAAGCAACTTGATTTGTTGATATAGCTGAGTTAGATACAAGGAAATGTCCACATTACGTTTTACTTGTAGAAGATTAAGGTAAAGGTACACGCAGGATTCAATTTTGAAATCAGAGTCAACGGTCTTTCAACTAATATGGAGGTGGACAGGAAAGACAAAAAACGAGGAGAGTATGACATTTAGACTTTCTTCCCGAAGCGTGCTTAAGATTATTTTTAACTCATGTAATCTGAAATAATAATACAGGGAGTCCATAAAGTCCTGCAGGAAAGTAAAACTCTATAACTTGGAAACCGTTACGTTTAAGTGTATAAATTTTTGGGGTTGGAAGAAGGGAAGTTTAAAATTTTGTTTTGGCCACAATGCTCGATGCCAGGGTGGAAAAAAATCATGATTTTTTAAAAAAAAATCATTTTTGTTGACTTTTTTGATTTAAATCGATTTTTTTTATTTAAATCAAATCTTTCTCCTCGTATAATACAAGTTGCGAACTGAAGAAAAAGCATTAGGAATTACTATTAAATGCTAATTATGCTATTTAAGTAAAACTATTGGGGTAGAATTTTGAATTATCCCCAATCGTTAACCTATATAAATTCCAAAACAATGTTTCTTAACACTTTTAAATTATGGCTCTTTTTAAAGGTAAATTATAGACTTTCAGTCAAGCAGCTACAGCATCATCCCTATTTATCCTAGGATCATGGTACATACATCACTCTCTTTAGAATAGAACAGCTTTTGAAACGGTAACATTCACATTTCCCTATCATGTCCCTGAAGCGGGAAATTTTGAGAGTAATCTAAAAAAAAAAAAAAAAAAAACCCTCTGGATTTCCCTGTGTTAACGCACAGATCTCAAAATCAACTGGGAAATACTAAGGGGTGTACTAAATGTGTGTACAAAATTTCGAGCTTCTATCTTGAGTAGTAAGGGTGAGGAAATTGTTTAACAATGAGCTAAGAACATTCCCACAATGCCCCAGATGACCAGGATGTAATATGAAAATTTCCTCAGACATCCCTATTTATCCTAGGATCATGATTTGTACATTATTTTCTTCGGAATAAAACAAATTTTCAAACGGTACCCTTCAAATGTCTCCATCATGTATCTGGGGTGGGTAAATCACCAAAAAAGGATTTTTTACCTCTGAGGACCTCTCCTCCTATTTTAAGGCAGAGATCTTAAACAAATCTGAAAAATACTGAGGGGTGCACTGAGTAAATGTGCAAAATTTCAATCTTGTAGGTGCAAAAGTAAGCCCGCAAAAAATAATAATCCCCAAATACCCCAGATTCCCGTATAAAACAGGATCTCACGTAACAGTTCCCTCAGATATCCCTATTTATCTTAGGAACATAGTACGTACATCATTTTCTTTAGAAAAGAACAGCCTTTCAAACGGTACCATTTATATGTCTCCATCTAAGGTGGGAAAAATCAAGATAAAAGTTACTTTTGTTAAAAATATCCTTTTTAAAAACATTTTTGCCCCTCTGGACCCCGCTGTCTCCACGCAGAGATCTGAAAATTATTAAGGGGTGCATTTCAGTCTTCTGAATGTAAAATGTAACCCGCCAAAAAATAATAATATTCATAACAGAAAATATCTTTTTAAATTTATGACGTCATCACACACTATGCCTCAACGCAGAAAGGCGTGAAAGCATATGTAACGTGTTCTACAGTGCCTCCAGTCTTGAAGAAAACGAAGTAAAAAGCCTTATTAGTACTTTTTTAATCGAATAATGAATATTCTATCCTATCACCTAAAAATAGGTGATATAAGTTAAAAGGTTAAGCATTAATGAAAAAGTACAGCAACGTTTATCAAAATGACACTTTTTTTCACAAAAGTTACTGATATTTGGCAGGGGCCTATTTTTAAAAACTAAGAACTACCTTGCGGCATGAAATACATAAATTTCGCCTAAAGTTATAAAATAAAAAAAAAAAAAAAAATGGAGAGGGTATAGGACCCCTCTAAATGCACCCTATTATCTGAGAACAAACAAACAGACACGCACAGAAAAGAATTTTCGTCTTAAAATGTTGATGGTGATTCCCCCGTAGGAATAGTTAACGATTTTAAAGCCCAAATCCAATGTTACGAAAAGAAGAAAGTAGGATTGCTCCGTTACCTGTTCAAAACGGGATTTTCCCTAATCATCCTCTGCGTGACACTTGTTTTCATACTATACTGTACATTTGAGTCTCACTGTATTATGATTATTAACTTCCATAATCGAAATAACAGAACACAAACGGGATTTTACTTATTTTCACTTTAAATTAATTTGTTTCGGAATTCGATTTAAATGAACGAATTTTATTAAAAGAATCAATTGATTTAAATCTTGATTTAAATCAATCCACCCTGCTCGATGCTGGCCACAATGCTCGATGATGTTTGCGCTGGTAACCACGTGACTTAAAATGGCGTCTATTAAAGAAAAGGCACAATGTGTTTTGTGGTTTGCGGAATTAAAATCTTGCGTGTCAGTGCGGAGAAAGTTCCAAACAACGTATGGGAAAACACCCCCATCAGAAACAAGTATCAACAGGTGGTTCGAGAAGTTCAAAAAACCGGGAAGTGTGTCAGATTTATCACGCAGTGGAAGGCCAGGAACGAGTGACGATGTGATTCACACGTTGCAGGACAGCGTAGCCAGGAGTCCACTGAAGTCGCTTAAACGTAGGTCATTTGAACTGGGGATACCGAAGTCAACGTTACACAAGATCGTACGCAAGAATTTGAAGGTCCGGCCCTATAAGTTAAAATTTGTGCACGAGCTGACAGAGGAAGACTGTTACATGAGAATGGAATTCTGTGAGTCAATGCTTACTCGCTTACAAGAAGATGGTGACCTTTTGTTTCGATTCCTGCTTTCAGATGAAGCCACATTTCATGTGTCGCGAAAATCGAACAGGCACAACTGCCGAATTTGGGGACTGGAAAATCCACGTGAATTCGAGGAACACAAGCGGGGTAGTCCCAAAATCAATGTGTGGTGTGCTGTTTCAATGGACCACATTATCGGCCTTTGTTTCTTCAAGGAAGAGACGGTAAATGGTAACAATTATCTGAAAATGCTACAGACATTCCTTTTGCCAAAACTTACTAGGTTAGGCATCCTTAATGATGTCCACATGCAACAGGATGGGGCACCGCCGCACTATGCCCTCCAAGTTCGACACTTTCCTAACGAAGAATTTAAGGAGAGATGGATTGGCCGAAGAGGATCACACCTTGGCCTGCAAAATCACCAGACTTGTCGCCTTGTAATTACTGGCTGTGGGGACACGTGAAGACCAAGGTGTATTCGCAGAAGCCAGCTACTCTGCACGATCTGAAGAACAAAATAACTGATGTGATTTTGAACATTCCAGACGAGCACCACCAACACGCAATTTTTGGTTTCCCAAAAAGACTGCAAGTGTGTTTGGACGTGAATGATGCACAATTGGAGGTTTGGCGATGAACCTTAACTAGCTGCAACAAAACTTTGAACATTTCTGTAAGTACACCAAAAAGTATTTGTTAATACATTACGTAGTTTCCAAGTTATAGAGTTTACTTTCCTGCAGGACTTTATGCATAAGTCCTGCCCTGTACATAACGTAATTGCTATTCTTGATGCAAATATTAGAATCCTCGTTTTATTAACAATTAAAAAGGAAAAAAAAAATATTATGTATTTCTTCAAAACGAAATATACAAATTCCGATAAATCGAACACAAAATAAGAAAAATGTTTTCAGTAACGTAAAACGAGTGACACTGTTTCGTGTGGTATATTAGAGGTCTGAAATCCCTTGATTTTTTTTTAACGTTTTTATAAATTGTTGGATAATTACGTATTTTATTTACTGAAGAAAAAGTCCCAATGTAACTGGTAACACACATTTCATGATTCCTTTAATTACATCATGTTAATGCAACGAAAGTACCAGGGATATTGGCTATTTGTTCGTTCTTCTACAAAAACAAAAGAAGAATGAAATATACAAACACATCCCTAAATTCAGAAAATGATCATGCGATTGAATATTCGTTTAATGATTTTTTTAACATCCTTTTTCCAATCTTGGAATTCAAGTTTCCGCGCTACATTCATTTATGTTAATCATAAAACCACAGCGGAGCTTCTGAAACTTATTCGCCCTTTTTAGAACCAAGGCTGTATAAGACGTTATTTTAAGATGGTACCCGAACTACATGCACTTCAACCGGGATCTAATTCGGTTCTCTTGTTCTAAAGAAAAGAATGTAGCCATGGTAGCCAAGAGGAAGCTACAGCTAAAATTAAAGAAGCTCTGATGCACACAGAAGCAGACTGTCAAAACTTTTTTTTTTTTTTCGTAATTTGTATTATACAGTTTGTTAAAGGTGTTTTATACAGTTGGCTAGAAAAGAGACAAAATCAATGCAATCTTTGTGATAAAAAATAGCCTGTCCTTCATTTCACCTTTCCGATCTGTCTTCTCCACTAGCAGTTAACCTCGGTAACTCCAGACCCATATTGTATGTCAGTAAAGTTTATTTTGGCACCCTCTATAATCCCTTACACTTTGGTCAGACAGTTTCCTAGCACATTGTACAGACAATTCTCACAATAAGAAGGTCAACTTCCCAAGTTCAATTCCCGGTGGGACAACCTTGCATTCCGAACGCAGCACAATGGTTCGAATTCCATCTTAAATTGTAAATCCACGTCTCACATAGGATCTGTGCTGAACTTATACTAGTGATCTGTATGAAATGTATGTATGTATTTGATTTGTTTGGATTTACGCCTGAAGGTCGAAATAGATTTCTGATAATAAAAGTTTAACTGGAAATTATTCACACTGGACTAAGATATACCCCTTTCCTAAAGAGTCGCTTAATCAAAAGCAAATAATACGCATTAATTAACAAATGTTAAAAGCATGCTTTTAATATTATAATTATCTCCTCGAGCTAGTATTAAACTGCATAACAGTACATTGTAAAAGAGAAATATTCACAACAAGTGAGGAATTCCTTTAAAATGTCTCCCGGTAGGTGCTTTGTATGTTATATATCAATAACTGTATCAAATAGTGTTCATAAACAATATATTTTATCGATTATTCGGTCTAATTTTCAAATTATACGGATAAAAATATAGTCGTTCCAAATAAATAAATAAATAAATAAATAAATAAAATAATTATTTTCATTAGTAGATACTTTCAAAATACCATTCAAATTAACTTAAGATACTACGTAGTGGTTTCATAATAATAATAATAATAATAATAATAATAATAATAATAATAATAATAATAATACTCCATTTGAACAGTATTGTTCATTCTCATGGTATTACATACTTGCAAAACCAGTGCCAAGTGTCACAATATTGCGAGCGGTAATTATATTCAATGAGAAAAAAATGCTATGAATCACCGCAAAAAATATGTAGCAGAATTTTCTTTTACATGCAACAGGTATCGCTTTCGGAAGATGCAACTTCCTTCCTCAGTTTGTGGTAGACTTCAAAAAGTATAAAAAACATGGAGGAAGGTTAAAGAATCATATTATATTCACAAAGAAAGGCCCTCATTTAACCTGGATAGAGGAGAAATAAATCCTATCTGGAGTAATATTTTCACTACATACTTTCACCATTTGGAAAGCAAGAACAGAAAACAGTAAACAGCAGTGTACAATGTCAGTGAGTTTCTATTCCCGTGTGTTCTAATGTTTGACAGATTTGTTTTTTTTTACATAGCCTAATCTTTTAACCATTTTTTAACCTTCCTTCATGCTTTTTATCCTTTTTGAAGTCTACCACAGGCTGAAGAAGGAAGTTGCATCTTCCGAAAGCGCTACCTGTTGCATGTAAAAGAAAATTCTGCTACATATTTTTTTGCGGTGAGTAATAGCCTTTCTGTTTTTTCTCAGTGCAAAGTGTATTTAAGTTTTAACCATGCAATGAAGTATGTAGCACTATTCTTTTCTTAACCAAATGAAATTTTCGAAGCAGTATATTGTCATAGGACTTTTTTTTAAAACGAAAATTTAAGGCAAAAGTTTCCTTGATTTGGCCATTTGAGTACACAAAATCTTCCTTTCAGTATCAAACATTAATTTCCGAATCCAGCAACTGCATCAAATTAGTAAATTGCAGGAAACGAAGTTGACAAACGATTAACTACCGACAAAAATAATGAAAGTATGTAAACTGTCTTTGACATCGCATCTAACGTATTTATTCAATCCATGTTTAAAAAATTGTGTGTTTTCTGATGTTCTTACAACAGCGCAAGATCAATATACAAGAAGGGAAACTCCACATCCATCCAAAATTGCAGACCAATCTCACTGCTACCGGCTTTCAGTAAAATATTTCAACATCTAATAAAGGGCAGACTACGGGATTTTCTCATACGTCAGAATATAACGAATGGGCAACACGGCTCTATGCCTAACAAAAGGCACCCAAACCACTACCTATAGCTTAATACACCATATACTAAAATGATCAAATGACAAATTACAAGTATTCGATATTTTTTACATTCCGAGTACGGTGCTTGATGTAATAAACCGTAAGATTCTTCTTTAAAATAATAATAATAATAATAAAAACATTGCGGTATACGCTGAAACTGTCTCAAATTATTCAAATCTTATTTAGAAAATAGGAAGGAATCAGTCGAAATTGTAAGAAATACAGGTGACACTTAAACAAAATACAAATCAACTTACTGAGAAATAAAATATGAATTTCAAATTCTGCTTTATTTAGATGAGTCGAAAGTATATAAAAATGTCTCCTTTATATTATCATGGTTATTCTTAAAAAAGTGTAATTCCATAAGTTTACTGTAAACAAAATATAGGGAATCACAGATCATTTTAGTGGCAAAGAGGCCTTTTTCCTTTTAAGTTGTAGAAATTGGGCTACCTAAAAAGTACCCCACTGTTCCCTAACTTTCAGAGACCAAGTTAACGCCCCATTTCAGCATTAGACTGCATGAGACAGGATCTATTGCTTAAGTAGGCGACCCAGTCCCCAAGCAGTTGGGCGCAATTTTCAATTTTATCATTCTACCCTTCAAATTTACCATCTGTCACCCAAAACATTCTTTCCTCACGAAATTTACCATTCTCTGGTTTGACTGTACCATTTCCTATGAAAATTATTTTCCCAAATAATCTCATGGTTGCAACCTGTGTCCCCTAAAACAAACCTGTGGTTAACAACACTTGCTTCAACTGGAATCTTAAACAATCCTCGGGTTTCGTGTACGAGGCAACCATCTCCACGGAAATCGGATCGGGACTGTCCAAACAGGTAACTTACTGAAATTTCGATTGATACATTTGCTACGGACCCGACGATGACTAAGACGTCAGGAACTGTCAAAATATAAAATGTTAATGATATAATAGCAATATGTGTTATTCAAGGAATTGTATAAGATATACAAAAATTTCTAATGAGTGTTGTAAGAAGAAGTAATATCTATTATGGTAATCGTTAAATCTCAGAATGCCTCTTCGTGACTAACATGGTCATTTTTGTGAGCGGTTCCCGGTTGTGAATGTGGGTATTTGCCCAGGACCAAACTGGAGTAATGTTCCGATTTTTAAACAGTAGGTTCTGTCTCAATCAATTAAAACAACGCCTAGATTAATACGTCAGTTCCAAATATTACTTTATGTATTAAACGGAACTACCAACTGTATACCAGAAGTTGATTTGCATTCGAAAGTGATTTTTCAGTCCGTCACGTGTTCGTGCGATTTCAGAGAGCAACGACCTAGAAACCATGACAAAAAGAATTTGCCACGCTTTCTTCCAGAAAATTTAGTCCGGGTGAGAAGCATTCAAAATGTAACAAAGCTGCACTAGAACATTATCTGCTAAAGGACGTGCTCGTCAAGGGAGCTATCAAATTCATCTTAGGTCCGGAAAACAAATGGAGGTGTTTTTTCAACTTTATATGTGGGGGCAAAGTGCTCCCCGAAAGTGTGCCTGGAGAAACACTGCTCACTATGAGGGTTGTTCAAACAAAATATTGGCACATTCTACAAGCAAATGTGTCGCTGTATAAGGAGACTAATTGGAAGATGACAGCAGACTTTAAGCCACTTTCCTATCTTACAGCCAATTTTCTGAAGTAAATTACAACTCCAGAGTTACTGAATTTTTCTCCCTTCTCCCATTCTAAGCAGCGTTAAATTAAGACCATGTCTACATAAAGCAGATAACAATCCATGTCTCTTTCTTTTAATACTGGATAAGACTCATAAAAATATGCAAGTTGAGAGTGGGTCTATGGAGCTTTCAAAACAAAATTGGTTATTTAGTACTTAGCGTCACTACTAGAAAATAAAACTTGTCCAGCGTATAATTTTACCTAAAGACAAATTCTATTTCTTCACATTGACTTTATTAATCGAGCCAGCTGTGACAACCTGAAAGTTGAATGTTCGGTGCACACTAATATGTAAAAAGTCACCTAAACAACTCCATGAATAATAAGCCAAATAATACATAAATAGCTATGTTGTAACATATATATAGTACACTCAAATCAATACTTTAACAAGTTAAATATGACTTACACAACTAAAACACCACGCTTTCCAGTAACTTAAAATGCTGTGAGAGCTTCTTAATGATTCCAACAACAATCATTAAAACCTAAAATCTACTTCAGAACGCGAATCAAAAAGTAGTATTTCCTTGACCTCAAAAGTTACAAAGAAGGCAACAAACCCCTAACGTCCATATTTAGAAAAACCTAACGCATGTAATTACGAGGGTAATTTAGACTGAAGTGAAAACATATCTGGGAAATAAAAAGGAAATGTATTACTCGCATGTGAACATCTTACACTACCTCGATGTAGTCCCCGCCTACCTGGTGGAAATGTTTCCAGATACGTGGCAGATGTAAATCACTGAAAGCCCCTGTTTGTGAGAGGGAATGGAGAGATCTCCCTATGGCACGGACAATGCTGGAAATATGGAAAAATTGTCCCCAAAGTCGTTCTTTAATTTTTGGCAACAAACCAATATCATAGGGACCACTACCTCCTGACCATTCTAAGAGCATCTGTACAACGTGGGCTTTGTATCTGGCATTGTCATAACGCAGAATTGCTCCAGATTGCAGGAGATATGGCCATTTGCGTTGTAATGATAGCAGAAAATGGTGACTCAGGTACGAGGCATAGTACTTAAATATACGGTAACTCCTGGCGCTATTTGATGTGGGATGATAATGCCTTCGGGTTCTAAGATATTACCATCATGACCTTAACGTTTGTTGGCTCTTGTTTGACGTTTAAAGTTCGTGGGTACGCCGAGCGCCGCCATTCACTGGACTGCCTTTTCAATTCTGGTTCGCATGATCTCCCATGTGTTCCGTCAAGTCCAATAATGCGGTGAAGAAAATCAACAATGCTGCGCAGAATGTTCAAAATGTAAACGTGTATATTCCCATCGTTCTCCGTTTTTTACGTTCATCAGGACATGTGCTACCTATCTAGCTGCAATCATACGCATGACGAGATCGTCTGTTAGCATGTGGTAAACTGACGCAGATGAAATATTTAGTTCATTAGCCAGTTCACTACACACGATGTTGATCTGTCGTCGTTGGAACATGGCCCCACCATGTTCTTTGTCTGCCGACTGGCACCTCGCCTCAAGTGCTGCAGTCTATTTCGCATCCGTCTCATAAGGGACAGCAATGTCACCGCACGCGTCACGTAGTTCTTTGTGACCTGACATACATTTAAGCCTCGTGCCACCTGAAACTTGATGATGGTAAGACGCTGTTCTGCAGGAGTAAGCAATGTCTACGGCGATATGATACACGCACCTCACTTCAACAGACCACACACTGTAATACGAGAATGTGAATATGTCAACACGATCGCTACACTGTTCAGGAACATACTACACCCATCATTTGTCTCCCAGACCAATGACGATCGAATCATAACAGTGTTGCCATTTCATCTGAAACGTCAAAAATGGTCAGATTCTTATATGACCAAAGCCAGTGTTTGAAAACACTTTTTCTTTACTGTGTTGAGAACAGTTTCGAAAAAAGAGGAAGTAAACAAGCAATGTGAAAGCATCATAAATTTTCGAAAGAAAGAGGTTTTAGTTTAAATAGATTAATTAAACAAACAAAAAACTGCTTCAAACAAGAACAAACAAAGAACAATCAGGTCTAAAACGTCCACATTAAAAGTGATAATTTCAATAATTGTATTAAAACTTTCAAAATCGAAAACCGAATTTCAACACCATTTTGGCCATTGTAAATATTACTTTTCTAATCGCGTATCATCATCAGAAGTTAACAACGTACAATGTGCATTGCAAAGAATTCTACATAGGTATGAAAAAAAGGAATAGTCACTAGAGTCAAATAGCAAGGCACGTTAAGGAGGATGACTAGACGTTTCCTAGCTTGTCAGAACATCTCCATGCGTCTTAACACAAAATAAAGTTACGTAAATGTACTATACTGAACGAATACAATCATTGACTTTTTTTTAAGAGATAAAAAAAAGACATCGATGAAGCCAATCTGGAAAAGAGTCAAGGTAATCTGAAACATCAAATGTGAAAATTAGAGTAGAATGAAACAACCTAACCTAAGCACATTTACTATTTCGATACAATAGCTTACTAAAACTAAATCTGCAGCAACTTCATACAAATTTAATCTGCGATTTATTTATTTTATTTTTTATTTATTTATTTATTTATTTATTTTTTCTGTTTCTTTCTCTCATTCATTTATCACCAAACTTTTTAGTTTCATAACGAATGGAGGAAAACCTCATTCTTAACACACCAATTCCTCTATAGATGCGAATTCAATGTTACACAGAGTGAAAATGTGCATGACTGGACTGGGATACGAACTCTGAGACCTTCGGTTCCCTCCTCTTAATCAATGTGACATGAAAATCTTAAGGTAAAAACTAAGTATATCTCAAGATGCATTTCAAATGGGTAAGCCGTTTTCCGAAATGGAATCACAAACAAGAAAGAACGTCTATAACGTCTATTTGAATGTGTCGAAAAAAATATAGAAATTGCACCTTCCTCCTCCCCATAAAATGGAAATGTTGTCACATGTCCACTTATTGGTAATGAGGAGTTTATAAGACGCAAATTACAAATCGCGTGCCGAAGGCATTGCCAGTCATGGCTGATAGGTTAGGGTAAGTTGCGTTAATTATGGCACTACCCTATTTTAGGCGGGCACACTTACATTCACAAAATTTATCCTCTGCTAGCACGAAATGCATTCTTACTATCTTAGAAAATGTTTCTTAAGGTAGGTGTTGCACTACTTGGTGCAGATCGACTTAAAGAGGGCTGGGTATAAAACAAGAACCAAGGTAAAAACACCAATAAACTTATTGCTAGGTGCCCACTACAAAGCACGAGTGCTATGAAACCGATTCAGAAAGGAGCATAGCAGGGGGTAGTAATGGAAGCGTCCGTAGATAGCAGAGAAACACTTCATACGGCATACGCGCCAAGCAGGCTTTGTGGTGGACAAATGCCATTTGCATGGGTTCCTTTGTTTTCTCTCACCTTCTTCATTCCAACATTTCATTCATTCTTCATTCTTATTACTACAATCTCCTTTAGCCTATAGGACAGAATCACGGAACGTAAAACTAAAAGATTTCATTTCATCTTTTAAGAGTCTTCCTACACCAGAAAGGTCAAAATTTTCAAACTCAATTCTTAACGTAAAAATAAAATTGGCGTTAATTTTTAGTGTACAAAATATGCTGGAGTACTGTTAATTACAAAGATTTCCTAAATTTTTCTTTAATTTCTGTATAGATATTCCATGTTGTTGTACGTTTTAGAACCAAAACAAGACCCACACAGTTCGTGCGTATGGAAGATTAATAAACCAGCTCTTTTTGAAAAGAGCTCTCAAATTTAATATTTAATCTTAATTCGTCTATATAAACTATTATTTCAGCTTCTTTCTTCTATAAATAAATAAATAAATAAAAACAGGAAGTAAATTACTCCACGTGATCTGAACTACAACAGCAATTTTCATCAGGATTAGTATTATTAAAATAAGAAGCCTTTGGAACTTCTTTTTCACCTATAAATTACACATAATTTTTTTTATTCTAATAATACATCTAACAGACGGTCGTTGCGATTCGAACGCGTGATGAGTAATTTACTACTTCTTTCTAGAAGAGTTTAACGTGAAATAATTATCTTAACATGCCTTTCATTCGCGTTTACATGAACGTTTTTACGTGATTGTTTTATTTGTACTTACCTCCAATCTTCTTTAGTCTATACTCTATAGAACATAATTAAGATTTTATTTACCATTCCCAATGCTGAATTTTCGGATTTATTTTTATTGGAAAAATTCAGATCTCTAGTTATTATCGTGCTTTTATTAGGCCATTTACCATAGTTCAAACCTTAAGAAAAAAAATACCTTGGACTCAGCTTTTGATTTCCTTGTAGATAGCTTGGCTGGGATCGAAAGCCTTCTTTGAAGTTCCAGCAGCAATCAGTGGGTTTCTGAACGCGTCTTTCTCAGATGTCTTACTGGACTTTTCTACTAGTGTTTGCTTCGTCTTATTTTCAGAACGTTTTCCATTTGAACCAAAATGCACACACTTTACCCTGAAAAATAATATTCAGTGGGGTGACAACAAAGCGAATTTAAAATAAATACCAGATTTTAATTGAAGGAACAATACTTGAATGGACAAGAATGAGCAATAGACTGCATATTTAACGCTTTAAAAGAGCAATAACAAATACAAATAATAAAAGAAGGATTGATCGAGACAACAGCATCTCAATGTGCAACTTTGGAAGGGATCACAATGTTTAGAGAAATGGTAGCTACAAGAATATTACAATGATAGATTACTTGGACAAAACCACATTTGTACAAGGTTTGAAACTTCTTCACAGAGAATTTCCCACTCCCAGCTACATTATAGTGTTTAATGAATTTGATTATGAGTCATCGCAAGTAAAATTCAAGCCTTTTTAAAGAGTTTTACCAAACCTCCTTTATATACTGACCCTATCTATCCGTGTATTCGTGTGTATGTCCATCTCGGAGACAAAAAATCTCAAGTACTACTTAATGGACTACCATCTATTTTGACTAGGATGTAGAGGATTCAAAGTACGGAACTGAGTGCATTGGTAGAAGGGATAAAGCCGGAAGTGGTAGAAATCAATCATATTATCACTATAGAACAAAAATGGTAATAGATAGCGAGAAGGGGTTTTCTGCAATCAATTAAGCATGCTACGAATACATTTCATCTACATCGGGGATCTCCAAACTTTTTAACATAAGGACGATACCGACTTCTCTACTACACTAAGTACCAAGGGCCAAGACCTAGCTAGCTCATAATATCAACATACTGTGACGCAAGCGCCATATTGTGGTCAGCAGAAGAATTGCTTGGTTAGTCATAGTGTACAGTTCCATCTCGTAGCGAATAGCAGAACTAGAACTTGTTCCGGAAAAATTCTGCTGCCTGATCGCTTGTTTGGAAGATTCAAGTTTTTTCGAGAGTTTTCGAATATGATCTACGCACCGAGGACACGTAGTATAAATACGGACGACAACCGAGAGTTAGACAGTTTCAAATTTTGAGTTTGGAGTGACAAGTACAATCTGAAAAGTGAAATATAGTGCGACTAGTGTGTTTTGTGACTATAGTTTCTTAGTTGAAATGCAACGGGTTTAATAGTGAGTAGATAAGACCAGTGAATTCTATTTATTCGGAATCCCGGCTTGTAATTGTATTATAGGTCAACAGAGCGGTGAGTGGGTCGTGGCCACAGATAAAACTAACACCCAAACATCTCTAGGCAGCAGGGTTACCAACTACAGAATATGTTCCAATAATCTGCGTCCCAATACCATCCACGCATCTGTGAAATGTATGAGAATTTTGAAATATTATTCAGTACGTTATTAATATAATAACGTTGTTCAATATTATTTAATAATGTGTTTAGAGGGAATTTGATAAATTTAGTCGGATAAGTGATAACTGATGGACAATTGCCTTTTCGCCACTAACACTGATTTATAATGTATGGTTCGCGAAACAAATAGACGATCCTAGGACTTGAACCCGGGATTTCAGCGATTTTGAACCAAGAACGCTAAATGCTAACTTTTACTTGTTCTACCGAGTACAAAAACCAGAACTCGATACCGATTACGGACATCAAAAAGAATGTGATATCTATGCAGAGTTTACTGAGACACCAGGACCCGTTATGTTTAAACACTTGTGTAGTTTCAGTCTCTGACACTAGTATGACAATTGTGCGAACCGATCGATCGTGTTGGAATTTCGAATGTTTCCACGAAAAGTATGACAAAGAGTTGTCAAGAGTTTCTACTTCATCGAAATCTGCGAGATCAAGGGTAAGGGGAAAAAACAAGGAATGTCAATGTGTATGCTTTAACGGGTGTTTTCTCCTACCTATTGATGATTCTTGGTACTGTTTGACTGCATATGTCATGCATGCGTAGATGTAGAAATGTCCAAGGAAAGGGGCAAAAGATTTGACTAGCCATATTCATTTTGTACCCGGTTTTCAATATTAAAATGTCGTTTTCTCGAAAATACAGTTTTGTGACATTCCTTCTTTTTTTCCCTTTATCCTTTATATGAGGTGGAGACAACCAGAAGCCAACGATGCTCTAAAGCCGAGCTCGTAACGGATGTGATCTTAAAGAGTGAAAACTTGAGAAGCGCCTGTAAGCGGCGTGACTTACAAACATTTTTTGAGGACTCTTGGTAAAGGATTCTTCTACGCGTCGCAATCTAAGGAGATGGCCTTGGCTTGCCTATTCGTTTTCTGGCACAGAAAAAACTAAGTTTTTAAAATTCCTATACCAGATTTTCACTGATTTGTTCGCTTGTAGTCCACTGTTTGGTACAAGAATCTTCCTCTAAGAGAGTCCTGAAAAGACCTTCCTGTAAATCACAACAGTTACAGACGCTTCAAATTCTACCTCTCTAAGATCGGTTCAGAAACGACGCTCCCTGTTAAAACTGACTGTGTTCAGCGACGGTGCGGAGGAAGCTTTTTGTACATTTTTGTACTACAATTCTCTTCTGTATTACTACATAAATCCATCGCTACCTCCTACCGAACAAATAGTAACTACTAGCATGCAGTGCATGAAGAAAACCTAGATATTCACCCTTCTCACTAACATACTTTAGTCTTCTCGTTAAGTTTGTTCCCGGAGTTACATATTTTCGAAATCCCGTAGGAGATTATAAAATACAGAGTATGTCATATTTGGGAAAGCACTAACTTCCGATCTTGCAAATACTTATATAAATCACAACCTCCTATTACAAAGCCTACAAATAATATTCTATAAAAATAACATTACCAATATAAAGTAGAGCAAGAATCATTGCAACGTATTAAAAAAATGTTTAAAACAGAAAAAAAATACCTTTCCCCTCTTCCTTCTTTCCTTCCCTGTATAGAATAAAATCTTACGAAAGTCACGTACACTATGACATCAAAAGTATCCGGACACCTGGATGAAAATAACTTACTAGTTCGTGGCGCCCTCCATCGGTACTGTTGGAATTCAATATGGTGTTGGCCCACCCTTAGCCTTGATGACAGCTTCCACTCTCGCAGGAATACTTTCAATCAGGTGCTGGAAGGATTCTTGGGGAATGGCAGCCCATTCTTCACGGAATGCTGAACTGAGGTGAGGTATCGATGTAGGTCGGTAAGGCCTAGCACAAAGTCGGCGTTGAAAAAACATCTCAAAGGTGTTCTATAAAATCCAAGTCAGGACTGTGTGCAGGCCAGTCCATTACAGGGATCTTATGGTCGTGTAACCACTCCGCTACATGCCGTGCAGTATGAACAGGTGCTCGATCGTGTTGAAAGATGCAATCGTCATCCCCCAATTGCTCTTCAACAGTGGGAAGCAAGAAGGTGCTTAAAACATCAATGTAGGCCTGCGCTGAGAGAGTGCCACGCAAAACAACAAGGGGTACAAGCCCCCGACAAGAAAAACACGACCACACCATACCACCACCTCCGAATTTTACTGTTGGCACTGCACACGCTGACAGATGACGTTCACCGAGTATTCGCCATACCCACACCCTGCCATCGGATCGCCACATTGTGTACCGTGATTCGTCACTCCACACAACGTTTTTCCACTGTTCAATCGTCCAATGTGTACGCTCCTTACACCAAGGGAGGCGTCGTTTGGCATTTACCTGTGTGATGTGTGGCTAATGAGCAGCCACTCGACCATGAAATCCAAGCTTTCTCATCTCACGCCTGTCACAGTACTTGGAGTGGATCCTGATGCAGTTTGGAATTCCTGTGTGATGGTCTGGATAGATGTCTGCCTATTACACTTTACGACCCTCTTCAACTGTTGGCGGTCTCTGTCAGTCAACAGACGAGGTCGGCATGTACGTTTTTGTGTTGTACGTGTCCCTTCACGTTTCCACTTCGCTATCACATCAGACACAGTGGACCAAGGGATGTTTAGGAGTGTGGAAATCTCGAGTAAAGTCTTCTGACACAAGTGACACGCAATCACCTGACTACGTTCGAAGTCCGTGAGTTCCGCGGAGCGCCCCATTCTGCTTTCTCAAGACGTCTAATGACTACTGAGGCCGCTGATAATGAGTATCTGGCAGTAGATGGCAGCACAATGCAACTAATATGAAAAACGTATGTTTTGTGGGGTGTCCGGATACTTTTGATCACATAGTGTATGTCCTAACTGGGAAATGAATCCGGATCTCATTCTTGTACTACAGTTGCTCCACTAATTGAGCTATTAGCTGCGTCTGATTTTACAATCTTTTTGGTGCTAAATCATCCAAATTAAATTAATGGAGCAGCCGCCCCCAAGAGGAAGATTCGAACTCGGTGTTGCCCTCAGCAATCTGTCATTTTTTTGTGTGTAATTTCACTTGGATTGAACGTGGTACTTTACGTGCACATTTCTATACTACGAAAAAAGTAGCGACATTCCTCCAGTGTGATTGATTGCATTTCTTCTCGAGTTCCGGGACCTTTCAGAAATCTTTCTTGTATATTGGCTTCGTCTACCGTATGTAAAAGTAAACTAACTAGAGAAGAGTATACCCAATACGGATATGTATATTCAGAACTTACATACTTTCGATTCATGAACTGGGGAGCCCATTTCTATCAAAGTACAAATTGATACTATGTAGCCAAATTATTTTGTGTTACATTTTTTTATCATTTTTATTTTTATACTAATTTCTACCCTCTTTTAATTCTACCACACTCTACAACAACGAATCGCCAATTCTTCTTGGTAAGCTTCGCAAATATTCCGTTATTGCGGCGGAGTTCAATGCAACTTAACCATTTTAGAACACCGATGTAGACAAAGTAACGAAAACATATTGGGACTATATCCCTAACGTCCCTAATAATTAACGTACAAATACATAATCCAAGAGGTAAAGTGTGTGATACACAAAAATAAATCACACGTTTCATTTACTTACATGTACTATATAAAAATAACGCTGACCTGACAACTGTGCACCACCAACAAGGTTTATGAATGGGTTTCCAAATTCACTGAGGTATTACAGTTTCCTGAAGAAAAAAAAAACAAAGAAAAAACAAAGAAAAAAGAGATTAATAAATGTCACTGTGTTTATATAACAGTTTGGGTAAACTACATCGGTACCAGATCGGTACAAACTCATTCTTTCTCTTTCTTGTCTTCCTTATCTTTGGGATTAGGATTAGGAATTAGATTTCTTGGCTGTCGGCATCTAAGGCTGTTTAGCCCTCACTTATATAAGGGATAATGTCCCTCTGCAAGCACGCTATCCAATGAAAGGGAAGGAAGGAAGCAGCCTAGGACCTGTATGTTAGGTATCATCCCGGCATTTGCCTCGTGTGAATGAAAAAAAAAACCTCACTCAAGATGGCTGGCCAGAAAAAGCTGCTATACTTTTATAAACGAGTGTCCCCACCGGGAATTGAACCCGGGACCGCTCGCACCAAAGGCGAGAGGGTCAGCGACTACGCCACGCGGGGCCAGTTCCTTATTTTTGGCTACCCTTGAGCAGAAGTAGAATTACAATCACATTGACAGCTGCTCTTTTTATTTTATGCATGGTGCCTTCCATTTCAACTCAGGCAAAAAAATATAAAATTGTACCATCACCATCTCAGATATTGTTGAAACTTTTTTTATAGCAACTAGACATGTTTTTAAGAGACCCATATTTTTTTGTTTTGTCGAAAAAAATTTTCCCGCCAAGTAATGGGCCATCAAAGACGGAGAGTACAATTTATGAATTGTAGAAGACATGGAAAATGGTCAACTTCGGAGCCTCACCATTCGGCTATCGAGACAGGTAGAGTTATAATTCTTGTTGTGGTATGTACATAGGGATATAAATAAACTATATTTTATTATAGTTTGGTTTGCGCATGCGTATCTTTTTGTACATAAATTAACAAATGAACGTCAATTTATCTGAAAAGTCGAAGTTTGCGAATTTTTTTCGAGCACTTCTAGTTCGAATTTTAAAATTCTGTTTTCACGGTTGGTAAGACCTGGTTACCCGCTTTCCGAAACAAATTTTGTATCGCTTCTGTGTGCAACCGTTTTGTCGCAAAAAATTCGAGAAATTGTAAAATTTTCAAAAATCGCCATGTTTGGGCGCCATTTTCTCGAAAACACCATCTTTTAAAATTCTGAAATTTTGTCAGATGGTTCAACTTTACATGAGTAATAAACACACCAAACACCATTCTCGACCAATGCTTCATGAATTAACTGCAGCCTTTTAAAGTTAGCGAAGTTTCCTTAACTTTGATGTCACAGTTAGCAACACTGGGAACAATAAAAGTGCAATGATTTGATGATGTTTGTGGTTCACATTCATTAAATGAAGAATAAAAGGTTTTCTTGACTGTTTTTTATTATTATTTTGATCAAGAAGGCTCTCTGAAATAGTAAAATGACCCTCCCCCTACTCCTCCGTTTTCTTAAACCGAAATAATCTGAGGTGGAAATTACGATTACGAAACGCAGAAATTTCAAGTTGACTTACTTAAAATGGTCTTCGGAAACAAAATTTCACTGATTAATATTATTATTACTATTACTATTATTATTATTATTATAGTGTGCTCCAATAGGTGTTGGCTCACTCACAACTCGTCCAGGAGTGGATCTAGGGGGAAGAAATTTTATTTTATATATAAATAAAACCGATCTCAGAGTTTGGAGCACTTAAAAGTAGCTCTAAGTAGCAGTATTACCCCCCTCCCCCTTCCAGAAGTCCGTCCTGGATCCGCCCCTGCGTAGCACATTGGCGATAGTCACAAATGCTGAAGGTCCATGTGGAAGCATAAACAGCACTTCAACTTCACGTAATTCATGATTTATTCATAATATTTCTGCTACGCACCACTGGTTATCATACATATAGGCCTATGTATGTAACAAAAGTTCCTTTTTGCAGATTTCTTAAATCTTCACTTTGAATTGCAGAAGTTCGATTTTGGGGGAAGCATGAAGTTAGTTCATGGTGACCCGTTACTGCCATAAAAACTTCGCCATTTTCCGAAAGCCAAAGATGATTTCGTTGAATACCAGTTACCGGTCGCATACTTTCCCTTTTTTTCTTCCGGAAGTCGTCGAATTGAGTTCCAGACAACAAAACGAGAGTAATAACCGGAGTTTGTACTTGCCCTATACTCACGAATTCTTCTGCGGTTTTAGTGGCGGCGCGGTGGCTGAGTGGTAGAGCGTTCACCTCCGGTACTTGGGGTCCCTGATTCGATCCCAGCTCGCGCCGTGTAGGTTTTGTGGTGGACAAACACCGTGCTCGTGGGTTTTCTCGGGGTTATCCCGTTTCCCCCCCACTTTCTATATTCCACCATTTCATTCATTTCTCATAATCACCGTCTTCTTTAGCCTAACCGGCATAAGCGTGGGACGTAAAACTTAAAGATTTCATTTCATTTTTTTCTTCTGCGGTTTTAATACTGTGTATCTGTTTTGCTTAAGGTTATGCCGCGTTGCCACATTCTTTACACCCCTCCCCCGTCAATACCGCCGCAGAGACCCTTGCATGGCCGGTTTCACTGCAAAACCACTGCTTTAACGGACCTGTCTGCATCTCGAACATCTGACAGCGATTTTTAAAGTGGGATGCAGCACCACCAGAAATCACTGACACGGTTTGGGAAATTGTAGACACTTTTTTTTCTCGTATTCAAACCTTTTTCTATAAAATATATTTTTGCTTTTCTTCGAGTATTTTTAGAATCTTGTCTATGGCTATGAGTAAATGAGCCGAATCGTGTGTTTTATCGTCGTTTATTACAACAAAACTGTCAGTTGTTTCATATTCCGGTGATAACTCTGAATTTCACTTTGCAGAATAACAGTCCAGTTTTCAACGAAGTCCACATGAAGTAAAATAGAATTTGTATCTTGAAATTTTATATGGTGCTTTTCGGTAGCAATTAATTCTTGATGTAGTCATGAATTACAATTCTTACAGTTAAACAAGCAATGTACGATACGAAAACAGAAAGTGTCAGTTTTTTTAACGAGATTATTGTTTTCCCATATGGCATACGTAACACTCATTTTCATCAGGATCAATGATTAAAGACTCCACACTTATTCGTTCCACTCCAGGACATTCACCACATTCTTGAAGAAGACAGTTGTCATTTTCTACGGATCATACTATTAAAGGAAATAGGTCACTCATGACAGCTTCAATACAGGCTGAACCTTGGATTTGTAGCAACGCAGTAGCAGCTAACCTAGAATTTGCAGAATACACACACACACATACACACTTCCCTCGCAGATTGCGGACTGACCCACTTTAGTCGAATACTGTAAAATTCCGAGTGACCCATTCTTATGTTGGGATTGTTTTGTTTAAAAAGTCAGTAAATTTCTTTGGTACGCGTAAGAAAACGTTTCGATTTTTTTTTTTTTTTTTTTTTTTTTTTTTTTTTTTTTTTTTTTTTACTTTTTGCCCTTTTTCGATCACTGGAATGACATCGCACTTAATTGAGACTTTGTTTGGAGCATTCCAAATCATCACTGAGGCAATAATTCAGACTTTTTGTAGATCATCAGAACTTATTGGATGGCCATTTCAAGTAAACGTAAATTTGTGTGTTTCGTAATCGTAATTTCCACCTCAGATTATTTCGGTTTAAGAAAACGGAGGAGTAGGGGGAGGGTCATTTTACTATTTCAGAGAGCCTTCTTGATCAAAATAATAATAAAAAACAGTCAAGAAAACCTTTTATTCTTCATTTAATGAATGTGAACCACAAACATCATCAAATCATTGCACTTTTATTGTTCCCAGTGTTGCTAACTGTGACATCAAAGTTAAGGAAACTTCGCTAACTTTAAAAGGCTGCAGTTAATTCATGAAGCATTGGTCGAGAATGGTGTTTGGTGTGTTTATTATTCATGTAAAGTTGAACCATCTGACAAAATTTCAGAATTATAAAAGATGGTGTTTTCGAGAAAATGGCGCCCAAACATGGCGATTTTTGAAAATTTTACAATTTCTCGAATTTTTTGCGACAAAACGGTTGCACACAGAAGCGATACAAAATTTGTTTCGGAAAGCGGGTAACCAGGTCTTACCAACCGTGAAAACAGAATTTTAAAATTCGAACTAGAAGTGCTCGAAAAAAATTCGCAAACTTCGACTTTTCAGATAAATTGACGTTCATTTGTTAATTTATGTACAAAAAGATACGCATGCGCAAACCAAACTATAATAAAATATAGTTTATTTATATCCCTATGTACATACCACAACAAGAATTATAACTCTACCTGTCTCCATAGCCGAATGGTAAGGCTCCGAAGTTGACCATTTTCCATGTCTTCTACAATTCATAAATTGTACTCTCCGTCTTTGATGGCCCATTACTTGGCGGGAAAACTTTTTTCGACAAAACAAAAAAATATGGGTCTCTTAAAAACATGTCTAGTTGCTATAAAAAAAGTTTCAACAATATCTGAGATAGTGATGGTACATGCTCTGCCTGAATTGAAATGGAAGGCACCGCATACAACTTACAACGCTATGTGCAGATTAAGAATGGGTCGTCATAGAAACGAATTCTTACGGTGAAATAAGTGACCGCATATGAAAGAGAACTGTATTACGTATTAATTTTTGCCGGCGGAGTATTTCAGCAGAGTGTATTGAACCTGTATTTCATGTCTTCAAATGTAAGGTTACTAGTCCCAGACCATGGCAATTGCTATAGGACGGTTGAAATGTGTAAGTAACCATAAAAGAAGTCTGCATTAGATATTTTTCGCTAGCGCAATATTTTTGGACAGTCTACGGAAGGTGTATTTGGTGTTTTCAAGTGTAGCGTTGCTAATTAAAACAAAAAAAGAAAAAAATGAAATCTTTAACGTCCCATGGTTATGCCGGTCAGGCTAAAGGAGACGGTGATAATGAGAAAAGAGTGAAAGGTGGAATGAAGAAAGTGGGAGGAAACGGGGGAACCCCGAAAAAAAACACGAGCACGGTGATCATCTACTACAAAGTCCACACGGCGCGAGCTTGGATGGAACCAGGGACCCCATGCACCGGAGGTGAACGCTCTACCAATGAGCCACCGCGCCCCCAGCGTTACTAGTGTGAAAATGTTACAAGTGCTACAGGAACACCCGCAAAAGCACATTAAGATACTTGAAAATACAACATACATGCCTAACCAAATGTAACCTACTCTACTCTTACTCATTCTAATAACCTACCTAATCTAATCTACCCCCCTACGCTCCTCTAATAACCCAACCTACTCTACGCCAAACTACCCTAACCTACCTTACGTGCCTTTGGCATGGGAGACTCGGGTTCGATTCCCAGCGGGAACTCAAGTCGTTTGGATCCTACGTTAGCTGCAGGTGAATGTGCCATATAGCCTTGCTACTGAAAGACATGTTAATATGAAAACCACATAAACTCAAACCTAGCCTACATACTCTGTTCACAGTTTTGTGCATTTTTTTTAAAAACTAATCGTTTACATGGCACATCAGTTTGCACGTATATGATCAAACTATATGAAATTATGTGCACGTGCCGAAAATCAAAATTACATCCCAGAGAGTCTTAGGGTATCATTTACTCACAGAAGTGAGAGAAACATTATTTTTTTGCTCTGGCGATCTATTCTCAATTTGCACTAAAGGCTGTATTGACAGGCGTAACTTCTGTACCCACCTAGAAGTATATTTGTGCCGAGGAATGAGAGGTCGCCTATAAATACGATTGTTGAAACTACAAACAGTAAAGTTTTTTTTTTCTTCATGCAAGTTATAGGTACTGACATCTACTCGGGGAAATACTCTCAATTTGTACAGTAAGAGGAATTGCAGAAGAACCTGTAAACTTAAGTCAACACAGCCTACGCTCAAGCTTTAACGCAGTGAGTTGTGCAAAAGTGCCTTCTGTGGGATTAAACGTCGATTGTATAATTATTTGACTTTACGCTCCAGTTACGCTCAAGTAACAGGTTTCTTTCGTGAATTTTACAGATATATGTCCCCAGGGTTGGCTGGTTTAAACCAGTTTTTTTTTTTTTTTAAAAAAAAAACAACTGGTTTAAACCAAAAAACGAAAAATGTTAGTAAAAGTGTAACTATTCGTAAAATCTTGATGAACGTCCAAAGTGGACTCAAATAATTCGTATCATTATTCACTTTTCTTACTGATATGCAAAGTAAGTCGTTATATTTCTTTAACTTGGACCAATAAAAGTCGTAGTGAACTGACTTGCATTAAATTAGTTCTTCTGTACTCCGTAGTACTTTGAAATTATCCATATGTAATTCTGTATAATGGTTCCAGTTGTGCATTTGTTTATCTTTTCGTCCAGTCCTAATGATTCTCAATGATTATATTAACAAATATGTAAAGATTATTCAACGCATTTTTACCAGAGTCCTTCGTGAGTGAGTCGGCAGAAGTATCGCATTTGTGGCCAATTAGTCCCGGTTTCGAGTTCAAATGGAGGACAATTTCCCTTGCATGTAAGCCGAGAAGCGGTTTGGATTCCGCTTTAAGCTTATGTGATCCCTTCCAACATAAGCCCGTTATTGTATACTAACACCAAGGCGAACCAAGCTTATTTTTTTCCATATGTGATATAAACACATAGAGCAAATTATTTAAACCAAAAAAAAAAAACTGGGTTAAACCAAAAAACTGTTTTTTTTTTTTTTGTTTGTTTTTTCCAATAAAAACCATGGTTCTTGCCAACCCAGTATGCCCCCATAAAATGGGATACCATCCTAAGTTTCGCAGCAATGGAAGGAAATACAAAAATGCAGAGCGAAAATTAACAAGAGGGGAATTGCATCTGAAGCAAATGTAGTAAAATGGAGCGAAAGTTTGGATGACATCCCATTTTATGGGAACATATATCTGTCAAATTCAGGAAATAAGCATATTATTTGATTTTACAATAAGACTCTACAGCCACGAACATAAATAAGTAGAGGTTAGAGGCATAACAAATAAAGACTCTTACCTCTCCTTGTTTATGTAGAATACGATACACAATGTGTGCTCTGTACCACGTACTACTCCACAAGAATGACATGATGAAGTGGCATGTGAAGAAAATGGACAATGTGTTAATATTAGTGTCAAAAAGATGTACCACACGCAAAACATGCGATCTTATGGCATATGAAGTGCTTTTCCACTAGGAGTATACCTAGTTTCGTTGACGCGTCTGCTCACTACGGACGCACCATTTCGCTGCTGCTGAAGGACCCCTCCTGCGTTCTGGTCTGACTCAATTAGATAGCAATTTGCTTTTTAATTTTGGATGTCCCAGGGATATGAATTTAACAGGGGGCTCGGCCCCAAAGTATCCCCCTTAAAGTATATTTACACAATGCTGTATTATGGTGTTGTCTGTACATATAATAGGTTGTGGTTGGAGAGATGGGAAGGTAAGGAGGTATCTATTTATTAGGATCCGCCAGCCAATGAACAGAAGCAACGGATCAAAAATTACAAATCACCTGCCAAAGGCAGTCTTGGCTGATAGGTTAGGGTAAGCTACGTTTCGTACATGGTACTAATACAATTTTAGGGGGACACACTTACATTCATGGGATACTATCTTATTTAAGCATAAAATCTGCGGTTACCATCTTTGGAAATGTATCTCAACGTAAGTGAGGCATTAGTGGGTGAAGATTGAGTTAAGGAGTGCTGAACATACAATACGAAACAACTTGTGCTTGGTGACCACTAAAAACCACAAATGTTATATAACAGAGTCGAGACAAGAGCGCAACACTGGGGCCCAAGTGTATCCAGAGAGGGTGTGTCAGCAGGAAGCAGACGCGTCAGTGACGGTGGGTATACGCATAAACGAAGGTAGTAGAGAAACACATCATACGCCATAAAAACACACGCCCTGTGCATGGCACAGCGTTGCAGGTCTTCCATGATCACTTTGTACACTCCATTTTCATAGCATTCCACTTCACTTTGTTTTCCTTATGGAGTGAAATAACAGCACGTTTTCCACTGACAATCGAAATGAAATGAAATGAAATCTTTAGTTTTACGTCCCACGGTTATGCCGGTTAGGCTAAAGGAGACGGTGATGATGAGAGATGAATGAAATGGTGGAATGAAGAAAGTGGGAGGAAACGGGAGAACCCCGAGAAAACCCACGCACACGGTGTTTGTCCACCACAAAGTTCACTTGGCGGGGGCTGGGATCGAACCCGGGACCCCAAGCACCAGAGGTGAACGCTCTACCACTGAGCCACCGCGGCCCCCCCCCACTGACAATCGAGTACGGTCGAAAAGTGTTCCCTTTGCTTCTGCTTTTTCTCAATAAGATTTCACACCATTGATCCATGCATCACATTTAAAAAGGTAACTTTTTTTCCTTATCTTTGCATACTTCCTACACTTTTGACATCACGTCCTTAAATTCATCAACACGTATCTTTCGCAAAATTTTATCTTTTTTATTTATTTATTTATCTGCACAAACCTAAACAGTGTTAAATTAAAGCAACTGCCATTTTCTCAGTATCTTATTCCACAATGGGGTAATCTTCCACCGGAACGTCCGCCATAGCAAAACAGATCCTTGTTTACTATTACCAATATTCATAAATACACACTAATTTATTCCCTTTTCTTATTCCACCAAACTCTACAAAAACCGCTCACCAATTCTTGTTTGGAAGTTTTGCAAATATTCAGTTCTCGCGGTGAGGCTCAACGAAACTATTTTAGAACACTACTGTAGGCGTATAAGGAACATATTGGGTTCTTACCTATAATGTCGATAATAACGCGGAAATACATAATGTAAGACGTAAAGTAATTGATTTTATGCTATCCTCGTCTATGTGTATACCTACCAATCTTCAACACTTTTGATCAACTTAGTTGCAATAACATGAAATCAATCAATTTATGGGCCCTTATTACGGATTACGGGACCAGAAATACTTTTACCAAAGCATTCATTTGTGCGTCATTTGGTACTTATTGAAGTCTTAAAAAGAAAAACACTTGCACTAAGCCACATAGGTCACGGTAGGTTAAGTAGATGGTTAAAAACACAGGTTTTCGCCCCTTATACACATATACATAAATAATTCACAGGTTTCATTTACTTACCTATCCTAATAACCAAACAGGGTGAATGGGTTACTCTGCAACGCAAAGAGTTTAATATTTGGCTACCCTCGAGCTTTCATTATCAAACTGGCTTATGAAGAAAGAAAAAAAAATCAAAGGAAGTTCAGAATCCTAGATTCTCATACACATTCTAACTAGTAACTATTTAAAGAAAAATATCTTGCCCGGGAACAAAATAGAATCACGTTCATAAATATTCTCTTTTCGGTTAATCAATTCGACATACATTGCCAGAAGTTTTTGTTGTCTTAATACATGAATTATTCAAAGTAAATAAGGAGCTTACTCTTTCCAACTTCACAACTCCCAATCACTCCACACAGCTTCTACAACTGATCTTACATTAGTATATTAAATATCAATCAACCTCATGCTCCAAACCAATTTGTGTGCTTTCATCTCAGAAGAGATTTTTAAAAAATGTCAAAATTAAATCAGCGTTAGAATTGTATTCCATTTTTGTCAATGCGATATATGATTTCCATTAACAAAAGGAAAACAGAAGTTTTGGACATAAAAACACTTGGCAGATAGTTTGTACTAATGGAAGGTTTGGTTGTTCCTATCATTTGGGTGATGTCTGATTATTACAAAGAAAAAGGATTTATTGATTTAGAAGCTTCAACTTCTCATACTGTAAGTGCTTACAAGTATTGGAAAGTATTGGAAGTACACGAGTACTGTCACGAAAGTAACTAAAAGACCATCAACTCGGTTATGGAAGTTTTTTGCTTGCTACGACTAGACTGTTTACACTGGTCTGTTTTGTACACCACTTGTGTTTTCTAAGAATGGAAAAATCATACTATGACATCAAAGAACACGACCGTTCTAGTCACATCTCTCCGGACATTTCCTCAAGTCCTAGCTTGCTCATCCACTATGCAACGAACATACTTAATACAGGGTCGACCACGACTCTTGATCAGACTTTTTCTTTCCTTTTCTTCTTATTCACGAAATTTTTGCTCGATCATTTTTTTTCTTTTAAGAAATTTAGGCATCCATTCTATTAGAACTATAGATTTAACAACCAAACGGAATACGCAAGAGAAATACAGTAAAATTAATTCAATCCCAAAAAGACACGTAACTACTGGCCCATATACGCTAAGAAATCCTGATGATAAATGCGAGAGAATTATTATTAAAGAAACAAAGAGAAAGAAATTCGAGAAAACAAAGGGACACAATACTGTGCATCACGAACTCATATGACCTAAGCCAGAACAAAGAACCCCTCGAAACAAAAGTAAATGCTACTACTGAGATATCTTGTGTCCCTCACATACACACAGTGGTTATCTATTTTTCAGCGATTTGATTTCGTCAATATTTCATTACACGAGATCTACAACGAAATACGCACACCTTCGCTATGATGTTGGTACTGCTAATATATCCTCATATTTAAATACAAAATTCACACCCAATATCAACGCATATAAAAGTGCATTTCTATAATACCGTAGTACAGTGTATTTTATACATATGTGGAGTTCTGGTTGGAAAGATTAGAAGGTAAGGAGGTAGTATTTACTCCGATAAGCCCGCCAGCCAATGAACAGAAATAACGGATCAAAAATTACAAATGACCTGCCGAAGGCAGTCTTGGCTGGTAGGTTACAGAGAGTTATGTTTTCTTCATGGTACTTTAGGAGGACACACTTAAATCTTGACATCTTATTTTAGCACGAAATGCACTCTTACTACATTAGATCGTGTTCCTTAAGGTAGGTGGTGCATTACTGGATGAAAACTGACTTAAGGAAGGCTATATACAACACAAACTACCTTGTGTTAGGTGGCCACTAAAAAGCACGAACGTTATTTAACAGCCAGGGCAGGAAAGCAGCAGTAGTAGCCAGGGGGTGCGTCCGTAAAAACTACATATGTCAGCGACGCTGAGTATACGTATGAACGACAGTAAGGAGAAAATCATCATACGCCATAAAAACACATGCCCTGAGTGTCGCACAGTATTCCGATACTTCCATTGTCACTCTGTACACTCTTTTTAGTTAGCACTTCACTTCACCATGTCTTCCTTATGGAGTAAAATAAAAGCATCTATTCCTCTGACAATCGAGCACGCTCGAAAAACGATACCTCTGTTACTGACCTCTCTCAATACGAACGCACACCATTGAATCTTGCATAACACTTGAAACCCTAACTTCGTTTATCTTCCCTACACCTTCGACATCGAGGACTTACCTTCAATAATACACAACTTTCCCACAGTCACCAGATTTTCTTTGTTGTTAGTATATAACTGCACAAAGGTAAACACTTTTAAGTCACAGCAAAAGCCATATTTTCAATATACTCCCTCCACAAGGGGGTAACCTTTCGCGGTAACGTCAGCCATAGCAAAATAGATCATTCTTGACTATCACCAGTATCTATAACTATACACTAATTTCCACCTTTCTTTAAATTCTATTACACACTACAAAACAACTCGCCAATCCTTCCCGGTAAATTTTGCAAATATTCAGTTATCGTGGCAGGGCTTAATGCAAATTACCCATCTTAGACAAATGTAGGTATATAAATAATAATAATAAAAAAAAAATCATATTGGGATATTATCTCTGACGTCCATAATAACGTAATACATAATCCAAAACGTAAAGTAATAAGTTTTAACGCCACATAATGACTTCCCGCTGTTCTTATTTATGTGTATACCCACCGTCACTAACGTGCCTATTCCCTGCGCACGCAACATCGAGCGAGCTACACTTCCGGGTTTCTATACCAATTCAGTGAGATCGCGTGTAATTTTTAGTGATAATTTAGCACAAGTTGCTTAGTGCTTTCTGCACTATACTTTTTATGGTAAACGCACACACTCTGCATTTATACGCATAATGCTTAAGCCCTTAGAAAGTGAATTCACATGAAGAGGTACGAATCCACACATGAAAAATGATTGTTTAAGGTGCAAGTTCCCGATTTAGTGAAAAAGAAGTGTATATACATAGTACATACAATGAAGTTAAGCATGGATTCCGATTTTAAATGTGCACAGAATCTCAAGTCTGTGTCTGCAGGTCTTTCACGATGTTACTTTAATATTGTCACTTCTTTCAGAAAGAAATTGCAATAAGATTTCTTCACATGAGCCACGAATTAAATAAGATTTTTTATCCATGTATGAACCGTTGCACTATAAGTTTAATTCATGTTTCTCAGCAAGTACAGTAATAGTACGCAAGTTTACACGGTATACTTGTATGACTTTTGATTAACGTTCCTACCTCAACATACAGTTCTTAAAGAATGCAATATCCCACCTTTTAGGATAGTGTTACACTACAAAACAAATGTCTTAACCATTCTCTTTCATCTGGAATCAAAGCAATCTACGCATCAGAAAGAATCGCTAACCATTCAGTCCCAAGGGAATCCATTTGTCGTTGTTCGCGTTTACAACTAAGTCTTTGATTTTGTATCACTTCTGGTATAAAATGAGAAAAACACACTCCCATCTATTAAAACAGCAAATCAACTATAATTTAATCTACACTAATGCAATTTAAAAGAAATTGAACGTTACACTTACAAGATATTCTTCTCTACTACAACTTGCCCAGGTATTACGCATTAAGTTAATAAGCAATGTAGCCAGGACATCAGGATCACAGTGACAATAACGAAACAGAAATATCGTTTAGGACTGCCTCCAATTTGGTAGAAGCAACTGATTTTATTTTGTATATTTAAGTCTATATATATAACTAGTTAGAACCTGAAAATAAATTATATACGAATACATCACACATTAATAAACGGTAGTTCTAGAAAGAAAAGCGGAATATGTGTTCCTCGGCTGTTGCATGTTGAAACACAATGCAAGCATATACATACAGAAACCAATTAAAAATTAGAGCAGAAACCAATTACAGAAACATAATGACGAAAGAAATAAATACATAAACAGATAATGCTCTTAGAGGCACTAAGTATTCTTTTGCCCCCACGGTGCAAATCCGTCTTCAACATTGGGGGGGCAAGACTTTCTCTTTGTAACGATGTTCAAAATATTTATGAAGTTGAAAGACAATGCTGTGGAAGATCAGGGGAACAGAGTTGCTTTCTACATTGGGAGGCGGGCAGATTTGGGGCTTATTCTGGGGGACATCAATTTCATCTCACTTTTCTTTGTGGCAATCGGACACAAATCATCACAACCCCCCCCCTTCCAAAAAAATCAAATCGATTAGGGCAGTCCCCTCCAGTTCTAAGATCGGAGGGAACATGTCCCTCTCAACCCCATGGGATTTCCGCCAGTGCTTGCCCTACAAAAATAACAACCGGTGCAGGTAAAAGGATATATTAAACTCAACCTTCTCCGGCAACAGATTATGGAATAGTAAACAGTGCAATTTGAGAATAGTCCGTCACATTAAAAAACGGTATACTTAACTTTTCTTTTCTCTAAATCGATGCCTAAGGAACTCTGGTCTCTCATTTCTTTGGCGCATGCCTATACATGTGTGTACAGATTGATAATATGTCTGCTAACTGATGTGATCCTTCACGAGTATATCATATGTCCTGATGAATGCCATTACAACTTTTGTACAAAAATTAAGAGTGCTACTTAACTAAATATGGGGATGAGCGTCCGTAGGGAGTAGGCGCGTCAGCGACGGCGGGTACGCGTAGAAATAAGGATAGTAGAAAAATATTATATAGCATAAAAATGGCGATATCATGGTGTAACATCGTAACCTTACATTTGTAAACATCGTCTTTCAAAAGTACTTACTCCTTTATCACTAATATAGAACCGCCATGGCTTGACACTTATAACCTCACATTTGTAAATATAAAATTCTAGCTTTCTATATTCTGAAAATAATAACACCCGGATTCTTTACTCGCGCTCGTACACACGTGCAAATTCACTCTATTATAAAGGGAAAAAACGGAAAGTACAGGTATATAATAAAGTCTACAAAGTACACTGTATAAGCGTTGCTTTTATTCTCGTTGCTGCTAAAATTAAGTTTTTTTCACAATCGAGATCCAACGTCTTCAGGACCCGGTAATGTGGCATGGGGGCAATGTGAAAACATTATCTAGACTAAGCTTATTTTATATCACGACACCAATTTAATTACATAATGTTGCCCGCGACCCCCAAGAGGATTGATCCAGAGCGGCCTCGTGGGCAGGGTGGTGGAAGATTCTCAATTTTCTGTCACCGAACGTTTGCATCACTAGTGCCTGTACAGGTGGGGGGCAAGCGCGAACAATCCTTCGTCCCCCGTTGGATCCGCATTTGGACCCTATAATTAATTTCTGTTTTGTACTAACCTTATTGATTATTATTGGTTATTGCGTGAGTGTATATTTCAACATGTAGCTTTCTTGCATTTCTATATGTAGTTTATCGCCTGTTTCATTCCTCTTTTATTATAATTGCTTTTTAAATTGTTCTAAATTCTAAATAAATAGGCTTTCTAGTTTTTTTTCGCTACTTTATCCTAATTGTACTTATTTTATTTCACTTCCGTTCGCAAACTCCGGATTGAAAAATCCCTCTCTAGACGAACAGAAGATATAATGAGGACAGCACCATCCTTGGGCCGCTTAGAACTCCTAAGGCGGACTTGTAGTAGTGATTAAAGAGAAAATAAAGGGGAAAGAACCCGCGAATCCTACATCCTACCGATTACTGCATTAATTAACACAGAAACAAAAAAGGAAATGATAAAATAGAAATCTCACAAATTATCGCAACTCTCTCTCTAAAAAAAAAAAAAATGATTATTTTCTCACTCTTGAGTGTGCAGCTATATCAATGATAAATACCTATGATGTGGATCTCCCTTGTCTCGGCAACGTATTGAGCGTTGGCAATGTGTTTTGTATGAGAGTGGAAGGACAATTTAGGGTGTAATCTAGCTTGAATCATTGCTAGGAATATAGAAATTTAAATCAAACGATTGTAATTTCAAAATCGGGTTTCTAACTTTTCAATAAAGACTTCAGCTCGTAATAAATCGTCTTTAAAATTGCATATTTCTACCCAAGAATTTTACTAAAATACAAGAAAGAGATCACTGGCACCTAGCGTGCATACGATAAAATGTTTAACTTCTCATTAACCCTATCTTCCAATAGCAATATACGAAGCGGAAAACATCTTAGGCATAACCAATAAAGAATTCTATGAGACCATGTTTATTATGGGAGTGTCCTACATCCCAAATCCAAAAGTGGGAACTCTAAAGCAATTCGGATTTCAAATCTGAATGAATCTTCTTGTACGCTTTCACAGATCTATCATCAATTACTAATAAGAATGAATATTGAAAAAATATGAGTATGACAAAATACTTGGCACGAAGCCCGAAAAGCTTTAAAACAACCAGCTTAAGGATATGTGATATGTGACCTATACACTGTGAGGGACAATAGCGAAGTGAATAATAATAATAATAATAATAATAAACGAACTGTGCGACCACCCTGTACAGACAAAACTAGGAATTGTTGACATACTTAGATGTAAGAACAGTTATCGCAGGAATCCTTAGCGAAAATTGCGAACGACGCATTATACTATCTTACCTGGCTTAATTTCACTTTCGATTATTTCCAGTGTTCAAGTCACAAAAAATATTTTCATCCTTATTTTTTTCATCTCTTCTTTTTCCTACATATATTTGTGAACCAGTATTTCCTTTCCTTTCCTTTTGGTTTTCTGGATGCAGCAGTTTCCGAAATCATAGTTCAAAACAATAAAACTAGATTCAACTTCGATGGAACAAATACTTAGTTCAAATTTTCCTCCAAATGATACTATTCATGTGCGAAGAAATGTTCCGTGAAATCTGAAGAAGCACTTCGATTCAAACACCTGACTAAATTCTTCACAGTATTATGTTTTGAAACAAACTACTCTAATTCAAATTGAAAATGCCGTATTGTAAAATAAATCCTTAACTTTTACTTGGAAAATAACACTTGCAAATCCTCCTCCATCTACATTACACTACAGTCATTTTTGACACCACTCGTGTTCATTTTGTTACCAGCAGATGGCAGAGGAATTAGTTTCATCCAGTTGACGACGGAACTGCGGTGTATAAATATCTGCTGGTCTATTTTCAAGAAAGAAAATAAATTAAATTGTCACTATTACCGAGAATTATTATTTTGTTAGCAAAGTAATGAAAGTAAAAGTAATGAAGAACGTTGCTTTAAAGTTTTTTTTTATATAAACACAGATTCTGCATAATGTCGTATTACTGTAAATTAATAATAATAATAAATTTTATTGTCTTTGAACCAATTATGCCAATAGGTAACGTCAAAATATACAACAAAATGTTACAATATGTTAACTATCACGTTTAAGTTGCATAAATTATTCATCTAATAAATAAAACGGCCGGATAGGAAACAATATACAATCTATAAAAATCAAAGTCAGAATTTCAATACGTTTACATGTTTCATAGCGAATACATTCAAAGCGGATTTTTGATTGTCTTTTCATCCGTTCGTCCCGATGACACTCTATTCACTCGCCTGGAGGTCATAGCAGGTTCGTATCCAGGGGGGTCTAGGCGGCCTGCCCACCCCTAAAATTTTGCCGGCCCCCTAAAATTTTCACGGTAGGCTTGCAAATGAAATATAATATGGTGATGAACTATAATATGGTTGGATCCGGCCCCCGCTAACTTCAGCCGCCCCCAGTTTTTCTTTAAGATTCTCTAAAATGAGTTTTCGATTTTTCTTCCCACTCATCGTTATAAGATAAATTTATATAATGTTGAAAATCATAGTTGCAATAATGGATGTGGAACGTAAAAACTGGGGGACCAGCCAGCAGAAGCTGTTCTAGAAGGTAAATACTGGGGACCAACCACAACCCAAACTATGATAGTTTTATCATGAGTTTACTATAAACCTTCAAAAAATATAAATAGTAGCTTAAATTATTTTGTCACCGGAAAAACTGGTCCCTGGCTGGATCCGCCACTGCTTGGTTTTATATTTCCACGAAAACTTCTTTAAGGATGTTGTTTTCGGGACGATTCTTTTTTTTAAAAAAAGAAACGACTCAGATGATTTTTACATATCATAAACAAATATTTATAAATAACTTGACAATATGGTGTAACTGACTTTTTCTGAGAAAAGCACAAGGAATAGTTTACTCTTGGGGGTAAATTATTTCGAACTATTTTTTTTAAATAGCACTCAAGAGGTTTTATTCGTATTTCAAATGCAAATATCTCATTAATAACCTGAAAATATGACATAACTGCTTTCTCCTCAGAAAATCCACAATAATTATTTACAAAGATCTACAAATATTTTGTTAATAACCCTATCTTCCTGCGTAAACCACTTATAGAAATGTCCATAATGAGTAGTTTACTTACCTAAATGTTTCAGTAACAACTGAAACAAAATATTATCTAGTTTAAGAATTGGAGCCGGAAAGTTTAGTGCGGTAGCCCGGACCTTTTGTTTGTTAATCAATTACATCCAGTGGTGCTATTCAGGCGGTTCGCTAGAACCGGTTGTTAAAATCTTTCGAGTTAGCAGAACCGTTTGTTATATAAAACATAACAGTAAATTTTACCCAGTTATACCCAGGAATAGTCGTGAGGTTTATTTAAAGTTGAAACAAATACATACCGTTATCAACAATTGTTGATCCATTGCTGTATTAAAGTCTTTCCAATACTTTAGACAACCATCTATCTTGGATAAGTCGTTTCCAAGAAATTCGCACTGCTACCTAATTTCGTAACTCAGGTTGTATAGTATGCTGTGTAGGTCTATACTTGTCACTTATGGTACCCAGTAAAAAAAATTGCTTTTGATTGATTGAATTTTAGCTTAGCGTCCCTTTCAGCAGCGAGGCTATATGAGACGTGAACTTACTGATTAACGTGGAATCCAAACCACATGAGCTCCCGCCGGGAATCAAATCCGGGTCTCCCACGTCAAAGGAACGTACGCTAACCGCTTAATCTACTCTTTCTCTCTCTCCCTCTACCTGGACACACACACACACACACACACACACATATATATATATATATATATATATATATATATATATATATATATATATATATATATATATATATATATATATAACCGGTTGTTACAAATTATAATAACACCACTGATTACATGCCACTAAGAAAAAGAAAATCAGTTACGCGAGGGACGCACCCACGCGGAGTGTCCAACGGTTCCGAGCTCTCCTCATCCAGAAAAATACTTCTTTCTTGTAATACATTTGTATAATACTTTCTTAATAAAATATATTTGTTTAATAGAAATGATTGGTGTAGTCTAAAAATTTGATCTTACACGTCATATCTCCTTTTTTTTCTTATAATAGCAAACCATTCCTTTCGTCTTGTCGGGTGCAGAATAACACCGGTTCAATACTATACAGACGTAGCGTCCTATAGTATTGGGCCGCCTCTAAACTTTAGACCACTCCCAGCAAAAATTTCTGGGTGCGCGCCTGCGTTACACCATTCAAAATAAAGTGAAATAGATAAAATCACAAATTGTATTACAAACAGACGGCCAGTAGCGTACGCAGAAATTTATTTCGGAGGGGGTCCAAACTGAATATGAGGGTATTTTATATTAAAATTCCTAAAATTGCCCCTAATATTAGGCTAAATTTAAACAAAAATTGAAATTTCAGGGGGGTCTGGACCCCCAGGACCCACTCCTGCGTACGTTGCTGCAGACGGCATCAGTGTCTGCGGAAAACTGAAGGAAATATCCGTACCTTAAGAAGCTGCTTAAAGTGGGGATATTATTACAGAACCCAAGATGTCCGCACAAACAGATACAAGAAAGGTTGGAAAGTTCGTGGCCTGACTAGGAAGAAAGCAATTATTTTGTTTGTGTACATTACCTGCGTAGCTCTGTTGGTAGTCACTGTATAAAATTTAGTTTCTCTATTGTTCCTGGTGAAGAGTTTATAAGACTCTAAGTGGACGGAAATAACGGAAATTTGTGACGTGGAAAAAATCGGGCATAAAGTTGTCATTAAATACCTGCAAAAAGGATATTAACACCACATGAAATTCACATGGACATGGTTGGGGCACTAGGAAGCTCCGTGCCCCCTGTTCCATGCTGAAAAAGTGAGTAGCTGAATTTAAGAGTGTCGAAAGTAGCATTGAAGATGAGCCCCGCAGTGGCAGGCCTTCAACGTTGACCACTACAGAAAATATTAATCAAATTTGTGACCTGAATTTAAATGAGCGCAGAATCAAAATCCGAGAGATAGCTAAGACTGTAAGTATTTCCTATGAGCGAGCACAAAATATTAGGTTTTTCTAAGGTGTACGCGAGATAGTTACCCAAGTTGCTTTCAGTTGATTCACAAGTGCAATCGACTCACCCGTTCCCGTGATTGTTTGGAACTGTTTGAAAATGATTCTGAGAAGTTTATTGTCAGATTTGTGGCTATGGACTAGATGTGGGTTCACCATCATACATCGGTATCAAAACAACAATCGAAGCAATGGAAACGACCTGGATCTCCTGTCCCAAAGAAAGCCAAACAAGTTTTGTCTACAAACAAGGTTATGGCATCATTTTTTTTTTAATGCTAGGGGTATTATCCAAACTTATTTCTTGGAAAAGGGAAAAGCTATCAATTTTGAACAGTACTGTGCCCTTCTGTGACTTTTGTGTGAGAAAATCAAAATTAACAGGCCAGGAATGCTGCGAAGAAAGATGTTTCACCAAGGCAATGCGCGTTTTCACACGTCTCTTGAATCTATGGTAGAAATTCATTCCTGTAGGTAGGAACTATTGTTGCCCCCGCCCTATTCGACTGACCTGGCACTCTCAGGCTCTCACTTGTTTAGAAACTTTAAAAAATTTCGGGATTTTCTTCGGATGCAGAGGTGAAAAGTACTGTACTGGGATATTTTGCAGGCCTGGAGAAATCATTTTTTAAAAAGTGGTATAGAAGCGTTACTGGAGAGGAGGGTAAATGTACCTGGGTCAAGGGGAATTACGCGGAAAAATAAAATAAAATATTTTCTAATTTTGTATGTCAGCCCACGAAATTTCCAATTCACCCTCTTACCTTAAAATGAATTGAAAATCAAATTTCTAGTTTTGCGTTCCACGATTAAGCTCTTTAGGCTAAAGGAGACATATGATTCATGAAAATAGATTAATGATTATGAAAGTATTGGTGAAATGATAATGTGGAAGAAAACGGAAGAATCCCGAGAAAATCCATGTCTCAATTATCTTAAATATGTCTCCGGACAGTAAGGGATTCAGGAGTCCTCGGAATGATTTTCAATATATTTTGGCAAAAAGTAGTACAACGAAAATGCTGATAATTCACACTTAGCAGTGGTCGAAGTCAGACGGTATGCAGTGGTATACTATACTACCTCTGGTTTTTCAGTGCTGAAGACATACCATCTCTGGTTCTTCAGTGATAAAGACATACCGTCACTGGAAAGTGAATGCTAATACAGTGGCGTCGCCTTGTGCAGTTCGCAAGAGCACGTGAATCACTAAGTGTCGTGAGCTGTTTGTTGCTCCTTAATATATTTAATAATATTTAGAATAATATTATACTGTCGTTTCGTTACCATTCTTCGTTTACTTTACCCCTTTCGTATATGCATTACATCATCACACCATGTTCCCAACAGAGCAGCGACCGTGATAGGCTGCTCTGTGTTTAGTACGGAATGGAAACGCGGGCAGCTGAGGGGAGGAACTGAGGTCTTCTGACGTTGAAATCAAGATTTGCACGAGCAGCGTCGCAGAACTGTTGTTGACTTATTTCCAGTAGCATGCCGCTTTAAACAGAATCAAACAATGAACTGCAACTTAAAATATATAGAAGAATATAGTGGTACTATATAACTCATTCGTTCGATCACTTATCTACATTTCTTTTTATCTCAATTTCTCGTAATAAAAGTACACTAATGGAACAAACAAAATTACGGGTTTCTGAGGTCGTAGCAAGGGGAATAGGAGGTTTAAAACCCTTCCCCAGAGATTTTTAAGTTAATGCAGAATAAAATTAAATTTTAATTTATTTTCAAGACTATTTTTAAATATATATATATCTGATTTTTCTTTAGGCTACGGTTTTTTCTACTTATATAAACTAAATGTTTGTAAGAGAAACTTATCAAAATATGCTGTACTTGGTAATATTGCTACAATGGTAAAATCTTATCTTCTGTATTGAAGGAACCTGAAGGAAGTTTTGGAATGATTTTTTTTCAACATTCATCTTTTCATATGCAAAATAGAAAAAAGACGAGTATCTAGATTTGCAGTAACGCACGTTCAGCTGTAACTGGAAAGTTTTTTTTCTTTTTTTGGAGGGGAGCGGAACAGTAATGAAGTGTCTTGAGATAACAATGCAAAAGTACATGGACAAAGCGTTCCTAATTAAAGGTGCCTCTGCAACTATCATAATAATTTTATACATGTTTCGTGTATACTGTTAACAGTTCACTAAAGAGCATACATTGCAATTCAAATATACGAGTTGAGTTGATTTTGAGTTTAATGTCCCTTTTAGCGATGAGACTATATGAGACGGGATCTACCGATTAACGTGGAATCCGAACCACATGAGCTCCCTCCGTGAATCGAATCCGTGTCTCTCGCGTCAAAGGCACGTACGCTAACCGCTAGCTACGAAGAAGCTCTTCAAATATACAAGATAACAGACGTTCGCAGTCTTGATACTAATGGAAATTACATTTAGTATATTGTGAAATCGATGGTGTGTCTGTAGAAAGAGAATGGCATACAACAATATTCGTGAAATCATAGTAAATAATCGGAAGTTGACTTCACAAACTGAAAGTTGTGTTGCTATATTAAAGAATATGAAAGCATTTAAAGGAGTACCGTAGCTCAAAATAGTCTCAGTGCATTAGCTAGTATCAACCGAGAAAATATTTTTAAAAAACTAGACTTCAGACGAGTTATTGACAAGTTGATTTCCCAGAAGAACATGAGAAGTAATTTCATATACGAATGAAATGGAGCATTTGTTTATAAATTGGTACTTTTCATTATGTATATATATATATATATATATATATATATATATATATATATATATATATATATATATATATATATATATATATATATATATATATATATCGTTTTTCTTATTTAGAATACTGAAAGAATTCTAGAATAGAATTTTCTAACGACTGTGAACTACCGAAAAATTGTGTCACGAGACGCCACTGTACTAACATACATTTAATAAATCCTTTTTTATACACAGGAATTGAAGAATAACTTCGCAGGTCAAAAATTTTATTTCTTATGTAGAAATAATTTCTAAGTTGGTAACACCGGCATTTTGTTGTCTTTTCCTGTCTCTTAGTTTTAAAATAAAATGTCTACAAACAGTGACAGCTCTAGAAGAACTGTTGGTCAGCCAGAACTTAGACTATTATAGGTATATCATAAGTTTACTATTAACTTTCCAAAATATGTAACTAGCTTCAATTATTTTGACGCTCAAGAAACTGGAGTGCTTAGGTTCCCCAGAACGGTCTATATCTGTCATTGTCTACAAATAAGTTCACCCCTTGCTCCTATGCAAGAATTCATTTTAGTTGCAAATAGGGGTCATACGGCAGAAAGGAATGAGTCATGGACCTCATCCAAACGAATGTAAGTGTGTTAAGGCGGTTCGTTTAAACTTAAATCGGAAAGCATTATTATGACATCACTAGGAGTTCTTTTGTGTCTATAATAAGAAAGAAATGCACAATTCAATCCTGTATTTACGATATATATATATATATATATATATATATATATATATATATATATATATATATATATATATATATATATATTACGATATCAATTTTTCTCTTTTGCTCAGTATTCGGTTACTGTGTAGTGTGTCAAGAAGATTAAATTGATATAGCTTATATTAACAATTTTTATCAGCTGGTATCAGCTGATCATCATCATCATAGGTATTCTGCCTTTATTGGCAGGTCACTTGCCGCAGCTGAGATGTTTCCATGCTCCACGGTCCTCCGCTGACTTCTTTGTCTTCGCGTATGATCTTTCTGTTTTTATATCATCCATTAATTATAGTCTCCTTCGCCCCCTCCTTCTCTTTACCGCCACCATACCCTCTAGAACGTCTCTCATGATACAATCTCTTCTTAGGCAATGTTCCAACCAGTTTCTCTTACTGTTCCTAATAATATCTAAAAGTGTTCTTTTCTCACCCACCATTTCTAACACTCTCTCATTCGTTTCCGCTGGATCCAACTAATTCTTTCCATTCTTCTCCACACACACATTTCGAAGGCTTCCAGTCTATTTTTATCACTTTTACGTAATGTCCACGTTTACGCCCCATACAGTACAACACTCCACACGAAGCATTTTATGAGTCTTTTTCTCAACTCTTTATTCAAGGTCCCACAAAACAGACTTTTCTTCGTCTTAAAGGCTTCTTTCGCCATTCCTGTCCTTGCTTTTATTTCACGTTCGCACTTCATGTTATTACTAAGAATACTACCCAGATATCGAAAACTATTCACTTGTTCTATCTTCTCCCCTCCTACTTTTATATTTGACACAGACCCCTTCGTTCCAATCACCATGGCTTTTGTCTTTCTAACATTTATTTTCATCCCATATTCTTCAAAGCCCTTTCTCATTTTTTCTAACATTTTATTGATTTTCTTTTCAGATTCTGCAACAAGCGCCATATCGTCTGCAAATCTTATGCATCTAATCATTCTACCTCTTACCAAAATGCCATCATCATCATGTAAACTCTTTTTCACTATCTCTTCTAGATAGACATTAAATAGTGTTGGCGAGAGGCAGCATCCTTATCGAACTCCCCTTCCAGAATATTTTCAGTCTAGCTGAAATATCCATTCTTCGCATGGATGACAAAATATCTGAAGGAACAAACTGAACAAGGAAAGAAAAATATCGGACATTTTCTACTATTTTTACATGTCTCGGTAATCTTAGAATATCACCATTAATATTAGCGACCGGAAAAATATGTATTTGTAACCAATATCGGTGATATTGGACTATTTTTACATTTCTGACTATCACACCCCGGTGACTACCGGCCCGCAGCCGAATCGGAGAAATTTGGAAGTTAATACGATTGATCTCAGCGACAGAAAAAACTATGAATTTGACACAAATATAGGTCATTCTTTACAACTTTAATATGTTCCGGTAAACGAACCCTGAAACCCCCTGGTACGCATGGACGGAGGCTGTATTTGGAAATCAGGGAATATGGGAGAGTAGTGAATAATTCACTTGGGAAGGATTTGACCTTTGACCTTTAGGTCTGGCCTGGGAAAGTTCCCATGGGACCTAAACTGGGTCTAAACCGGCCTAAACCAGTATGTTGCTATGCTAGAATAAGGAAGTATACTCTTGGACAGCTATCAGCTATAGAAACAAGATGAAACATGCTTTTTTCGTGTTCTTGTCGTGTATTGGCTAGTTATTTGAACCCCTAAACCCCACCCCTAGTGCGAAGACCGTAAGCGGAACGTATGTGCTTGTGTAGATCATTCTGTTAGCAGCTGTTGAAAAGGAAGAAACATCAAATTTAAAGATGTCATCGTCAATGAGTTTATTAGATAAGCTTAATAAGCCATCAATGGTACCCTTTACAAAAATGCGAGATTTGGAGATTGGAGTACCATTTCGTATTGCAAACTGTGAGATAATTACCACGGTATATGGTAGGAAAGCATGTGTGACATTTGAAGGAGGCGAAAAAGTGATTTTACCAGGACGTTGTAGTGAAAAATTGGAAGCAGATGATGGTGCACTATTAACGTAGTTACAAAGTGGAAATGTCTGTTTAATATATAAAGGAATGAAGATTAATGTATCTGGGCGTAACATGCACGATCTTGAATTTGCTGAACTGATATACTCATCGTAAGTGTATGGTGGCATCTACAAACAAGATGAAACATGAATTTTCCTCTTCGCTCCCTCCTCTTCATGCATGCGCAGTCATCTGTATGCATAGTGTCGTTATTCTGTGTTGACCAGCTGCTGGAGTAACATGTCTTTCAGTGCTTGTGCCTCAACTATGGATACCAAGAAAGAGTACTTGTTAAATGTGGAATACGAACTTAATTCAATCAAAAACCAAATTAATTTGTATTGGACTGGTTAGTGATACATTTGAGCCAGTGATTCGTGTTGGTAAAGGACTTGTGTTTGGAGTGGAGTTAAATGTGGCTGAGTGGGAAAAGCTTTTACATTTGACCCCGTTTCTTACGGACTATTTAAATTCTCAAGTGGAAATTACATTTATAAAATCTCTTGGTCGAAAAAACGAACTGGTGGTGCGAAAACTAATGGGTGAAAAATTAGTGATGTTAGAGAAGAAAGGAACACTTCATGCTCCTCCAAACACTGTGTACTTAACTTCAAGTGATTGGCTTTATTTCTTGGAAATATTACCGTGTATTGAACATGCTGTGAAAAACAGTAAAGTTTGCAGTGTTGTGCTACGTGAATATTTTGACTTGTATACAGATACTATTCGCAATCATTTACAATCGCAGTGTCTTACATGCAGAGGACTTGCCGGAATCCATACCTGTGTAGATGAACCGAGTATTATTAATGGTATGAACATCAGTTTTCCAAGTGTCTCTCTTGATAAGAACAGTGATGTGAACATTGATGGTGAAAGATTAAAATTAGAAATGAAAGTATTTTGCAAACAAAAACTCGGATTCAATTATGGCTCATTTATTTGATAGTGTACAGACACAGCCATGGTGGAGAGAAACCGATACTCTTCCTTCGGAGGGTATCAATGAAGTGAACGTCTCTTCATAAAGACGAAGAAAATTGATGTGTTTTTCATGTATACTAAACAACGTAATAACAAGTGTAATAAAATATATAGTAAAAGTGAAATGTTTTATTTGTATGTGTTTTGTGTTCGTTTCATACACCTCAATCTGATAGGATTTTTAGTTAACGTACTATTTTTTATGATAAGAAAAAAAATTCTGACATATTTTCCCTCGTATACTATAAGTGATCTGTATAATAATAATAATAATAATAATAATAATAATAATAATAATAATAATAATAATAATAATAATAATAATGAATTCAAATTTTTGAAATGAATGTTAAAATAAAAGTTAGTATTTGAAATCATTATTATTATTATTATTATTATTATTATTATTATTATACAACTCTGTCTTAAGTATGATAGGACTTTTTATTTTTAAAACAAAAGTCCTATCATAATAATATTGAATTCACATACTTGGTTTAATTTACGAAAGAATAACTCATTAAGTATTTGAATTCATTATTATTATTATGAATTAGTAGTAGTTATGTGGTAGGAATTAGTGGTATTATTATGAAAGTTATGTGGTTACATCATTGAATTAAAAATCAGTTTTAGAATTTTTTAAAAAAACAGTTTGAAATTCTTTAATTCAATTAGTTAAAAAATATGTTTGATGATATGTGTATTTAATTACATAATTGATCATAAAACATATTTATTAGGAAATGGAAAAAATAAGAAATTTTTTTTCAAAGAGAAAAAAGAAGAATACAAATTATTTATTGATGTTGATGATATTTACACAAAACGACGGTAAGTATACTACATTTTTAAAAGACATTACGTTAGATTTTTTTCATTGTCCAGTTGATTATAACCTCACAGTTCCCATGTACTATTCACTGATGCTATCCATACACACGTACACAGTTGTGTTGTTTTTACACATACACAGTTCTTTGTTAAATTAATGATAATTTTACAGATGATACTACTGCTGTTGATGATGATGATGAAGCGTAGATAAACGTTATTATGTACAATGATGATGTCCATACACACGTTGACGATCTTTTATTCTCTGAAATGAAAAAATGAAAAACATAACTTAAAATTTATTTTATCTATAATCATGAACAAATAAAAAAACAAGTGATAATATATACGAACACATTATAATAAAGAAGAAAAAGAAGATGAAGAAATGGCTGCCTGCAATAATAATAGCTAGAATTTTATCTATAATAAAAATTATTCAAAACAAACGAAGAAGAAAAAGAAGAAGAATGAAGACATGATATGTATACAGGAGAAATATTACCTGTAAAAGTAATTACAGCAAACGGCAATCATTTTTTTCTGAAGTTGATGAGAAAGTGTAATGAAATTCATTTAAGGACTTTCCTTTAGCTTTGAAGCAAAGGAAAATGTATGAATAATGTCCACATAGGGACGATTTCACACTTTGAATTTGTTTATTATTAAATGTATAAGAAATGGAATTTCTACGTAGAAATTGAATATGTTGCATTACATATGGAAGAAATCCAAATGTATCGAAGTAGTGGGCACGTCCAACAGTATGAATATATACGGAAATCCAGTGTGTGCCAAGTTTGTTCGAGGGATCTGTATTTATGATGATAGCTGCATGTAGTGGAATAAGTTCAAAAAAAGGGGGGAACTTGCCCTAGAAAAGCGCAAGTCTCTTTAGCCCACATGATACAAAAAGAGGCAATCCAGAGAAAACAAGTAGCTCTGGACTTTCCAAAAAGAAATATTCCAACCACAATAACAAGAACGAACCACAACCGAAAAGAACCAAACCACAGAAACACGGAAACAAAGAAAACCAAGAAGGGAATCGATAGAAGACCTTACGAGTTTCTGAAGAACTTCCCACAAATAAAACCGAAATAGCTAACACCAAAGGAACACGGGTCCCTCTCAGGACCAACAAACCTTCGAAACAGAGTTAAAATTTTACATACCCTACCCAAACAGCTGAAAAACCACCACCAACAAACCCAACGAAACAACGACGAAAAGAAAAAAAGGAAAAGCAAGCAGAACCAGAAAACCAACAAAAAATGAAAAGAATCATTAATACTCAATCTCTCAAACAAAAGTAACCCGCAACCAAATGAAAGTACTGGGAAAAGACTTTCCACTTTCTAACACACGAAACAATTCAGATTGTTCTGAAAAGGAACCCCAGGAACACACACAGAAACTAAAAAAAACATAATTCTACCAAATAGCAATAAAAGAAACAACAAACACTCCTCAAAGAATACTGACAGCCGGAAAAATATCCCACAGACCTCCTATATACCACATACACCAAAATTCTAGAACCAAGCATGAAAAGAAAAAAGAATAACACTCGCACCAAACCATCACACCTCGAGGCATGCTGGGCAAAAGAAGAATGCGAGGGAGAAATTCTGTAACCACCAGCCTCATCACTAGACAGGAGAGGACTGGATAGTCTTATGTATATTATTACATTTGACTTGGTGACAAAACATTTCTCCCGCGCAAACATACAACCACAGGGGGACCAGTTGTCGGTTGCCTATTCGAACGACTACGTTCAAATGGATTTAACTCAGACAGAAACGGGCCCTAAGAAACATTTATACGAAAACAGAACTGAAGCCCATCGTAAAAATAATCCTAGGCACAAAACAAAGATTTGAAACAGAAAAACCTGCCAAAAATCATAGGTGTGTTGGGACTCACCATGTAAACAAACCAAACCCGATTAAACTACCGGGATGTAGCAAGATAAAAGACAATGCTGTCCTTTAGAGACAAAAAATACACCACATGCCCACAAACAAACGAGAAACTCTGAGAGAGAACTCGGAAAAAAGAAAAAATGAAAAATAATAAAGAAAAAGAAGGAAAACCAGAAGTAAATAATAATAATAATAATAAAACGAAGAGAGAAACAGAAACCTATCCAACCAAGAAAACTGGAAACACCGAATGAATAAACAATTGAAGCTAGAACCCATGAGGAAGGAAAAAAAAACAGTCAAACATCCCAACCAGATACCACAAATGAGAGATCGAAAACAAACCCCACACACGCACAAAAAGGCTTTAATGCAGACCGAAAGATCGAACTAAAAGATCAAACAAACAAGAATTAAACGCAAGTGAAACAACAATTATAACAGAAAAAATACCGAGACACGGAAGACAAAGTATAATAAAGAAAACGGAAAGAACAACAAAAAATAACAAAACAACAGAAACAATAACCACATTTATAGTAAAACAACCACACGTGTGGCCACATCGACATAAACCAAACTATTTAACTAATAATAATAATAATAATAATAATAATAATAATAATAATAATAATAATAATAATAACAGCAACAACAGTAATAATACCAATAATAACAAAAAAGAGAAGGAAAAAGGGAAAGAAAAAAAGGACGATATACAGGGGAAAACTAAAGCCCCCTCTGATTTTATATACATCACACACATATATAAAATCTTTGCACACAAACGCTGGAATAAAGGAGAATCCAAGCTCTCTCGAAGCAAAGGAAAAGAACGCTGGGCGTAAATGGAGGAACCGGGCTCTATGTCCCGCCTGCACACTTGATTATAAAGATTACGTGAAGTCGCCAATCTAGGACGACTGGGGCATAGTTAGGTCTTTTCGATCCCCGCTCACCCTCTGTGAACACCAAAGAACCACTACTTGAGGTATGAAGCACATAATTTTCCTTTGAAACTTACTATATAAAAACCAAATCAAACTTCCGGAGAAAGGAGGAAGGGGATGACCCCAACAAATTTATTACAACAAATAAAAATGAAACCATAGCATATTCTTAAACAGAAAAAGGACATTCCAAACAAAAAGAACTCAAACTAAGAAGAAGGAGTAACAGAGAAAGAGAACTACGCGGGCACCGTAACAAAAGCACGCTCGCAAACACACAGGTATCACGTGATCGGCCAGCCAGGTCACACCCACAGAAACAGAGGGAAAGGCTACAACCTGCCACTTTGGAAGCAGACTGCAACGGGAAAACCACGCAAGAAGCCCCGGCTGACGAGACGAGTTGTCGAAATAGTTGGAGCCCTATTATTCTGGGGCAACGCACACCAAGCAGTCATTAAGACCAGAAATTAAAAATCGAAACTGTACTTGTGAGTACAAAAGCAAATCTAACAACGAAAACTCCTATACCTCGTAAAGACCTGTGTGAAAACATACTTTTTGCTACGAACCCTCCAAGACTGTGGAACTGCAGAAAACCCAAATCAAAGAATACCCTTTAACACAATGGAGAAGCCAAAAACCGGAGGAAGTGAACCAAGGCCAAACAAGAACAGAAGAGAAGAGTAAAGGAGCAATACTCCAAAACCAGCAAACAATCCGGAACCCCTTGGCCCAACTAAAGGCTGAGCGGGGAAAGGAAAGAGAACCTTAAAAACACTACGCAAGCTAGACTACTATGACGCCTTGCGCAACACTACGAAGCCAAACGAAAAATTGGGGCCCAACTTGGAAAATCCCGAATACGGCTTCAAAAATCAGATTTCAACTTGGTTGAATACGCCAAAGCACCAACCAATTTCGAACCCAAACACAAAAAATATATTTTTAAAAAACTCAAATTGAAATAAACAGAGAAGTCATTGACCACCACAGACAAGTACAACCAACAAAGAAAGGGGGGAACTTGCCCTAGAAAAGCGCAAGTCTCCCTTTAGCCCACATGATACAAAAAGAGGCAATCCAGAGAAGACAAATAGCTCTGGACTTTCTAAAAAGAAATATTCCAATCACAATAACAAGAACGAACCACAACCGAAAAGAACCAAACCACGGAAACACGGAAACAAAGAAAACCAAGAAGGGAATCGATAGAAGACCTTACGAGTTTCTGAAGAACTTCCCATAAATAAAACCGAAAAAGCTAACACCAAAGGAACACGGATCCCTCTCAGGACCAACAAACCTTCAAAACAGAGTTAAAATTTTACATACCCTACCCAAACAGCTGAAAAACCACCACCAACAAACCCAACGAAACAACGACGAAAAGAAAAAAAGGAAAAGCAAGTAGAACCAGAAAACCAACAAAAAATGAAAAGAATCATTAATACTCAATCTCTCAAACAAAAGTAACCCGCAACCAAATGAAAGTACTGGGAAAAGACTTTCCACTTTCTAACACACGAAACAATTCAGATTGTTCTGAAAAGGAACCCCAGGAACACACACAGAAACTAAAAAAACATAATTCTACCAAATAGCAATAAAAGAAACAACAAACACTCCTCAAAGAATACTGACAACCGGAAAAATATCCCACAGACCTCCTATATACCACATACACCAAAATTCTACAACCAAGCATGAAAAGAAAAAAGAATAACACTCGCACCAAACCATCACACCTCGAGGCATGCTGGGCAAAAGAAGAATGCGAGGGAGAAATTCTGTAACCACCAGCCTCATCACTAGACAGGAGAGGGCTGGATAGTCTTATGTATATTATTACATTTGACTTGGTGACAAAACATTTCTCCCGCGCAAACATACAACCACAGGGGGACCAGTTGTCGGTTGCCCATGCGAACGACTACGTTCACATGGAGTTAACTCACACAGAAACGGGCCCTAAGAAACCTTTATACGAAAACAGAACTGAAGCCCATCGTAAAAATAATCCTAGGCACAAAACAAAGATTTGAAACAGAAAAACCTGCCAAAAATCATAGGTGTGTTGGGACTCACCATGTAAACAAACCAAACCCGATTAAACTACTGGGATGTAGCAAGATAAAAGACAATGCTGTCTTTTAGAGACAAAAAATACACCACATGCCCACAAACAAACAAGAAACTCTGAGAGAGAACTCGGAAAAAAGAAAAAATGAAAAATAATAAAGAAAAAGAAGGAAAACCAGAAGTAAATAGTAATAATAATAATAAAACGAAGCGAGAAACAGAAACCTGTCCAACCAAGAAAACTGGAAACACCGAGTGAATAAACAATTGAAGCTAGAACCCATGAGGAAGGAAAAAAAAAACAGTCAAACATCCCAACCAGAAACCACAAATGAGAGATCGAAAACAAACCCCACACACGCACAAAAAGGCTTTAATGCAGACCGAAAGATCGAACTAAAAGATCAAACAAACAAGAATTAAACGCAAGTGAAACAACAATTATAACAGAAAAAATACCGAGACACGGAAGACAAAGTATAATAAAGAAAACGGAAAGAACAACAAAAAATAACAAAACAACAGAAACAATAACCACATTTATAGTAAAACAACCACACGTGTGGCCACATCGACATAAACCAAACTATTTAAATAATAATAATAATAATAATAATAATAATAATAATAATAATAATAATAATAATAATAATAATAATAATAATAATAATAATAATAACAGCAACAACAGTAATAATACGAATAATAACGAGAAACAGAAGGAAAAAGGGAAAGAAAAAAAGGACGATATACAGGGGAAAACTAAAGCCCCCTCTGATTTTATATACATCACACACATATATATAATCTTTGCACACAAACGCTGGAATAAAGGAGAATCCAAGCTCTCTCGAAGCAAAGGAAAAGAACGCTGGGTGTAAATGGAGGAACCGGGCTCTATGTCCCGCCTGCACACTTGATTATAAAGAAGACTGGGGCGAGGCAGACTATAGCAGTCAGTACGTGTAAGAGAAAACAGAAACTGTACTTTTTAGTACAAAACACACGCAATTGTACCAAGTAAAAGCCCGCATCGGAACCGTACTTATTAGTACGAACCCCCGAATAGTGCAGTGATAGTGCAGTGAAAATCCTGAAACAGAAGAACAGCAGAAATGGCAGAACAATCAGACATCCTAATGGTGGACGATCTGAACATGGACCTGCCGGAGTGGAATGACACTCTGGAAGATATCCAGCTGGAGGGAGAAAACCAAGACCGCACGGCGAGAGAAGACAGGAGCAGCACTCCAGGACCCAGCAGACGACCGGATCCCCCACAAGCAGTGGGGAACCAACCCGGAACCTCTCGGCCCAACCACAGGTTGATTGGGTAAAGGGAAGATTGCTTTAAAATGCTACGCAAGCTTGTGTACAAAAGGCATCTTGCGCAGCACTACGAAGCCGAACACAAAAAGGGGATCCAACTTGGCAAGCCCCTGATAAGGCTTCACAAACCAGACTTGAATTTGGTTGAATACGACAAAGTACCAACCACATTCGAAGAAAATATCAAAAGCATATTGAAAAGAGCAGAAAGTGAAATAAACCAACAAGTGATCGAACACTACAAACAACTGGGACCAAAACTGGAAGAAAAATGGGAATTTGCCCTAGAAGAATGCAAATCCCGCTTCGGGCCACAAGAAACAAAAGAGGTTGTCCAGAGAGCTAAAAAAGTGGCTCTGGATTTCCTCAGAGGAAGATACAACCCAAAAAAAAACGAAGAAACGAACGAACAACACAAGAGGACCAAGACCACGCAAGGAGGAAGACAGAACACCCCACAAACCCAAGAAGAGACTCAATAGAAGAACTAATGGAGTTCTTGAAGAACTTCCAAAAGTAGAAGAACAAAGCACCACAAAAAAACGAAGGTCCTTTTTAGGACCACCAAAACCTCAGAAAAGAGTTAAATTGAATATGCCAACCCTAAATGACAAACCAAAACCTCTAGAAAGAGAAAAACTAAAAATGCTAAACACGAACCAAAACCAAGGGTCCTTCTCAGGGCCACGAAAACACCAAAAAAGAGTCAAATCAGACGTACCAAACCCTAACACATCTGTGAAACCCACAGAAAAACCCAAAAGTCGAAAGAAAAAAACCAGACCCAGAAAAAAATACTTGGAAAAGAAAGAATCACTCATACACAACCTCTCAAATAAAACTCTTGACCCAAACCAACTGGAAGTACTAGAAAAAGGACTATCCTTCTGCCCAACATATAAAACAAACCCAATGGTCCTGAGACAGGACCTGAAAAAATTCACACAAAAACTGAACAAACTCTACTAAATAGCAGTAAGAAAAGAAAGAACCAAAACAAAACTCAAACCACAAACTCCATTGCTAAAAAAGAAAGAGAACAAAGACCCAGACCTGACCATACACTGCATTTAGGAGCACATTGGTCAACTACAAGAAAAAATCCTCAAACTCCTTCAAAACAGAAACAAATCAAACCTATCCCAACGCCACAGACACGCACTATACCAACTTAAATCAAAAAAAGATATAATTATAAAACCCACTGACAAATCAGGAGGACTAGTAATAATGAACACAGAAGACTATGAAAAAGAAGCACTCCTACAATTGCAGGACAAAACCACGTTCAGAGAAATAAAACATCCAAAAGAAGCAATCATCAAAATGATAGAAACCAAGATAACCTTTTTTGAGAACCTGTTGATCAAAACAGGGGCACTAAAACACTTCCATACAGGAAGACTGATAAACAGAGGGTCAAAACTACCGAGTTTCTACCTACTACCGAAAATTCATAAACAACCTAGACCAGAAACGAACCTCCCCCCAGGGAGACCAATAGTATCAGCCTGCAACAGCCCCACCAGAAACCTAGACAAATATTTAACACATTTTCTTATGAAACTCCTACCAACACTGCCGGAATGGCTAAAAGACACCACAGACTTCCTCCAGATAATCAGAAAAATAAAGAAAACGAATCCCAAGAACCTCTTATACACCACAGATATAAAACATCTATACCCAAGCATAGAAAGCAAAAGAGGCATAGAACTTGTGTCACACTATTACACCAGAAGATACGACTGGCTAAAAAAAGAATGTGAAGGAGAAACCCTGGAACCACGAGCCCCTGCTCTAGTAAAGAGAGGACTGGAAATTCTGATGTACAACAACTACATCAGATTTGGTGACAAAATATTTCTCCAACGCAAAGGCACAGCCACGGGAGCCTCGGTGTCGGTGGCCTATGCGAACATCTATGTTCACATGGAGCTAACCCAGACAGAAACGGGCCCCATAAAACCATTACAAGAATATAGATTCGTAGACGATATCATGGGAATCTTCCCAGGCACCAAACAACAACTAGAAACATATATTGAAAACCTACAAAAAACAAAGGAGGACTTGAATTCACCATGGAAACAGACCAAACTAGAATAAACTTCCTGGATGTAACAATAGTGGAAAGGCCAGGCGGCCGTCTAGAGACAGACATCTACTACAAACCCACAAACAAACAAGAATTTCTGAGAGAAAACTCAGCACACCCCATGGCACTGAAAAACTCACTAATAACAAGCCAAGGACTAAGGCTAACAAGAATCATCGAAAACAAACAAAAACTGAAAAACAGACTAAAACTACTAGGCAGAACCTTTATAACAAGAGGCTACAAAAAAGCATTTGTCAAAACCGAAATAGAGAACCTACAAACAAAACAAAAAAAAGAAAAAACAGAGGATAGACAGACTAATATTCCCACTATTGTACCACCCGAACTATGAGAAAAAACTGAAAACAATCATCAAAGAATTCTGTGAAAAAGTAAAAAAGGAATACAAAACTGAAGACTGGTGGCAAAAAATGCCCCAAGGAACCCCAATGATAGCATACAGAAGACCAAAAAACCTGAAACAATATCTCACAAAAGCAACATATGACAAACCAATTAAGAAAAAGGAAACAAAAAGAAACAAGTAACCACACCAGAAAAACAAGAAATAGAACAGAGACAAACACACAAAAAACGGAAAACGCAGAATAAAAAGAAAGAAAAAATAAAACAACAAAATGAAAACTAAAAAGAAAAGAGAAGGCAAAAAGAACAACAGAAAAGAAAAGAAGAAAAAGAGAAAGGAAAGAAACAAAAAGAAAAAAGAAAAAGGGGAAACAGAAAAAAGAAAGAAAAAAGAACGAAAGAAAACCCCAGAAAACAAAAAGAACCAGAAAAAAAGGAAACGTAATCACTAGAAAAACCATGGAAGAAAAAAAGAGAGACCAAACAAAACCACAGGCCCTAGACCGAACGAAAACCCACGAACTGAGACAAAACACAAACCAACCAAAAGAAGACCCCAACAGAAGAAAGAAAGAGAACCAAAACCAAAGAAATAGAAATAAATACCACAGAAAAATAAGAAAACGGAACAAAAAGAAACGAGCCGACTAAAATGTATACACAAAAACGAGAGAAAATCGAAAACAACAAAACCACAAAAAAGAAGGGAAGAAAAACAAGCTATGGAAAGCTAAAAAATTGTGGTACTATCCTAAAGACAAAACGAGGAATGAAAAACACTAAAACAGAACAATAATAGCAACTAAAAAACAGAAACAGAAACAACAATAAAAAAGAATTAAAAGAAAAAAAACGAAGGAAACCCAGGGGGAACAAAACCCTCCTAAAATTAAAACTTTATTCATATACAACATACACAGACGCTGAGAAATGGAGAAACTAAGCTCCACAAACAAAGGAACATGAAGCTAGGTGAACACTGAGGAACCGGGCTCGATGCTGCAACTGCACACTTGTATATACAGAAGCATGCGCAGTAGGAAAAAACACCCGAAGGTGTCCCCTCCCTACTCCCAGCTTGCACCAAAGCCATGGTTTCCTTTTCTGGGATCGTTAGGGATTTAGCTTCATGATCGCAGATTTTTCTACTGTAATAAGCAATAGGTCGTTTTTCTCCTTTGTTAACTTGCATTAATACTGCACCAATCCCGTATTCGCATGCATCTACATACAACTCGGTAGCATCTGCTTCCGGATTGAAGATGGCTAATACAGGAGCAGTGACCAACATTTCCTTTAAAATATTGAACGCTTGACGTTCTCTATCCCCAAATGAAAGGGTACATTTGACTTGGTTAAATCTATTAGGGGCTTCACGATAGCTGAAAAATTTCTGATAAACCTTCGGTTGTAACTGGCCATTCCAACGAAGCTACTTACATCACAAATGATTTTTGTTCGGGAAATTTAGTGATAGCCTCAATTCGTTTGGGATCAATCTTTACTCCGTCACACTCTACTATGAATCCTAGTATCGGTAATTCAGAATCCACGAAATGAGATTTTCATGCGTTCAATTTTAGATTAGCTTCCCGAAATCTTCCTAAGCCTATCCAACTTTTCTTCTATAGATTTTCCAAAGATAATTAAATAATCGATGTGGCATGCCATTATGTCATTTTAACCTTGCAAACACTTTGTCGATCATTCTTTGGAATGCTGCTGGGAAGGTGGAAAGTCCTTGAGGAACAACATTGAAGGCAAACACCCCTTCACTACAAATGAATGCTGTCTTCAATTCATCCCCTTCTCTTAACGGGATTTGAATAAAACGCTTCTGAGGTCACACGAGCTTACGATTTTGATGTTTGTGAATAAATTTATTAAGTCCTTGATTAGCGGGAGAGCGTAGGAGTCAGGAGAAATGATATAATTCAGTTTACAAAAATCCACTACGGAGTAGAGTGGGGTCACTTGGGGGAGTTTTTTGTAACAGGTTTCCGATAATTTTTGTAACCAAATCTTGTAACTTTTTGGAGCCTTGTACGACCACATTTTTTACAGGGAAAGAAGAGTACGAATACTTTATTCGTTCCCTTTTATGAGCACAATTAGGGCTGTATTCGTTCCACCCTATTTAAACAAAGCAGAACTAGTAAAAGAGAAATGGCATATTTTCCAACCCCTATTTTAACATAGCAGAAATTACATAAGACTACGAGCACACAACAGAGCAGGGAATACATAAGACTACGAAACATAGCAGGGGTGTACTCGTGCTCTTTTATGAGCATATTTTCCATCCCCTATTTTAACATAGCAGAAATTACATAAGACTACGAACACATAGCAGAGCAGAGAATACATAAGACTACGAACACATAGCAGGGCAGAAAATACATAAGATTCATTCCCTTTTATGAGCATTTTTCAACCCCTATTTTTAACTATGAACATAGCAGACAATGAATACCTATGTAACATAGCAAAGTGGGTGTACATAAGATTACGAACACACAACTGTATTCGTTCAACCCCCTATTTTAACATAGCAGAAATTACATAACATTAAGAACACAATCTCCACCCCTATTTTAACGTAGCACATATTTCGTTCCCAAACCCTAATTTAACATAGTGAAATTACACAAGCATGTCCCCAAACTACTGACCATCGAGAACAGAGGTCAAACTCAAAAACGGAGCCACGTATTGAGGTGCTGTTTCCACCCTCGGAGCAGACTGCGTGCAACGAGTAGGTCGTAAAAGACTATGACCTATTTTTCATTCCTTAAATAACATAGTATACACACTTGTTACTCCCACTTCCGGTTCTGATTAAACACACACACACACACACACACACACACACACTTGGTTGCGTATGCCAAATCCAATTTAGTAGAAATAACACGCATGCGCAGAAACATTTACATTTCCGATTCGATACGTCCTTTGAACCGATTTGGATGAAACTTGGTATATACTGGGTTTTCGGACATGCTGATTACAAATATCATATTTATTTTTACCTGGGACTTATAGTTTATGTGGGATACGCCCTTTCTATGACAATTTTAAACGATTTGGGTGAAACTAGGTATATAGGGGTTTTCGAACATGCTGATTATGAATATTATATTTATTTTTACCTGGGTTTTATAGTTTATGTGGAATACGCCCTTTCTATGACAGTTTTAACTGATTTGGATGAAACTCGGAATATAGTAGTTTTCGGACATGCTGATTACGAATATCATATTTATTTTTACCTGGGTGATATAGTTTATGTGGGATACGCCCTTCCTATGACGATTTTATCCAATTTGAATAAAACTCGGTTTATAGGGTTTTCGAACATGCTGATTACGAATATCATAATTATTTTCTGCATGGGTGTTATAGTTTATGTGGGATACGCCCTTTCTATGACAATTTTAACCGATTCGGATGAAACTCGGTATATGGGGGTTTTCGGACATGCTAATTACGAATATCATATTTATTTTTCCTGTGTTTTATAGTTTATGTGGGATACGCTCTCTGTATGACCCTTAAAACCAAATCACTCGTAAACGAAGCAACATATTGAGGTGGTGTTTCCACATTTAGTAATTGGTCACCAGCAACTACATATTCCAAAAATACTGACCATCGAGGTCAAAGGTCAAACTCGAAAACGGAGCAACATATTTAGGTTCTAATAGAGAATCAACTACTACATGTTCCAAAACTATTTACCATGGTGGTCAAAAATCAAACTCCTAAACGAAGCAACATATTGAGGTGCCTTTTCCACAATTAATAACAAGCCATCAATTACTACATGTCCCAAAAAGGCCAAATATTTAAACCCAAATAACTCGTAAACGGAGCGACGGAGAAATTTTGTACCAAGCAGAAAAAGTGAAGGAGGACTAAATTTGAGTAGCATATTTACTCTTGTATTAACGAGAAAAAATCAAAACAACGCCATTTTAACTAGCTCAGAATTTCTGTACCTTTTGGGTTATTCAAAATAAAGGAAAAGAGTAATTTGGATGGAGTATTTATTTTCATACTAACGAAAAAAGCAAAAATATGCCATTTTAACTAGCTGAGAATTTTATATAATCTTGTAGTATTTAAAGAAACAAAGGGAACCTACTCCATTTTCTAGCTCAGAATATATGTGACTTTTTCTGCTAAGGTCTGTTTTAACTCTTATTTGATTCGTCTATTCAATTTTGTGCCTTTAACTTGTCTAGATTTTCTAGACCATGATCTAATAGTTAAACAAACGAAGGGGTGAATTTGAGTGACCTATTCAATTTTGCACCAACGAGAAATGTCATTATAACAACTAGCTGCGTATTTTAAACCATTTTGTATTATTTAAATAAACAAACAATCGGATAAATTTGTACTAACCAGAAAGGACCATTTAACTGGCTCAGAAGTTCAATACTATTTTGTACTATTTAAACAAACGAAGGTCTCTTGAGTGAGCTTTCCGATTTTGTAGCAAGAAGGGCCATTTTTAGTTAACTCAGAATTTCATTTCATTTTGTAATACTCAAATTTGGATGGAGTGTTTAGTTTTGTACGAACCAGAAAAATAGTGAGGAATAAATAAAATTTGATTGGATTATTTCCTTATGTACCAACTGGAAAAAAGTGAAAGCCATTATAGCTTTTATATTATTCAAATAAACGAAGGAATAAATTTTTACGTCGAGGCGAGGAAGGTTCATTTTTTATACCTTTTGTGGCTATTCAAATAATCGAACGAATAAATTTGGTTGGTCTATTTTATTTTTGTACTCATTCGAAGAAAAGCAAAGAACCATTATATACCTTTTTTCTTGCCATTTAAATACGGGTGTCTTATTTCCTTTTGTACCAACGAGAACCATTTATAACAGGCTTAGATTTTTATGCCGTTTTTGTAATATTTGTACCAAACAGAAAAAGACTAAACAAATAAACAAAGGAATAAATTTGTAATAACCACAAAAAGCGAAGCTGAGCTTGATATACCATTTGAGCTACTCAAACACATTTGAGTTGCCTATTGAATTTTGTACCAACGAGAACTCTCATTTCCAGGACATGTTTTACTATTTAAACAAACGAATGGATACATTTGAGAAAGCGAACATGGACTTTAAATTTTATATCATTTTGTAATACTCAAATATACGAAGAAATATTATTGGATGGATTATTTATTTTTGTACCAAGCAGAAAAAGGAATAAATTTGTACTGACCAGAAAAGCGAAGAAGGATCAGCATTCTATACTTTTTGTGCCATTTAAAAACGGGTGTCGTATTTCCTTTTGTACCAACGAGATCCATTTTTAATTGGCTTAGAATTTTATACTTTTGTAATATTTGTAGCAAACAAAAAAAGCAAGGAAATTCCATTTAACTAACTAATAATAATTTTTGTGCTAACCAGAAAAAGCGAAGAAAGACCCTTTTTAACTAGCTCAGAATTCCTAGACCATGTTGTACTATTTAAACAAACGAAGTGATAAATTTGAGTGGTTATTCAATTTTGTAGCAAAAAGACCTTTTTAACTAACTCAGAATTTTGTAATACTCAAATAAACGAAGAAATAAATCTGGATGGAGTATTAGGTTTTGTGACAAGCCGAAAAAGGAATTAATTTGTACTGACCAGAAAAGCGAAGAAGGATCAGCATTCTATACTTTTCGTGCCATTTAAAACCGGTGTCCTATTTCTTTTTGTACCAACGAGAAAAAAGCCAAGAAGGACCATATTTAACAGGCTTAGAATGTTATACCTTTTTGTAATATTTGTACCAAACAAAAAAGCATGGAAATACCATTTAACTAACTAATAATTTTTGTGCTACACAAATAAAGGAATAAAAAGCGAAGAAAGACCATAGTTGTAATTGCAGCACCTGACCTAACTTTGGACTTTGACCCCGACAGTTGTGACGTCATAGGTCAAAGGTCAATGACCTTGGCCCGCTGTCAATTACCTAGTGGTACATAGGACCACATCCACTAAATTTTGACAGGGGTACCATTGCCCACCCTTTAAATTTTGGCAGGGGTACCTAGGACCACCCCCTTAAATTTTGGAAATTGCCAAACCTAAAAATTGGATATGGTAGCCTAGAACCACAGTATTTACCTCTAGTAGTATTGAGTGTCTATGTTGTTCCCTTTTATGGGTAAAAAATTGCCAAAAATTCAAATTTCGGGGGTTTTTGACCTAATTTATCCCCTTTGATGAGGTGTTATTCCCTAATATAGTTATATGGGCGTATACAGGGGTTTATTCCCTTTCATAAGACATGGGTATATTAATGCACCCCTTGAAAAATTTGGGAGGGGTACCTTAGCCCACCCCTTCAATTTCGGAAATTGCCCAATTTAAACATTTGGTATTATAGTACAGACCCTAATATGTATTATGATAAATTTCGGTGGTCCACCTCATTCCCTTTTAGGGGTACAAAATAGCCAAAAAATAAAGGTAAGCAATACGTTGCACCACGTCTTTGGTTTTCGACCTAATTTATCTGTTTGGATGAGGTCCTATTACCTTATATAGTTATATGGTCATGCATAGGGATCCATTCCCTATCATAAGACATAGGTAAATTTGTGCACCCCTTTAAATTTTTGGGAGGGGTACCTTGGCCCACCCCTTTAATTTTGGAAATTGCCCAAGTTAAACATTTGGTATTATAGTATAGGACCCTAATATAGATCACTATAAATTTGGGTGGTTCACATCGTTCCCTTTTAGGGGTACAAAATTGCCAAATTTCAGTACAACCACGCGTTTAGTTTTGTCCCAATTTATCCCCCTTTGGTAATGTTCTATTACCTTATATGGTTATATGGCCATGTATAGGTGTCCATTCCCTTTCGTAAGACATGGGTATATTGATACACCCATTAACATTTTTGGGAAGGGCACCTTGGCCCACCCCTTAAATTGTAGAAATTGCCAAATTTCAACATTTTGGTATCATAGTATTGGACCCTAATATATATCACTATAAATTTGGGTGGACCATCTCGTTCCCTTTTAGGGGTACAAAAAATTGTCAAAATATAAACGTAAGCAATATGTTGTACCACGTGTTTGGTTTTTGGTCCATTTTATCCCCTTTGATGAGATCCTATTACCTTATATGATTACAGGGGTCTATTTCCTATAATAAGACATGGGTATATTGTTGCACCCTTCTTAAAATTTGGCAAGGGGTACACTGAAATTGTCAAATTTAAGCATAGGACAGAACCTCATTATGTTTCGGTGGTCCTATTGCCAAATTTTTTAGTACAACCACGTGTTCGGTTATTGACTCAATTTATCCTATTTGATAAGGTTATAAGGTATGGACAGGTATCCCCTTTCAATTTAATATGACCTTTCGGGTGTAGTACGGTCACGTGATCGATGATTTGGTTTTGATGCGCGACGAGGTCCCTGCTCAATGTTGTCTAGGAATTAGGTGGAAACTTTGCCCAGGGTTCTCGCCTTATATCGCACAGTTCTTTAGAAGAATCTGATAACGTTGTATGAATCATATTGATGGAATGAACAATAAAAACACAGAGATAAGCATAAATTGTATTTTATTCATTTTCCTGGTTTCTTCTTTTTCATTCTTGTTACACTAAGGTATTGACAATGTTTGTATATTGAGCTGGGTTTCTTCATTATACCGCATCCTCTTCTTGATTGCAATGATTTGTTTCCATGTTTTGCAGCATAGCACCCGTTTGCAAAGCTTCGTATTGTGAATTCTGTAAAAAGAACGAGGAAAAAGATGATTAGTATAGAAATAGATGATGATAAAACACACTTACAATGATAAATATGATGAAATTACCTGGAAGGTATATTGCAGTAGTCTACGATCATTAACCGTGGGTACTGTTGTGAACAAGTATTGAATTTCACGCAGAGATTTTCCTTGGGCTTTACAGCACAAATAAAAATAAGCATAATAGCCATATACGCATGAACCAAGACCTTGCATTTGGCTATTATTATATTTATAGTACATACAATGAAGTTTTAAGAATGCAACATGTGTGGTACATAAGGAGGAAGGCCATAGCTGTCAAAATATTCTCCAACACTGCGATTATCAATATAAATTGCAATCCAATGGCTTCCTAGTTTTGTGGATGGATCTGTATTTACAATAATTGCCAGAGGAAGAGAAATCCGTGAGGGCAACTCATCGCTTGCAAATAACCCGGTAAAATGATTTCTGAATAATGGACTACCGTTTAAAGCACTAGCTAGTTGTAATGTATTCAACTTCGTGAATGGAAATGATACATAACGTATACGCACCTTGTAATTTAAAAGTCCAGGATAATGTTGCGCTGGTGGTCGATCTCTAGGAGTGAGGAAAACTCTCGATACACAATACAGTTTGCAGGTGCTGCTAATTTCTCTTGGAAATGAACTTCCAATCGGATGGCTCCATGTTGTAAATTTCAATAGCGACAATCTCCAGAAGAAGAATCGGGAGTTAGGTCAAATACAAACAATGCATATCAATTCTTGTATTCGGCTCTTGAAATTGTATTTCCAGTATTGGTAAAATGTATACCAGAACTTGAGAACAATGTGTGGTGTGATGAAATGTAGAGATTTTCTTCAAAGTTGAGTTGCAATGGTTTTGAAGGTACAGCTTTTCCATCCACGTACAATGTAAAGAAATTAATATTTAGATGTTGAAATTCAAATGGATTGCTGGTAATAGTTCCACTGAATGCTTCATTCGATGTAAATTCTACAATAATACGATTTGGCAATGTTCCCATAAACAGGTTATCAATAGTTTTGGATTGTATATCCTTCGGGATGGTAAATGATTTCATTTGAATCCTTGTCAGAGGATACTTTGCCGGTGTATATTGTAAAATTTTATTGTGTGCCAATTTGACACTAAGGCCGATGCTGACTTTTTTCACCTGCAACGATGCATCTAGAATATTGATTCTTGCATTGACACCATTTTCACTGGCCATAAGACGAAAGTTTGGTTTTGCAGGAATAAGTTTCACACGTAATTCCACTCCATGAATTAAAAAATTATCTTGATTAAAAATGTCACAATGAAGATGTCCAATCATATCGAATTTCATACTTTGTTTTGTCAGTTCATAGCGTTGTTGAAATCCTTTGTTCTCCCTGGTGGTTGCGTTCATATGACCAGCCGTATCTTGAAACCACATTGCTGTTTGTAGATGTGTATTTTTAGCTCCATTATAATTGAGCAGTTTTTCCAGGTACGAACGATACGGATGATTATGTGACGGAAATGAAATCAGTTTATTGTCCAAGTAGATTTGTACTTCACTAAACATAGCATTTAGAAAATCATTGACAGGCGCAATTGCTTTATCCGTTTCGGTGAAGGAGGAACCATCTGGTTTCACAATTTGTGCTTGGATGTATAATAAGGTTTGTGGTAAATCAATATATTCATCACTGCTACCACTCACTAAAAATTCTATTGGTGAATTTTCAGCTATTGAACTAATTGGTTTGTAGCCAATAATACGATTGTCTAGAACACTGGTTTGCGTGTGTAACGTTGAAAAAATGTCCAATTCACTTTTTACACATTCACAGGATTGATGATGTAAGAAAGCTATCGTTGAATTAATCAAAAATATCTGGTGACGATGGCAATGATTTCTTCTTCTTATGTGATAATTTACGTCTCTTCGTAGGATTGATGGTGTTGTTGATCGTTGGGAGGTCAACCTCAAACTGAGAGCAGTCATCCCATTTTCGTTTATGATATCTAGTTCCAGCATAGTTTTCAACTTATTTTTAGCTTTTTCTTGTAAATTTGTTTTTGCCTCTTGCATACGTTGATGAAACGATTCTTCCAGCGGTTGATTCGAGATCACAACATCATTAATCATATTGGCACCTGATTTTAATAATTCTTTTCCCACAGTTTTAGCTCCTTGCTTCACAAGTGGTAACACTGAACGAAATAAACCACCAAGGAAACTTCCAAGGCCATGTCCTGCTTGATAGGGACTTCCCACATAGACGTTGCCGATACCGGACAACGCTTGTTTTTGGTAGTATTGCAAATACGGATCAGTCATGACGACGACGGAGGGAAATGTAGTTTTATACACACCGTTCCAAAGGTGAATGGCATACGATGACCTGTGCTATCCCTTATATCGATTTGTATTTGCTCAAAATTCATTTTTTCCACCGGAACATAATGTACAGGATTAAAGATTTGTACTGCATGACTTCCAAAAGTATGATTCACAGGATCCATGTTGACAATTCGTAGCAAGGGTACCATTGTATCTCCAACAATGACAGATTCAATAATATCACACTAGACGTACATTTGTGATGGTAAGCCTAATCGTACATCCGGTGTATATTGTCCCTTTTCCATATCTTTTAAATCACTTTTCGTTTCAAATCCAAGCATTAAACTAACACTTGGTGAGATTTGTACAGAAGTATGGATATCCTTATTGGGATGTCTTATGATGCATATATTATTAGTTGCGTCATCAGATATAAATAAATTGGTTTCTGTATGATGTATATTAATTGCATGAATAAGATCCCGTATATTGTTATAATAGTGTACAGGGATCGTTACAAACTTCCACAGTTCTTGATCACTACTACTTAATGATTTGTAATATATTTTATTGTTTTTACTGTTAATGTTCAGCAAAGAATGTGGATAATGAATCTCTACAATTGCCACATCCCATTTCTGGCGAAACTCTACACGTCGTTGTAATTTCGTAATATATTAAGTCAATGTATTTTCTGGAAAATAATCCATGGAACTATTACTGGGAAGTGTAACGTAAAAATCTTGATCAGATTCCATTCTTCTTCTTCTTCTTCTTCTTCAATGAAGTTACAGGGATCCACGAATTGAATGAGGTAGGATATCCTTTCCACTGGACGAGATACTCCTTTCTGCGACCTTTTGTTCTTGTACGTAATATTTTATCGATGAGGAACGTCGAAGGGAGCGGCACTGGTTGTAATTCTTCTCTGTAGAAAACACCATCGATGAGTTGATGATTTAAATCCTCTAGTCGATACACTGGTGGGTTTCCTGGTACAATAGCCTTTACTCTAAATATTTCCCAAGTCCAGTTCTCGAGGTAACCCTTGTCAAAGATACGTTTTGTTTTACTTATACGAACAGTATAACCAACAGATAAATCCGTATCTTGTTTTGAACGTTGTAGCTTTTTGTCGTATAAGTTATGCCACACCTCCGGTAAATTTTCCTGAGAAAGGTTTGCAGGTGCCATTTTAATGCCGACTTTAATGCCGAATGCCGACTTTCATTGTATGCTTTTACAAGTAAAGGTAATACTTTGATGTAATTGTATGTTTGATATTTGGTCAAGTATTTCCACATACGATGTTTCAATGTCTGATTAAATCTTTCTGCGATGCTGGCTTTAATATCTGGATCCTTTGTTGTAACACTTGTGTTTCCTGAGAAACTTTTCTACTGTCTTGTTGGTAAATTCAGTTCCTTGATCACTACGTAGCACAATTGGTTTCCTGTCCTGGAAAATCATTTCAAATGCATTCACTATATCCTCGGCACTTTTTGATGTTAGTGGTACAGCCCACCCGTACCGACTAAACACATCAATCACTGTAAGAATATAGCGGTAATTGTCATTATAGTTTTGAAGTGATTGTAAATCATTTAAATCACATTCCCATTGATCATCAATATTGTTGACAAGATAAAAATCTCTACGGAAACGACGACGTACAGGACGATGTAACGTGTAGGTAGGTTGTTTGTTTAACCAAAGTTTTATTTTGGCTAAAGGTATAGATTTTCCTGTGGCTTGCCATAATTTCTTTGCAGTAGAAAACGATGCAGGGTGTGCTGGATTGTAATAAATGGATTTCAACTTTTTGTTCATGGTTTGTACGTTGACCATTGTGGAATGATACTTTTTTCTTTTTGGTCGGACTTCTAAAACATCATCATCATCTTCTTCTTCTTCTTCTTCTCCGGAAGAAAATCATTCAGGTGCCGGTTTTGGTGGTGCAGATCATTCAGATGCTGTTGTACTATTATGCTTGACAAAATAGTTTAATCTTCGTGGATTACCAATCAATTCTTGAGGTGTGTTTGAAGATGCAAGGTAGTTGCAAAACAATTCCCAGCCTTGAGGATTAGAATGTTTCCTCGGTCGAGTCACATCGCACATTAAATCTACAATATTGGATCCATGTAGTTTATTATCGTTGATGTACACTGTTCCTTTATGATCCCACGTAATTGCGTCATCTTGTTTTAAACGACGGAATAGTAGTTCGGCTTTCTTACGATACATTTGTGTTATTGCGGCTAAAATTTCTTGTTTCGTGCTATCGTCAACATTCGGGACGTCACCATCAGGTTTCATTGATGTAATTGTAAGTGGTATTGGTTCTTCTTGTTTACGTATCACATAAAGATATTTCTGTAATATTCTATTGTACTGATTCCATTTTTCTTCATCACTTGGATACGATGTATTCAATATAGATTGCATTTCACGATCGAGATTAGATTCTCGATTTTCACTCGCACGGGATGATGATGCATGCATTCGTTGAAGCATTTCTGGTGGCACTAAAACCATTTTCTTGCTATGTTCCATGATGTTTATTGTTTAAACAAAATACTGGATAACATACTTCTTACAATAGGTGCAAGTAATGCAGGTAAGAATCCTCCTTGTTGTACGGCTAAATGTTTCTTCTATTTATCCAATGATTTTGTATTGTCTACGAGATAGCGGAGCGTGTTCTTGTAACGCTTTAATCTTGACTTCTGCGCACTTGTCAGTGGAACATTGAATTTTAAGACATTATAACAACATTCACAAATACTATGAATTAATGAAGCGTCTGCATTGGCAATAATAGCTTTACGCAATCTTGGTTTAGCTTTGTGCAGAGCACGTAGCAGATCAGCGTGTTTCACTGCAGGAGACATCGTGACAGACTGTCATTCTTTTCACATGCACAATAATTTAAACATGTTTTGTTGGTACGTAAACATAATGATGCAAATCGCCGGGAAAAATATTTGTACCAAATCGCATTTCATCGGGTGTATCTTGTTTAAGATCCATCAGTAAATAGCCATGTGGATTTCTTGTTGCGTCTGCATAACTTTCTTGTAGAAACAGTGGATGCTCAGGCATAATTTGATAACTCATATACTTGATTTGTGACTTGTCACGTGGATTTTTAAACAACATGAAATACGAACAATTTAAACTCATATTTCTATTTGCTTTACTTTGATGAAATACATTTTGTGTTATAAAAATCACACTAATATTTCGATGATGCGATCCTTATCAACATATCAACAATATCACTATTCACTTCTCGCATATGGTCATCAATAATAATCAAATGTGGTCCATCTTGAGGCTGAAAATATTTTTTTTTTCATTCGTGGAAGTCCTTCGTGAAATTCTACTGGAACCGGCATTGTTGCCTACACGTCTTGCCATTATGCATAATACCAATATATCTTACGAAATTTCGCGTTGATCATCGTTGGGAGATGTGACAGTAATCGCTTCACAAAATACGTTTTTCCACACGCACTAAGTCCTGCGAGAATACAGGTAAACGGATGTTTCCACTGTGTATCCATGATGAACACTAACACTTTGTTTCAAAAATGATGCGTATTTAAAGCGAGTACAATTTTTTTGTTTTAGTTTGTAAATTCTTGCACTCACTTGTAAATGTTAGCGAGAAACGGAAAAACCGTTCATCTGTTTATCGAATAGATGAAAACCATTTATTTGTTAATCGAATTGTTGAAAACCGTTTATTTGTTAATCGAATATATAAAACCCGGATAACGTTTAACGGTTAACGGTGAAAGCTGATCACTTTTTGATTTAAATTTTAATTGAAAATTTTTCGTTTGAAATTTGTTTTGAAATATTTGTTTCAAAATTTTTGTTTGAAAATTTTTTCTTTCAAAATTTTTGTTTCAAATTTTGTTTGAAAATTTTTTTCGTTTCAAAAATATTGCTTCAAACGTTTTTGTTTTGAAAATTCATTAGTTTGAAATTTTTTCGTTTCAAAATTTTTGTTTGAAAATTTTTCGTTTCAAAATTTTTGTTTGAAAATTTTTAGTTTGAAATGTTTTGTTTGAAAATTTTTTGTTTGGAAATTTTTCAAAATTTTTCGTTTCAAATTTTTGTTTTGAAAACTTTTTAGTTTCAAAATTTTCGTTTAAAAGTTTTCGTTTCAATTTTTGTTTTGAAAAGTTTGGTTTGTTCTTTTTTGTTTGAAAGTTGAAGAAAAGTTAAATGCCATGAATTTTTCCTTTCAAAGTTTCACCTAATTCCAAGAGAACATTGACCAGGGACCTCGTCGCGCATCAAAACCAAATCATCGATCACGTGACCGTACTACACCCGAAGGGTCCTATGAAATTGAAACTGGATACCTGTCCATACCTTATAACCTTATCAAATAGGATAAACTGAGTCAATAACCGAACACGTGGTTGTACCAAAAAATTTGGCAATAGGACCACCGAAACATAATGAGGTCCTGTCCTATGCTTAAATTGGACAATTTCAGTGTACCCCTTGCCAAATTTTAAGAAGGGTGCAACAATATACCCATGTCTTATGATAGGAAATAGACCCCTGTAATCATATAAGGTAATAGGATCTCATCAAAGGGGATAAAATGGACCAAAAACCAAACACGTGGTACAACGTATTGCTTACGTTTATATTTTGGCAATTTTTTGTACCCCTAAAAGGGAACGAGATGGTCCACCCAAATTTATAGTGATATATATTAGGGTCCTATACTATGATACCAAAATGTTGAAATTTGGCAATTTCTACAATTTAAGGGGTGGGCCAAGGTGCCCTTCCCAAAAATGTTAATGGGTGTATCAATATACCCATGTCTTACGAAAGGGAATGGACACCTATACATGGCCATATAACCATATAAGGTAATAGAACATTACCAAAGGGGGATAAATTGGGACAAAACTAAACGCGTGGTTGTACTGAAATTTGGCAATTTTGTACCCCTAAAAGGGAACGATGTGAACCACCCAAATTTATAGTGATCTATATTAGGGTCCTATACTATAATACCAAATGTTTAACATGGGCAATTTCCAAAATTAAAGGGGTGGGCCAAGGTACCCCTCCCAAAAATTTAAAGGGGTGCACAAATTTACCTATGTCTTATGATAGGGAATGGATCCCTATACATGACCATATAACTATATAAGGTAATAGGACCTCATCCAAACAGATAAATTAGGTCGAAAACCAAAGGTGGTGCAACGTATTGCTTACCTTTATTTTTTGGCTATTTTGTACCCCTAAAAGGGAATGAGGTGGACCACCGAAATTTATCATAATACATATTAGGGTCTGTACTATAATACCAAATGTTTAAATTGGGAAATTTCCGAAATTGAAGGGGTGGGCTAAGGTACCCCTCCCAAATTTTTTAAGGGGTGCATTAATATACCCATGTCTTATGAAAGGGAATAAACCCCTGTATACGCCCATATAACTATATAAGGGAATAACACCTCATCAAAGGGGATAAATTAGGTCAAAACCCCCGAAATTTGAATTTTTGGCAATTTTTTACCCATAAAAGGGAACAACATAGACACTCAATACTACTAGAGGTAAATACTGTGGTTCTAGGCTACCATATCCAATTTTTAGGTTTGGCAATTTTCAAAATTTAAGGGGGTGGTCCTAGGTACCCCTGCCAAAGTTTAGGGGGTGAGCCATGGTACCCCTCTCAATATTTAGAGGAAGTGGTCCTATATACCTCTAGGTCATTGACCCCAGGCCAAGATCATTGACCTTTGACCTATGATGTCACAAATGTCGGATTCAAAGTCCAAAGTTAAGTCAGGTGCTGCAATTACTACTACCATTTTAACTAGCTCAGCAATGTTATAACTTTTGTGCTACAAATCTGAGTGGTCTACCCAATTTTGCACCAACGAGCAATGCCTTTTTAACTAGCTGAGAATTTCTTGACCGTCTTGTACTATTTAAAGAGGTAAAGGGATAAATTTGTGTGACCAATTCAGTTTTTCACCAACGAGAAATGCCATTTTAACTAGCTCAGAATGAGTATACTTTTTTGTACTATTATACAGACGAAGGAATAAATTTGTACTAACCAGAAAAAGCGAAGAAGTTTCATTTTAACTAACTCAGCATTTTATACTTTTTTGTGCCATTTAAATACGGGTGTCCTATTTCCTTTTGTACCAACGAGAAAAAAAGTGAAGAATGACCATTTTTAACTGGCTTAGAATTTTATACCTTTTTGTAATATTTAAACAAACGAAGGGTTAATTTGTACCAAACAGAAAAAAGCTACACAAATAAACAAAGCAATCAATTTGTATCAACCAGAAAAGGCGAAGAAATACCATTTTTAACTAGCTCGGAATTTCGAGACCGTGTTGTACTATTTAAACAAACGAAGAGATAAATTTGAGTGGTTATTCAATTTTGTAGCAAGAAGAAAGACCATTTTAACTAACTCAGAATTTTATATAATTTTGTAATACTATGACCTATTTTTCATTCCCTAAATAACATAGTATACTCACTAGTTACCTCCACTTCCGGTTCTGATTAACTCTTTGGGGATCCCATGGTACAATCTGTACCATACGGGGTGTTTCATGGTACATTGCGTTATAACTCTCCTATTTAAGCTTTTTCGTCCGGTTTTTTATCATGTCCAGAGGCATTTTAGAAGACATTACTAATGGTTTCACACCTTCCTGCGTCGAGATATAGGACGTCATAATTCCAAAATATATATTTTCGTGTAATATTTTTTGGGGGGTTTATGTAAAGTATTTTTGGTGGGCTCATTTTTCCACGTAGAAGATTGAAATTTTGCACAAACATTCAGTCCACCGAGTAGTATTAACCAGATTTTTTTGAGATTTCTGAGTTAAAACAGGGGAGAACCAGATGGGCTAAAATTTTAAAAAAAATTTACCGTCTTAAAGGTTCTATTCTATTCTGAAGAGAATGATGTGCGACAAATGGCCCTAGGGCAATTAGGAAAGTGTCAGGGAATTTTTATCAAAACATACTTCTGTATAGGGGAATTTTGGACAATTTCGGTATTATTTTTTGCGGGCTTATTTTTGCACCTAGAAGACTGAAGTTGTGCAAAAACATCCAGTCCACAGAGTAGTATTTACCAGATTTTTTCAGATTTCTACGTTAAAACAAGCGAGTACAGAGGGGTTAAACTTTGAAAAAGGGTAATTTTTACCAAAAATCCCTTTCACGGGATTTTCCCGCCTTAGATACATGATGAAGACAAGTGAATGGTACCGTCTGAAATTCAGTTCTATTTTGAAGAGAATGCTAGGCGAAATATGACTTTAGGGTAATTAGGTATGTCTCAGGGAATGTTTAAAAATTTCCCTCTGTATACGGGAATATGGGACATTGTCGGTATATTTTTTTTTGGCGGGCTTACTTTTGCACATGGAAAATTGGAATTGTGCATAAACATTTAGCCCACCTAGTAGTATTTACCAAATTTTTTCAGATCTCTGCAATAAAACAAGGGGTTCTAGGGGGGCTAAAAGGTGAAAAAAAGGATATTTTTACCCCAAAAATCTCGTTTATCCTCATTTTCCCGCCTTGGATACATGATGGAGACACGTGAGTCATACCGCCTGAAAGGCAGCTCTATTCTGAAGAGAATGATGGGCGAAACATGACCCTAGGGTAATTAGGGATGTCTCAGGAAATTTTTTTACCTGAGATCATGGTGTTTTACGGTAATTTGGGGCATGGTGGGAATTCCTGATAAAATTTCCATCGCCCTTGGTATTCAGGATAGAAACTTGAAATTTGGCACACGTTCAGTATACCAAGTACTATTTATCAGATTTTTTTTAGATGGCTACGTTCACACCGGACCGCTCCAGAGGGGCCCAAAGTGCGAAGAAAAAAATTTCCCTCCGAAATTTTCCTTTGACATCATTTTTCCCACTTCTGGTATATGGTATGAGCTTGCAATGAAGAGAATGAGGTATATAGTATGAAGAGAATGAGGAATGAACCATGATGCTAGGATAAATAGTGACGATGCAGTAGCTGCTTGACTGAAAGTCCAAAAAATAGCCCAAAAACCCCGGATCCGGAAAGCGTTAAACACACCATATGCCCGAGAAACCCCATATGCCTAGTTTCATCCAAATTGGTTAAAATTGTCATTGAAAAGGCTTATCCCACATAAACTATAATACCCAGGTAAAAATAAATATGATATTCGTAATCAGCATGTCCGAAAACCCCTATATTCCGAGTTTCATCCAAATCGGTTAAAATTGTCATAGAAAGGGCGTATCCCACATAAACTATAAGTCCCAGGTAAAAATAAATATGATATTTGTAATCAGCATGTTCGAAAACCCCGTATATACCTAGTTTCATCCAAATCGGTTCAAAGGGCGTATCGAATCGGAAATGTAAATGTTTCTGCGCATGCGTGTTATTTCTACTAAATTGGATTTGGCATACGCAACCAAGTGTGTGTGTGTGTGTGTGTGTGTGTGTGTGTTTAATCAGAACCGGAAGTGGGAGTAACAAGTGTGTATACTATGTTATTTAGGGAATGAAAAATAGGTCATAGTCTTTTACGACCTACTCGTTGCACGCAGTCTGCTCCGAGGGTGGAAACAGCACCTCAATAAGTATCTCCGTTTTTGAGTTTGACCTCTGTTCTCGATGGCCAGTAGTTTGGGGACATGCTTGTGTAATTTCACTATGTTAAATTAGGGTTTGGGAAAGAAATTTGTGCTACGTTAAAATAGGGGTGGAGATTGTGTTCTTAATGTTATGTAATTTCTGCTATGTTAAAATAGGGGGTTGAACGAATACAGTTGTGTGTTCGTAATCTTATGTACACCCCCTTTGCTATGTTACATAGGTATTCATTGTCTGCTATGTTTATAGTTAAAAAAAGGGGTTGAAAAAATGCTCATAAAAGGGAATGAATCTTATGTATTATCTGCTCTGCTATGTGTTCGTAGTCCTATGTATTCTCTGCTCTGCTATGTGTTAGTAGTCTTATGTAATTTCTGCTAAATTAAAATAGGGGTTGGAAAATATGCTCATAAAAGAGCACGAGTACACCCCTGCTATGTTTCGTAGTCTTATGTATTCTCTGCTCTGCTGTGTGTTCGTAGTCTTATGTAATTTCTGCTATGTTAAAATAGGGGTTTGAAAATGTCCCATACTGTTTAACTAGGACTGCTATGTTTAAATAGGGGTGGAACGAATACAGCCCTAAAAGTGCTCATAAAAGGGAACGAATAAAGTATTCGTACTCTTCTTTCCCTGTAAAAAATGTGGTCGTAAAAGGCTACAAAAAGTTACTAGATCTGGTTACAAAAATTATCGGAAACCTGGTACAAAAAACTCCCCCAAGTGACTCCACTCTACTTTCGAGCCTCTTAGAATTATCTCGTTTATTGACTAAAATGACGGGAAAAGCATAAGGAGATCTACAAGGAAAAATAATGTTTTGTTTGAGCAACTTATCTATTTCTTCCTTCATGACCTTCTTAGTCTCTAAAGTATCTCTATAGGGAGGTGAAGATACATGGATATTCGATATCAAATCTATGGTATGTTCATATTCATGCGTTGCCGTCATATCTTCTATAGTCCATGCCATAATGTCTTGAAATTCATTTAAGTATTTTACAACCTTTCCCTGATCTTAAGGGATGAGGTCAGGAGAAATGTCAATTTCTTTGTCCATATCATACTGCATTTTCGGTTTCGTTTCTTCAGCTTCCCCAGGGGAAAATGGGGTAGCTTTTACGGTGTTTACTCTCGCTTCTGATACAGGAATTCATTCCTCCAAATGTCCTATATTTTGGGATTCGGGTATAGTTACATCCCTTTGGTAAGATTAAGTACTGGAAATTTGGCAAACCCTGTCTCTTCCACGTAAATTGTGGGTGGTATTAAACATTAATGGGATTTATGTAAGGCATCATTCGGTTCTACATAATAATCTCCAACAATGAGGTTGCAGACGCTGACTTCTATTAAAGCAACCTTTCCAGTCGGTATTTGCATACACTCTGCAGTTCTAACCAAATTCCGCGATCGTTGACTTTCAATGCAATTGATTCTCAAAATCGGACATTCACTCTCCAAATGGTGAATAGGGGGCGCTTTCAGGGAAAGAACATGAATTATTGGACACTAAACTACTTCGGATCGTGCTAAATTCAGTACTGAGGTCAGATATTGGAATAATTTCCGTTTATCCTAGGGTTACCATTCATATTATATTATTATACACGATGATGAGGGAGCACACCTTTCATTACATACTGTACCAAATCACGAATACCATTTTCTACCCATTCTAAGTGGTTTCTCCCTCTGGGGGAGGAGTTTATTCGATTGTCAGTAAATTTTTATTATCCTTAAGTTGTCTATAATATTGACGTGATTCAGATACTGTACTAAATCTCTCCATTTTTTGTAAAATCGTTAATATTTGCTGTTTTTCTAGCTATAGATTACCAAGTAATGGTTTTGTAATAACGCCCGCTGTTTTACAACGATCAAGAATCATTCGCTGTAGATCACCAAGTAATGTTTTTTGTAATATTGTATTATCGTTAATGCTTGCTGTTTTATCTTAATTGGGGTCTTCCAACTACAGATTACCAAGTAATGTTTTTGCTAATAACGCTCGCTGTTTTACAACGATCAACAATCATTTGCTGGAGATCACCAAGTAATGTTTTTTGTAATATTGTATTAGCGTTATTGTTTGGTGTTTTATCTTAATTGGGGTCTTCCAACTATAGAACACCAATTAGTGTTTTTTCTATTATTGTTAACCTATTATTGTTAACGCTCACTATTTTACAACGATCAGCAATCATTCACTGTAGATCACTAAGAAATCCAAATAGTGTTTTCTGTACTAACGTTTACGTTATATTGAAAGCAATGCTTATAGAATTTCTACTGGATCAAAGCCGCTATCTCTGTCCCTTATTTTTTTGCAAATGGAATTTCTAACTATACTCTAATAAAATGTCATTTTCCCTAATAACTTATAATAATAATAATTAATTTTTGTAAATTTTTGCAAAACTCCTCTCGGTGAAACGCTATCTTTCATAACTGGGAGATGATTGCCTGAGAGCCAGGTTGCAACTATGGCACTGAAACCCCCTGCCATGGCACGGCATTGGAGCTCTTAATCTCCCAATTGAGAGATAGAGTTTTTTATTCAACAATCTATGGAGATGTAATCCTTTATAACCCGGCCTAAGTTATAAATTATTAGGCTCCGAACAGGATTTGAATCTACGTTATCGGCCAAATCTCCGTTCTTTAGATTGCTGCCTTTACCAGTTGCGCCACAATTGGAAAGGCAAAAAATCTCTGAATCAAAAGATGTTTAAGTAGAGCTATTAGGAGAATTATTAATCATTCTTTTCTGCCTGCCACATATTGAGATGCCATGTATTAGCAAAATTATCAATCATTATTTTCTGTCTGTATTTTACGGCCATCTGGTACATATTGAGATGTCATCTATTTGAAAACTATCAATCATTATTTTGTATCTGTATTTTACTGCCATCTGGTGGGCTGATTTATAATTACAAACAGTGCTAATAGCATCGGAACTCTTGTGCAAGTGGAAAACATAAGACAACACCACCCCTGGATTTCAACGTTGCCAAATTTAACATTGCCACGACAGGGCTGGACCATTCTTTGCTCCAATTTCTCGAGAACGCTTGGGTACATGGTGTTCAAAGATGACATTCTACGACCATTGGTGGACCATTTTTTTGCCACAATTTCAAAAAATCGACAATTGTTCGGGCACGGATACAGCTAAGGGTATACGGTCTTCAAAACCCGACAATACTTAAACCGTAATAACTCGAAAACGAAGCCACATATTGAGGTGCTGTTTGCACATTTAGTAATTGGCCATCAACCACCACATGACCCAAAGGCCAAAGGTCAGAATACTTAAAACCCAATAACTCGAAAACGGAGCCACATATTGAGGTGCCGTTTTCACATTTAGTAATTGGCCACCAAGAACTGACCATCGAGGTCAAAGGTCAAAATATTAAAACCCAATAACTCGAAAACGGAGCCACATATTGAGGTGCCGTTTCCATATTTAGTCATTGGTCATCAAATATTACATGTTCCAAAAGTACCGACCATCGAGGTCAAAGGTCAAAATACTTAAAACCCAATCACTCGTAAATGAAGCAACATATTGAGATAGAGTTTCCACATTTAGTCATTTGTCATCAACTACTGACTAAATGTGGAAACACCACCTCAATTTGTGTCTCCGCTTTCGAGTTATTAGATTTTAAGTTTTTGACCTTCCTATGTCAAACTCGGGATATGGTAGTTTTCGAACATGCCACACTTATTTTACCTGGTTCTTATAGTTTATGTGGGGATACGCCCTTTGTATAACACTTAAAACCCAATCACTCGTCAACGAAGTCGCATATTGAGGTGGTGTATCCACTCACCAAAAACTACATGTTCCAAAAATACCGACCATCGAGGTCAAAGGTCAAATATCTAAAATCTAATCACTAGAGAACGGAGCCACGTATTGAGGTGCAGTTTCCACATTTAGTAAATAGTATGGACTAATTAACATAGCACAGATTACATAAGAGTCGTTCTCTTTTTCAACTCCTATTTTAATATAGCATAGAATTCACACACACACACACACACACACACACACACAGTAGAGATTATTTTCTTTTACGGTGGTAGCTACCCCAACACTCTTGGGTTCGGCAATGGTGGACAACACTTTTGAGTCATGTGGTGGTTGATGACAAAAACAGCACCTCAATATGTTGTTCCGTTTTTGAGTTATTTGGTTTTAAGTATTTTGACCTTTGACCTCGATGGTCAGTTCTTGGTGGCCAATTACTAAATGTGGAAACGCCACCTCACGATGTGGCTCCGTTTTTGAGCTATTAGGTTTTAAGTATTTTGACCTTTGACCTTTGGGCCATGCGGTAGTTGATGACCAATTACTACACAACCTCAATACGTGGCTCCGTTTTCGAGTTATTAGGTTTTAAGTATTTTGACCTTTGACCTTTGGGACATGTGGTAGTTGATAACCAAAACAGCACCTCAATATGTGGCTCCGTTTTCGAGTTATTAGGGTTTAAGTAATTTGACCTTTGACCTCGATGGTCGGTATTTTTGGAACATGTAGTTGTTGGTGAGTGGAAACACCACCTCAATATGCGGCTTCGTTGACATGTGGAAACAGCACCTCAGTACGTGCTCCGTTTTCGAGTTTTTTAGGTTTTACGTATTTTGATCTTTGACTTTTGGGACATGTGGTAATTGATGATGCGAACACGGCACCTCAATATGTGGCTCCGTTTTCGAGTTATTAGGTTTTAGGTATTTTGACCTTTGACCTCGATGGTCGGTATTTTTGGAACATGTAGTTATTGATGAGTGAAAAAACCACCTCAATATGCGGATTCATTGACGAGTGATTGGGTTTTAAGTGTCATACAAAGTGCGTATCCCCACATAAACTATAAGACCCAGGTAAAATAAGTGTGGCATGTTCGAAAACCCCCATATCCCGAGTTTGACATAGGAATGGCCTAGATGTAGATTCTCTTTCACAGTGGGTCATAAAAGGGAACGAGTACGTGAGTCTAGTCGGCGTTGCCAGGGGGCGTGGCCAAACGTGGGCGGGGCCAAGTGGACAGGACCAAGTGGGCCTGGCCTGTTGGCGGTGTCACGTGACCTGGGGGCGTGACTTGTTTGCGCATGCGCAGTAGGAAAAAACACCCGAAGGTGTCCCCTCCCTACTCCCAGCTTGCACCAAAGCCATGGTTTCCTTTTCTGGGATCGTTAGGGATTTAGCTTCATGATCGCAGATTTTTCTACTGTAATAAGCAATAGGTCGTTTTTCTCCTGTGTTAACTTGCATTAATACTGCACCAATCGCGTATTCGCATGCATCTACATACAACTCGATAGCATCTGCTTCCGGATTGAAGATGGCTAATACAGGAGCGGTGACCAACATTTTCTTTAAAATATTGAACGCTTGACGTTCTCTATCCCCAAATGAAAGGGTACATTTGACTTGGTTAAATCTATTAGGGGCTTCACGATAGCTGAAAAATTTCTGATAAACCTTCGATTGTAACTGGCCATTCCAACGAAGCTACTTACATCACGAATGATTTTTGTTCGGGAAATTTAGTGATAACCTCAATTCGTTTGAGATTGATCTTTACTCCGTCACATCCTACTATGAATCCTAGTATCGGTAATTCAGAATCCATGAAATGAGATTTTCATGGATTTAATTTTAGATTAGCTTCCAGAAGGCGTGTGAACATCTTCCTAAACCTATCCACTTTTCTTCCATAGATTTTCCAAAGATAATCAAATAATCGATGTGGCATGCCATTATGTCATTTTAACCCTGCAAACACTTTGTCGATCATTCTTTGGAATGATGCTGGGAAGGTGGAAAGTCCTTGAGGAACAACATTAAAGGCAAATACCCCTTCACGACAAATGAATGCTGTCTTCAATTTATCCCCTTCTCTTAAAGGGATTTGGAAAACACGCCTCTGCGGTCACACGAGCCTACGATTTGAATACTTGTGAATAAATTTATTAAGTCCTTGATTAGCGGGAGAGCGTAGCAGTCAGGGGAAATGATAGAATTCAGTTTACGAAAATCCACTACGAGCCCCTTAGAATTATCTCGTTTATTGACTAAAACGACAGGAGACGCATAAGGGGATCTACAAGGAAAAATAATGTTTTGTTTGAGCAACTTATCTATTTCTTCCCTCATGACCTTCTTAGTCTCTAAAGTCTCTCTATAGGAAGGTGAAGATACATGGATATTCGATATCAAATTTATGGTATGTTCATATTCATGCGTTACCGTCGTGTCTTCTATAGTCCATGCCATAATGTCTTGAAATTCATTTAAGAATTTTACAACCTTTCCCTGATCTTAAGGGGTGAAGTCAGGAGAAATGTCAATTTCTTTGTCCATATCATGCTGTATTTTCGGTTTCGTTTCTTCAGCTTTCCCAGGGGAAAATGGGGTAGCTTTTACGGTGTTTGCTCTCGCTTCTGATACAGGAATACATTCCTCCAAATGTCCTATATTTTGGGACTCGGGTATAGTTACATTCCTTTGGTAAGATTAAATATTGGAAATTTAGCAAACCCTGTCTCTTCCACGTAAATTGTGGGTGGTATTAAACATTAATGGGATTTATGTAAGGCATCATTCGGTTCTACATAATAATCTCCAACAATGAGGTTGCAGACGCTGACTTCTATTAAAGCAACCTTTCCAGTCGGTATTTGCATACACTCTGCAGTTCTAACTAAATTCCGCGATCGTTGACTTTCAATGCAATTGATTCTCAAAATAGAACATTCACTCTCCAAATGGTGAATAGGGGGCGCTTTCAGGGAAAGAACATGAATTATTGGACACTAAACTACTTCGGATCGTGTTAGATTCAGTACTGATGTCAGATATTGGACAATCATTTCCGTTTATCCTAGGGTTACCATTCTTATAAAACTGAACATGTGACAGATTCAGTACTGTTTGTTCTTTTCGGTTTGGCAAAGGCTGGATATTAAATCTCATGTTTGGCTGCTTTTGATTACCCTTTATGATGATGGATTGTAGCCCTATACCGTACGTATAACGTTGAGTGAAATCTATTTCTAAAACCATCCTTTCATCCAATTAAGTTTGTTTAACTAAAGCTACATTTAACCATAGTCGACGAGATCGTGTACCATAGGTTCCTACCTGAAAACTTAACCGAACCACAGGAAGTGGCTGAGTTAATTTATCACTTAATGTCCGTAAACGCAATCGCTTAGCAATAGGAAAATTTAACGGAATAATCTCTTCCGCCAACACTTAGATTTGAGACCCCGTGTCTAGTAATGCATTAACTTTTTTACTAAAAATTCTAATGGGAATTGTTGGCAATCTTTGATCACAGAAGTTTGCTCGAGCGTTTCTAATTTCAATAGTTTTACCATTTTTCCCAATTTCACGTTTACACGTCCATATTCTTTCTACATGAGGAGTGTCCTCGACACTCATGTAAGGTTTTGAATGATGGATTCTTTTTGATTCCCTGCTTTTCTTCTCAATTTCCTTGTGAGACTCAGTATAAATGTCAGCTAAATGCAATAACAGTAATACATGAATGGCTTGATCTATGGTTGATACCTTCTTTTAACACTAAAGCCTGAACATAATTTGAAGGCAACGCCTTATACAATAAGCGCAATAATTCTCTGTTTCCAATCTCAGGTCTTACAAATTTACAGTCCCTTATTAAAGTGTAAATGAAGTTATCAGGTGGGTAACGAGAAGGTAGTCTTTTTCCTTTTAGTTTTTGTTCAAGCTGACCTTTATATAAGTCATCGGGAAATGCTTGAAAAATCATTTCGTTTAAGTCTTGAACATGCAACTGTTCAATGACATCCTTATGACTTAGGTACCAATCAAGAGCCGCATTTTCGAGACAAGCTGCCAAATAAATATTTTGGCACAACCACAAGCACGAGATATGTTTGGTATTTATCAAAAAACCTAGGGACAGACTCTTTAAAACTTTCTTTGAATTTTGGCAATTTCATTATTAATACATTAGCTACTCGATCTATAGTATCTTCCTTTGCACTTGATACTTCAGGGTTCTGTCTGTCGTCTAATTGAGGTTCTTCAGGAGGGGTGAATTAAGATATATTGCCTTATTCTCATCTAAAGTTAATAAATCCTCTGATAGATTCTTCACATTATGGCTGTCTAAAATCTCTTGTCTAATATTCTCATTAACAATAGTGCAAGAGCATTATCAGAAGTAGGGGAATATTTCACCTGAGGAGGGGGAGAAGCAACTTGAGCATATTTAGGGAAACTTAGATTTTCCATACAAGGTTTTTCATTTATAAACTCTCTGAGTTCTTCATCTGAATCATACGAAAGAAGACTTTGAGCGAATGCGTCACGCTTCTCACTGTTCTTTTCGTGATAAGGTTCCTTCGTTGCCCATTGTCTAATTTCATAATCTGAATCATATTTACTTGATTCGGGTGGCGAGACTTCTGGCAGTTTACCGTCCAGGGGTTTTTCTACTTGAAGGGGTAAACCAAATGGAAAATAAACTTTCTCATCCTCCACCAATTCAGAATTAACAATATTTTTCTTTTCTTCTTTCTTTAAAGGTGTTGAAGATAATTTTGGGTCAAACTCAAAATCACTTGTCATAACACCGGCTGATTCCTCGGAAGAACAAGCTGCACCTTCATATGAAGGGTTAGCCAATTCTTCCGGCTTAAGAAAAAACTTAAGTTTCGTAACCACCGGTTTATACTGGGTACTATCTAACGGAGTCAAGGGTTTTGTGTCTCACGCAGGAGAGTGTTTCATTATATCCTCAGAGAGATAAGAAAGATATCCTGTGAATTCTTAAGACAATGAGAACAAGCTGATTTAGTGATCATACATACAGATTACGTCTTCGAGACAGAACATAATATCTTCAAGTGAGAGACTTGTGGTTTAGGTCTATTCTCTTTTAAATATATCCTCGAATTAAAGATGGCATCGCCAATGAATTAATTAACGCAACTTAATGCACCGTCGTTAGTATCTTTTACGAAATTACAGGAGTTAAAAATTAATAAAACATAGCATATTGCAGACTGGAAATTAATTACAACCGTGTACGGAAAGAAGGTTTGTGTGATATTTGAAACAGGACAAAAAGTGATTCTACCAGGACGCTTTACTGAAAAAGTAGAAGCAGATAATGGTGAATTATTATCATATTTGCAAAGTGGATACGTATGTATAATATACAAAGGGAAAAAAGATTAATTTAATTGGACATAGCATGCACGATATTGAATTCACTGAGTTGGTCACATAGTAAGTGTATGGACATGTACAAATTAGATGAAACATAATTATCGTTTTCTTCTTCTTCTGCTTCTTTATTCTACTCTACATTATTCTGTGCTGTTCAGTTATTGGAGTAACATGTCCATAAGTGTTTGTACATCAACGATGTTAACTAAGAAAGAATGTTTGTTGTTAAATGTTCAATATGGACTTAGTTCAATGAAAACAAAGTTAATTTGTATTGGACTGGATAGTGATACATTTGAACCAGTGATACGTATTGGTAAAGGACTTGTGTTTGGAGTGAAGTTAAATTTGTCGGAATGGGAGAAACTTGTACATTTCACCCCGTTTGTTTTGAACTATTTAAATTCTCAAGAGGAAATTACATCTATAAATTCTCTTGGATGGAATAATGAACTGGTGGTGCGAAAACCAATGGGTGAAAAATTAGTGATGTTAGAGAAGAAAGGAACACTTCATGCTCCTCGAAACAGTGTGTACTTAAATTCAAGTGAATGGTTTCATTTCTTGGAAATATTACTGTGTATTGAACATGCTGCGGAAAACAGTAAAGCTTGCAGTGATGTGGTACTTGAATATTTTAATCTATGTACAGAGACCATTCGCAATCATGTAGAATCGTAATCTATTGCATGTACTGAACCTGTGGGAATTCATACAGGTTTGGATGAACAATATTATTAATGGAATGAACATTATTTTTCCGAATGTGTCTCTTGCTTTGAAGAAGGACGGTGATGTAACCATTTAAGTTGAAAAATTAAAATTGGAAATGAAAGTATTATGTAAACAAAAAATCATAGAAGCAATCAGGGATGAATTATTTGACAGGGTCAAAACACAGCCATGGTTGGGTGAAACTGCTACTTTGGGGGGTATCGATGAGAAAGATATGTCTTGAAAAAAAGGAAGAAAAATATGTATGATTTGATTGATTTGAGTTCTAACGTCCTATAGAACAGCGATGCTATATGAGACGTGGGTCTACTACTACTATTTAACGTGGAATCCAAACCACGTAAGTACTCAGCCGAAATGGAACCCTGGGTCTCCCACGCTAAATGAACGAACGCTAACCGATTAGCCACAAGGGAGATCTCCTTTAAGTTTTGTGTAAGGAGACTCAGTGGTAGATCACTTTGCACACTTCTATTAGTACGTCACGATACAAAATAAAAATGATGTCACAGATAAAAATCTATTTTCAAGAGAGAGAGAGAGAGAGAGAGAGAGAGAGGGAGGGAGAAAGAGAGAGCTCTGCTAGGTTTCGAATTGACCTTGGGTGTTTGTGTGTCTCCACTATTCATGTTCGTTTGTTATTGTCTTTTGATAATATATTTATACAAGTTATTCAGGATATTCTAAGACAATGCTGTTGAATAGTAGTACTAGAGCCATGCTTATACCCTCTAGACTAAAGTACACGTATAATTACTGAAAGTGAGTGATTATGAAAGAATTGATGAAGTAAAACAAGTGCAAGGAGACAGGAGAATCTTAAGAAACCCCCGAACACGATACTGTCATTCATGAATAAAACATTATTGTAAGTTGGCTTTCTCAGATATGATATTGCCTCGTGAACCCGGGACCGATATGATGAGACATTTCTAAATACATCATATTTTATTTACAAATGTGAGTGATGATAAACAGCTAATGAAGACGTAAGGAAGTATTAATTCGGAAGTAGATACTTTTTAATTTACAGATGGAATTAAAACATGATTTCATTTTTCTTTTCAAATTCTGAAGATTCTGCATTCGTGGGTCTTTGGTATGATCCATGGATAAGTAAGTTTGTGGTGCTAGATATAAACTAAACACTAACAATTTATGTTAACTTTTGCAGTCAGAGAAAAAGGACGAATAAAAATTATGAAGCTCCATATCCATATTAATCTTGTTTTATACTTATAACGAGGGGCGTAAACAGGAATTCATTTCGAGGGAGGTATCCACATTATACAAAATTTACAAAAAAGTCGGGATGTCGAGAAATGAGGTTCGGACCTTGGATACACCTTTTCGTCACAGCAAACGAAGAATAGGAATGAACATGAACTTTGTAAAAAGAAATAATTCTCCAAGGAAACTTCCATTACTATGTCCAACTTGATACGAGAATAAAGGTTTGTATCGAGACAACCTCAAATGTTGTGTACGGACTCGGGTTCAATCCCAGCATCCGTCAAGTGAAATTTGTGGTGTACAAACATCGTGAGTGCGTGGGTCATGTTTATGTTTCTGTTACATAGAGTTTCAATACTTAACATAATACATGTTATGAGTTTTTTCTTGACTTCTTATTCAAAGACCCACAAAATAAGACGTTTCTTGTTTTAAATTCTTCTTTTAATATTCCTACTCTATCTTTGTTTTTAAATCACGTTCAATTTTATGTCTTATCTAATAACTACCGAGATATGAAAATAGAAACAAAATATACAAATGCAAGGGATTGAAAGACTTGCTAGGGAAGCCTCGAAATACTAATACGAACTAGTATTGCCGACGAAAAGCGAAACTTCTCGGCACGAAGAGAGACAAGACATTCGACAAGTACATTTTCAACTTCGAGACGATACAGAAACATCCGAGACTCGTGGGCAACGCTAGTTCACCGAAGTTTTAGATCTAAAACACTGTTTTAATGTTACATGAGTCATGTATAAAACTATAAATTGATAAAGTAATTTTACGAACACAATGAAAATATTTATCAAGGTTTAAAGATACACTAATCACTACGCGATACACTTCAATAATAAATGCAGAACGGTTTATATATTCTTATATCACACCCTTCGTGGACCTCTAGTAAAGCGAAAGCATACTGTTAACTTCTAGATGAAATTAGGGCATATATTTTGTACTTAAATTTCCAAAACGAGACGAGACGACAAAAGAATTTTGAGAATACTTCGCGAATCAAGACCCAAAACGGTATGATTGAGATGAAAACAATTCATCCTTCCGAGAATAGCCTATATCGAAAATGTCAATGTGTGCAAGTTCTTATGCAAATGGATGTGTACTGAACTCACTCGGTTAGTCCTCAGAGCAGTCGTTGTCGATTGCTGTGAAGAAAAAGAATGATATCAACTGAGCAATGTTGCGCTGATGAAAATGGGAAGAAACGGGAGTACCCCGAGGAAACCCTCCCACACACAGTGTTTGTACATCTGAAAGTTCACTTGACGAGAGTTGGGATTAAACACCGTTCTCGTGGGTTTTCTCGGAGATTTTCCGTTTCCCGTTCATTCCACCATTTTATTCATTTCTCATCATCACCGCCTCCTTTAGACTAACCGGCATAAGCGTGGGACGTAAAACTGAAAGATATCATTTCATTTCATTTTAGATTTGAATATTATCATCATATAGCAGCAACGATAAGAGATAACAAATAAAAATGCAATGTGAAGTGAAACTTACTTGATCTATGTTAATCATCGTGAGATCATAAAGTATTAATTTTTACAACTTCCAGTTTGTTTAGAGGATTAACGTATGTGGAGGTCGTTGCTTCGATCCTTTCCCAAGTAAATTTGTGATGAACAGCATCGTATTTGTGGATTTTCCATTAGTACTCCCGTACGTTTCTTTGTCCATTGGCAGAGTGCTCTCATTTGTTCCTTCTCTTTTTAAGTTGTGTAAGAAACGGAATGTACTTAAAGTGAGACACAAACTACGCGAAATATAGGACTTCGACACTAACTTGTTTGATGATGTGTAATGCATAACATTATCGAGTTATAGTGAACTGTGTGTAACGTTTTGACTGACCTTTGTTACTATTGTGATGCGACAAGTGCCTCAAGCGATATGAAGACTATGTCGAAAATAATAATGCATGCACTATCTGTTTGCTTGGTTTGTTGATTGTATGAAATAATATTGTATATACACATTTTTCGGTGACTTTTTGGTAGATAGCGTGTATAAAAGGTTTTGAAAGTAATTATATTTTAAAAGTAAAGAAACCACCTTACATTTCCTCAGGGTGGTAATGATGACTTATTCAGGGGTTTTGTAGAGTGCAGCAGCGATTATCACCACTGCTGAAAAGTAATTACTTTCAAACGAAAGTCAAAACGAAAAGAATCTAATGACTTCATTAAAAGTTCGAAATCTATTGTACACGTTCATCATCGCCATCTCTACACACCGTAAGTTTACATTTTAAAGAATGAACTACATACGTGTGAAGATAAATAATAAATCACTTGTGAGGACACATATCAACAAAATTGAGAAGCGAAAAATATGAAACGCAATGTTCTCACATCAAGTGACGTAATGCTGAACAACAAAAGACAAGCTATATATAAAGAAAGAAACACAGACCTATCCTATATACAGAAGATAACTTACATTCAAAGAAACACTGTCGCAAAAACCAACGCTGATATCTTGAATATATGTACAAATTTCTGATTCACTATCAATTTTTCTTTGAAAACTTTAATCTAGAAGGATTAGACTAGGCTATATGAGACGTAAGTGAAACTACAGCTTAACGTGAAATTTGAACTACATGATATGTACATATTTCTGATTTCATTATCACTTTTTCTCTGAAAAATCTAGTCTTGAAGGATGAGTCAAAGGTATATGAGACTTGAATCTACAGCCTCATGTGAAAATCAAACTACAGGATCTATCGTTAGGAGTCGAACTCAAGTCTCCCACAACTTAGGCACGTACATCCGCGAAAACAAGATTTTTAAGAAAAACAAATGAAATAATTAATTCCAAAACTAATACTATTAAAGAAATAACTAACTAAATTACTTAAACAAGATTTAAAAAGCACTGAAATAATAATCAAAAGCAATATTATACTTATAAAAATGATTTCATTACGTAATACCAAACAACAAGAAATAAATCCCTACATATACTAATAGTAATAGTAACCTAATTAACTAGCTATGATCATATCTTGATGAGGAATCCACTAATACAAAAAGAAGAAAAAAGAATTACATTTTTTGTAACAGGAAATGTGAACACAATGCAACTGAGTAAATGAAACGAGACAGGCCGTATAAAACTATTAAGCGAAACGACAAACTTCCTTTTCTTGATTTGGAATCCAAACATAAAGCTAGCTTATCTTTGTTGTGTGAGTCTTTGGTTTGATCCTCGGTTAATTATGTTTGTGTTCAGTCCATTGGTAGAGTGCTTATCTTTGTTCCTTCTCTCTTTAAGATGTATAAGAAACAGAATATACTTAAAGTGAGACGCGAACTACGCGAAACATAAGACTTCGAATCTAACTTGTTTGGTGATGTGTAATGCATACCATTATCGAGCTACCGTGGACTGTGTGTAACGTTTCGACCGACCTTTGTTACTATTGTTCAACTTTAATTTTCACGCAGTCAGAAGCATTTAATTAGACTTGAAGACGAAACCAAAACAAATAACTGGAAACTTGACTCGATTTTTTTCGAGTTTTGAGTCGAGTCGTTTTAACTCATGTGTATAATTTCAAGTACTCTCTTCACGTATCCTACACAGAGAATATAATTATAATGATACTACTACTACTACAACTTGTTATTAAGTCTCTCTCTCTCTCTCATCCTAACACGAAACAGGGAAGAGGTGGATCACTGATATAGCGTTCAATTTTGTGTATGGTGTTCTTGGTTCGATTTCAACTCGCGTCAAGCGAACTTTATGGTGGACAAATACCGTGTGCGGCGGTTTAAACTTGAACTACATCTGTTCCCTGAAAGTCAACGAAATAATACTATTAGCAAGTTCATATTCAGGCATGTTTATCATTCCATAAAATCTTCCAATGTCATTCACTTGTTTCAAGTATCATCTGGAATTTTATTAAGACGATAAGAGCCACACACATAACAAGACTTATTTACTGATTACAGAAGAGCTATTGTGAACTCGGCATTGCACATCCGTGAGTTCCACGGGGCATTGATTATAATTTTCGACATTTGATACAGGTACACAAATTTTAAGATTTCCTAACTACAAAAGTTCATAATGCATAGTTTACTCATATGTCTCGTAAGATTATGAAGAATGTATTGTAGTGGAGACCATTATCACTTGTTGAAACATAGTCCTTCTCCTGCTGCTCTAGTGGTTAGCACGTGTACTTTATGAACACGGTCCTGGGTTCAATTATCGCTGAAAATTTGATGCTCTAGTGTTTAGCGCGAGTGTCATATATACATACAGTCCTAAGCTCGATTCCCGATTTCTTTTTTCACGTTTTAATACCACTTTGTTAGATTATATATACACACACAATCATTAACGCATCTTTAAACTGACATTTCAGTACTGTTTTGGCTTGGACTTTTATTTCTGTAGTCCCGGGTTCTGGTTCGAGAACACATCCTTATGTTAATCATCAACAAGCCGTATACCTATGGGTTGTTTCCTGTTCAATCCAATCTAAATTCCAATCTAACGAACGTGAGGTTCCGTAGGGTATCGACCCTAAAATCATGAACACACACACACAAACACACAGACGTGAATACCTTCGACAAGAACATGGAAATACGAGATTCACCTTAGCAACTAAGACCAATTCGATCAAAGGACAAATTTCATATAGTCTGCTCCCATGGACACTTACGCTCTTCGCAGGAGGGCCCGAGATCCATAATAACTATCCAATACACAACGAGAAAAAAAAGAAGAGGAGAACAACATGTTTCATGTTGTTTCTACAGCCGGTAGCCGTCCAAGAATATGAACACAGCAACTAACCAATCTGCGCTCAGGAAACGTTCCCATAGGAAATTTTTCAACGCGCATCCCAAGTAAATTTCTCCTATACCACTATGCATACACATATCTGTGCACGCATGCACAGGGGAAGGAAGAGGAAGAAGAAGAATAAAAACATGTTTCATCTTGTTTATACATGTCCCATGCACTTACGAAGAACCACGGTCCTGCGTTCGATTCCGGTGAGAGAACTTTCAAAAATGAAAGCATATTTAGGGTCCGGGTTCGATTCTTGGTGAGAAGGCATTGAATATTTTTAGACAAAAGTTAATTCGATCTTTACTGTCGGGAAACGAAAATGAAAATGAAGTGGTGTATACGTGAAATTCTTTTTTCATACAAAGACTAATTCAACTCTAGATCTTGAAGTACCAAGTTCGATCAAAGCTCCCACAAAAATGGATTTTGTGTACAGAATCTTAAATCGAAAGTTAACGAAGCTACAATCAAGGTTAGTTTTTTTGCTTGACTTTCACTCCCCCAAAAATAATAATGTTAAGGTTTTTTTTAATTTTTGTGTTTATTATTTACGCTTTAATACCACTTTGTTCAGCATAAGGGAGTTCGATTATACACCTACCCATTAACAAATCTTTACTTTCGTGGGACTCCGGAGTACATGAGACTCAAGGCCCGCTGAGAATTTGATGCTCTAGTGGTTAGCGCGGGTGTCATACATACAGTCCTAAGCTCGATTTCCGTTGAAAGCAAAGCATATTTCTTTTTTTACTTTTTAATATCACTTTGTTCAGCATTAGGGAGTTCGATTAAACACATACCCATTTACACATCTTAACTTATATGGATGTCCAGATTCGATTGTCGATGAAATAGAGAGAGAGCATTGAACCTTGAAAGCATTATATTGATTCGAAATGAGGAGCTTCGAACGATGAATATCTCAACCACATTTTCATCTATCCAAGGCCAATCAATATATAAATATACAATACTATATCACATAGCAACTGTTCCTCTTAGCAACTAAGACCAATTCGATCAAAGGACACTTATACTCTTCGCAGGAGGGGCGGGGTCCAAAATAACTACCCAATGCACGTGAAGGAGAAGAAGAAGAAGAGGAAAACATGTTACATCTTGTTTCTATAGCTGATAGCTGTCCAAGAGCATGAACATACGTATACCAGCTTAGCAACTAACCAACCAGCGACCAGGGAATGTTTCCATGGGAAAATTTCCCACGCGCATTCCATTTCCATTTATTTGCTTTCACTATAAACTATATCCCTCTGTCCAATGCTTATGGATCAGTGGCGTATTGGGTAACATCGATGCTGTATAACTTAACTAAAATTCAGTTCTATATAATATTGGCTAGTGGCAGGTCAGTCAGGGGATGTAAAGAGGAAATACCGCAGAAGGAAGATTTACCCTCTACTAATCCTATATGTTTAAGCTATATTGGAAGTATGAATTTATCAACCAAAAGAATTTATCACCAAAAGTTACTTCTAAGCATTCATCACAGTATTGCGCTATTTTCAAAACTTCAATATTGTTATTCATGATTACAGTTATGGCTTTCGGGGTATTTCCTTCTTTTACTATTCTCGCTGTAGGTCTGAAAGTTGTTAATTTGACCATAACAGTATATGGTTCCTGGATGTTTACTATGTCTATTTAATTTATTTCGGCATATCTTAATTCCATTGTGGCAACTTTAGATCTTTGAGCAATATTTTGCACTAATTTTAATTTTATGATTTTGTTATGCATTTTAGTAGGACCAATGGATCTTTGCCGGATTTGCTAAAGTCGAAATATATTCGCCCGTGAGCATTAGCAAGTTGTTTATATACGTTTTCTAAGTTCCAGTAAATTCCACGTCATTGAAATGTTTCACCAATTAAGTCTAGTAGTTCCCAACCATTCTCTGGTAAATCATATGCACTTAGCTCCATCCTATCTACATCTTCGAAAACAGAATATGTTATAGATCTTCCCTTCTCATGGAGGTCCCTGGTTATTTTCCTAAACGCAACCGTTAATATCTGCTTATCTTCCAGCTTGGCTAATTTATATTGTCTCTCTATTTACTCAAAAATGGTTCTTAAATATTGGTGACTTATCTGATATATCTGTAGATGTCGATGAAATTGTTTGATCTTGCATTTTCTTTTCGTTTGGTGGGAGTAAATATTTTTCTTCACCGTTTATGAGTGAATTTTCCAATTTAGGCATTTCCTATTTTTCCTCCGATTTATGCTTATTCTGTGGGTTTTCTTTCTATTCTCCAATAAAGTTGTAAATTCACTCTGAATTGACTTTGCTTCCTCTGATTCATCTGTTTGAACATATTTGTTCGGTGTTGCTATGTTTTGTACCCTCTTTCTTAATAGGAAAGATTCCCGTTTTATTTTGTCTTTTTTAATCTTGCTTGTTTTTTTCCCTGGTTTTACCTTTATGTTTGGTGTCTTAATCCATAATTAATCTTACTAATTATGCTTTCACGGGCTACTCTATAGGATACGCATTCGTCTGTATTTGGGGTTTGGCATGTCTTTTGTCTTAGTTTGCAAGGAACGCAGATGTTTCTGTCCATTTGTTTGTTGTCACAATATTTTCTAATGTGCCCGAACTCCTGACAAATATAACACTCTGGCAAAACCAGGAAGTCCTTAACTTTATGTGATTCGTATTCGATGTAGACTTTATCCTTATTTGACAAGTAGTTCCAGATATTAGGGGAGACTCCAATTACAAAGTGGCGTTTCTTTTGATTCCTTTTCCCAGCAAATCTGACCTTAATTTGCTCGCTATTTCCGAAAGATTATCTTTAAAATTTTGTTCAATCATTGTTTCCAGGATTTCGTCATCTTTCAAGTTGATCGAAACAACATAGATGATCATGAAGGGTTCTTTTTCTATTTTCTTCAAAGTGTGAGTTTCTTTTAATTTCTTCTTTCGATTTGATTCTGTTTATGTCTTCTTTGTTGGCCGCCTCCAATCTAACATGACCGGTATTAGTGTCAAATCCATAGTTTTTGCGTTCGCTCAGATGAATCAAATTAACTTCCGAATTCACCACATTCGGCCGGGAGTTACCTGCCGGGGAAATACCGATACATGTAATAAATCTCAAATGACCAGTATTAGAGTTAAATCCACAGTTTTCGCAGTCGTTGGAGTCAATGATGACACTTCCATTGGCGACGAGTTCCAAATTCAGCTAACATTGTATGCCTGCAGTGGGCCACGGGGGATACCAGGACATGTAAAACTAATCCAAAATTGTCGACATTATTGTCAAATCCATAATTCTCGCGATCACTGAAATCAATGGTGACACTTTTATTTGCGATGACTTCCAAATTCACCTATACTATTTTCAGTTCCAATCTACGGTTCAAGGACATCCACCCTGCTCCGCGCTATCCTCTTTCTCACCCCCACTCCGATGCATTTCCCTTAAAGTATTAGAAAAAAATTAGCAGGACACCCAATGAATGGGCAGAAGGCAGAGGGAGCAGCAACTTGTAATAGTTCGGCAACAGGGTTGCTAGGTGTAGGGTGCGTATTGAAGGTTGTAATCTCGATGTGAAGTCGCTTATTTGAACGGTGTGTGTTTACAAGTGAGAAACGGTTTATTTGTTTGAATAGTGTGTGAGGAAGATATTCTTTGACATGCCTTCAGTAAAGAGGGATCTGAGACGTCAGTTAAAGGATGTAATATACAAAGTTTATACATATTTTAAGTCTCTGGAAAATTGCGAGGAAAGAGTGTGTAATTTCTTCAGAGGTGCGCAACGAAGAACTGCAGAGGTGTGTAAAGTATCTTTGCGAACTGTGCAGAATATATGTGAGGAAGCAGAAAAAAGACTCGTTGCCAATCCAGAGAGTGCGGGTCCATTTTTTTCTTCGCCAAGGAAAAATATATTGCGGGAAAGTAAGGTCACAGGGTTAGATGACTTCCAGAAAGATGTTGTTCGGCGCTCTCTTCATGACTTTTATGATAAAGGTGAATATCCTACCCTTAGAAAATTGAAGGACGTATTAAGGGAGAAAATAGATTACACTGGAAGCATTACCTCCTTACATAAAATTGTACAAAAACTGGGGTTTAAATACAAGAAATGTAATGACGGTAGGCGTTTCTTAATGGAGCGGAAAGACATTGTAACATTACGGGCTGCGCTTTTAAGGAAAATAACTGCTATCAGAAAAGAAAATAATCCACGTCCTATTGTATACCTGGATGAAACATGGGTTAGCCAGAATCATGCCAGAAAATTTATTTGGCAGGATTCTAAAAGAAATGGTGGCCTAAAGGTTCCTGTTGGAAAAGGCTCTTGATTAATTGTGTGTCATGCAGGTTCGGCAAAACGTGGGTTTATAGAAGGGGCGGGTTTAGTCTTTCAGTCGAAAAAGTCAGGTGACTACCATCACGAAATGAACAGCAATTTGTTCAGAGAGTAGTTCAAAGACCTCCTTTGGGGTTTGGAAGAAGGGTGCGTGATAGTGATGGATAATGCGAGTTATCATTCGATGCTTGTAGATAAAATTCCCACCACCAACTCCAGAAAAGCGGACATTGTGTCGTGGTTGGAAAGAACTAATATACCTCATAATACGTCACACACAAATGCAGAACTACTGTCAATCGTTAAACAACACAGTGATAACCTTAGGAAATATGAACTTGACCAATTGGCTTTGGAAATGGGACATGAAGTAGTACGGCTGCCACCGTACCATTGCCAATATAATGCAATAGAACTCATATGGGCTCAAATAAAAAGTGAGGTGGCCGATAAAAACAGTACTTTTAAAATCAGAGACGTACGAAAATTACTTGAAGATGCCATCAATCGAGTGACTGTGAAAGACTAAAAAAACTGTGTTCGTCATGCAGAAACTCTGCAAGATGAAGACTTCATAAAAGAAGGATTGCGAGAGGAACAAATTGAAAGAATTATTATTCATAAAACACAGTTCTGACCAGAGTAGAATGAAATATATTAAAAACTATACTTACAATGTGTTACAGTTTCAAGGACCTAATGTCCTCTTCATCGGACACAAACACCGAGAAAAGACAGGTGACAGCAGATCTTATATATACGAGAAAGTGAAAGGCCACGCCTTTTCTCCTCTCCCATTGGTCGGAGGGAACCAATGAGGATAAAAGCAATTCTGCGCCAATAGAAAAATATAATGAGCCCTTTCACTTTTTCTAACAGTTCCTTAAACAGATGACATACAAAGAAAAGTAAATAACAAATAGAAAATATTAAATAAGAAAAATAAATAACTATATATATATATATATATATATATATATATATATATATATATATATATATATATAGTATATATATATATAGTATATATATATATACAGGGTGTTTAATAAATAATGGTCATAAATTAAACCGTAGATAGTACACGCCAAAACTAACAAAAAAGTATTAGTAAACATGTGTCCGCAAACGCTTCGTAACGGAGATAGAGGCTGTCGAAAGTGTGAGAAAATGAAGTTTAGAGATGAATATCTCAAAAAGTATGAATCGGACAGAGGGCGGTCCAATGAATGACTATCGAAGTCATACCTGTGCTATGCAGAAATGCATGGTTGATAACTTCAATGCGCGCGCAAGGTACCCCAAAGAAACGGAGGTATTCCCGGACAATTGTCCAAGGAAAGGGGGCTCAAGATGAACATCGAGGGCGCGTCTATCCACCAGTAATTCATAAGTCGTGGTACCAGGTCGAAAGCTTGAAAAGAAACAAAATGGCGGACAATGCTCACGTGTCGTGTTTGGTTGCATAACCAGCAGGAAATGAGAGGCAATCGAAGAAAGGTGGTGGTGCATGTTGTGAACTACTTCAGAGGACATTACTAAGACGAATGCACATGTACAGAGTAGTCCTTTACTGTACCATACTCGCCTCCCACATACTCGAATGTTGTCATGCTTTTCCCATTGCAATCCAGTTTGCGGATATTCGTTACGTTAACTGCTTAGCACATAATGCTTCATCAGTGCCTAGCATACCGTTTGGTTTACCTAAGTGCTGCCACACTTGTACGTATGCATTAGTTGTCGGAATTCTTCCTGGAGCCATATACAACGTACATCACCACACTTCGATTGCTTCTCTAATTTCCTGCTTTTTATGCAACCACACACGGCACGTAAACATTGTCCACCATTTTGTATACTTTCGACCTGGTACCACGAAAGCGTGCATAGCGTAGGTCTGACTTCGATAGTCATTCATTGGACCACCCTCTGTCCGATTCATACATTTTGAGATATTCGCATCTAAACTTCACTTTCCCACACTTTCGACAGCCCCTATCTCCGTTACGAAGCGTTTGCGGACACATGTTTACTAATACTTTTTTGTTAGTTTTGGCGTGTACTATCTACGGTTTAATTTATGACCATTATTTATTAAACACCCTGTATATATATATATATACTGTATAAATAAATATATACTGTATATATAAATAAATAAATAAATATTAATAGCCTATAGGCACTTTTCTTGTTCCTTTTCTATCACATCCAACAATTTCTCTCATTGCTCGTGTATATTCATACCGCTTGTCCAAATCATTAAGTTCTCTTGTTCTCCCTTTATTCTTCTAGCCTCTTTCCACTTTCTAATAATCTTCGTGTTCTCTCTCTTTAAACCCCTAGCCCCCTCCCAGTCTATTTTATGTCCCGTTTCCTTCACATGTTTGTATATAGCGTTATTATCTCTTTTCAGTCCAACATCATCCTTATGTTGCTTTAATCTGTCCATAAGCCTTTTCCCCGTCTCCCCTATGTATTTCGTGTCACACTCAGTATACTTCACTTCATATATTACTCCTTCTTCCTGCTCCTCTATATGATTTTCCTTCCTTTTCCTTTTCTTCCTTATGCACTTCAACAAAGTTTCTCCTCCTTTTCTATAAGTCTTCACACCACCTTTTCTTAATAACTTCTTCAACTTCGGTCTTTTCGCCTATGCTCTGAATTCCATACCACTTTTTGTCTTCCTCTTCTTTCCTATCCATATTATCTTCTTTTCTCTTTTTCCTAAACTGCTCTATCCTATATCCATTATTGTTCAATTGATTGTAGATTTTTCCAAATCTTTTTTCTTTCCCTCTTCTTCGCTGTTGATGTTGTCTATCTTCCTTTCCATGTTCCTAATGGAATTCTTCTTAGTTGCTTTGTCTACATCACTTCTCCAGTGGCAATAAATACCTGCCCAACACGGTTTCTGATACCAACTGGTAGTCACTTTCTCACCTTGCTTCTCTATCTTCATATCTATGAAATTGATAGAGTTATTTTCTTCAACTTCTAATTCTAACCTTATGCCTTTCTCTTGGTCTTCTATACTTTCAACATATTTCTCCAGTTGATTTCTATTCCCTGTCCATATGCCTAAACAATCATCAATATATCTGCAAAAGAACAGTAACTTTCCTCCTGCTTGTTCTGTCACTGTTTTCTCCCACTTGTTCATTATTATTTCCGCTAGAACTGGACTCAGCTTGGATCCAATGCTTAAACCTTCTTTTATCTTCACTAGTCTTTCTGCAATTATGCAATAGCTATTTTTCCACAAAGTCTTAAGCGCTCTTATGACTTTCTCTCTTTTCCACTGACGTATAACTTTCCCTTCCATCTCCTCTTATATTGCCTTTATGACATAATTCCTTCTTATACTGGTGAACATGATTTTAACATCTACACTTAACATTAACACCTTCTCCTGATTCCACTTAATCTCATCTATCCTCTTCCTCAATTCTTCCGTGTTCTTCACTATGCATGTCTTTTGTTCTTCTCTGATGTCGTCCATTATCTCTCTTAATTCCCCCTCTGGTGGTTCAAAATAGTTACCTCTGCAGTCCAGTACTGGTCTTAGCTTCACGCCCTTCTTATGTATTTTAGGAAAACCTTTCATGACAGGAATCCTTCTTTTTCGTTGATCATCTTTTTAATCCCCACCTTTTCCCCTTCTTGTACTATCTTCTTCAACACTTCATCTTTCATATCCGTCATGAAACCGTGACTAGATATGTTTGCGATTACTAGTATGCGACCCCGATTATTGCAAACGTGTTATGACATGTTTGTCAAAGGTAATCAGGTATATGTGTGTGTGTGTGTATCTGTATACAGAGAACATTTGTGATTCAGATTTAACAAAGTAAACGTGTGTGGATTACATCCTCTTCCGCGTAAAAACATTGGTGTTCAGCTAATTGTGAAGATAGTGTGATTACCGTCTTTTCCGCCTAAAAACTTTAGTGTATTTCATGAGACAGATTTTGTGAGCTGTGAACAAAGTGTGATACCGGTCGTACTTATTAAAATATGTATATATATATATATATATATATATATATATATATATATATATATATATATATATATATATGTGTGTGTGTGTGTGTGTGTGTGTGTGTGTGTGCATGTTCTTTCTTCATTTAGTTATAAAGGCAGTTGACAGAACAAGTTATAAAGTGTATTTGTTTATAGCTCAGTCTATTAGTCCAGTTTCTAACATTTAAAAAAAAACACAGACATATATACATATATGTGAATGTCTGTTTGCTAGTATCTCTTCCTCTCTCTGTTAGCACATTGAAATCCGTCTTAAAAGTGTTTAGTTTCAAGAGAAAAAGTTAACATTTCCAAGTATATATATATATATATATATATATATATATATATATATATATATATATATATATGTGTGTGTGTGTGTGCGTTTGTGTGTGTGTGAGTGTGTGTTTTGATGATTCGTATTGCAACTAGGCTACAGACTGACCTACAGTCCTCCTAAACGAATGATAACAACTGTCGTGAGAAACGTTAGTGAACATCACACGTTAAAAGATAGAGTACTTTTATTTGTATGTAAATAATATTATGTGTCTTAAAATTTTATAATATCATGTCTACCTGTCTGTCTATCTGTCTGTAGTATGTGCTTGAGAGAACCCTGGAACATCGAACCACTTTATCTTTAATTAATAATGATAGAATTTTAAAAATGTGGAACGAGAGAAAAGAAATGAAATTTTTGAGTTTTACGTCTCACGATTATGCCTACTAGGCTTATGGCTGAATGGAGCCCAAAAGCTATAAACAAAATGGGTTTTACGTTCCATGGTTAGCCTACTAGGCTAATGGAGGGAAGGTGGTGATGAGAAATGAGTGAAATGTTGGAATGAAGAAAGTGGAAGGAAGCGGAAGAACCCCGAGGAAATCCACACACATGGTGTTTGTCCACAACAAAGTTCACTTGATGGGAACAGGATTTTGAACCTGGCACCCATGCACCAGAGGTGAATGCTCTACCACTGAGCCACCGAGACCCCTTAGCGAAAAGGTACCAAAATTTGACCATGGTCTCAGAACAAGACGAAGCGAAGATATGTGTGTATTAGCCATTGATAATACCATATGATAATTTTAAATAAAGTGTATATCTGTCTGTGATCTGGGGTTCAGACAAGGGAGCCAACAAGTTATGAAAGTTTGATCATGGTATTAGACTAAGACGAAGCGTTTTGGGGATTCAATCCGGGACCTCATGCACCATAGATGAACGCTCTACCACTGAGCCACCGAGACCCCTGACGAAAAGGTATCAAAATATGGTCAGAAACGCGGCCCCCGAGCTAAGATGGAATCAAGGACCCCAAAGTACTGAGCCACCGTCACGAACAATAAAATGAAATCTGAGGTTTACGTCCCACGTTTATGCCTACTAGGCTAATGGAAAATCTTTGAGTTTTACGTCCTACGTTTGGAAATCTTTGAGTTTTACGTCCATTAGTTATGCCTGATAGGCTAATGGAGATGGTGATGATGAGAAATGAATGAAATGTTGGAATGAAGAAAGGGGAAGGAAACGGGAGAACCCCCAAGAAAATCCACGCACATGGTGTTTGTCCACCACAAAGTTTACCTGGTGGGAACAGGATTTTGAACCTATGACCCCAATGCACCAGAGGTGAACGCTCTACCGCTGAGCAACCGAGACCCCCTGGAACGAGAGGGAGGTCAAACCACAATATTCATGCAACAATTGATTTGGCACACCATGAATGTTTTAACAATGAACACTCGTTTCTATACGTTAGAATTATAAATAAAAGTGTATATATGTCTGTCTGTTTGTCTGTATGTCTGTATGTGGTCTGGGGATCAGAGAAGTGAGGCGAAAATTGATCAAAAATTTGGTCATGGTCTCAGAAAAAGACGAAGCGGAGATATGTGTATGTGTGTTTTAGCCGTTGATATTATATGATAGCTTTGAATAAAAGTGTATATCTGTCTGTCCATCTATCTGTCTGTGATCTGGATGTTCAGACAAAGGAGCCGAAAAGGTACCAAACTTTGGTCATGGTCTTAGACTAAGACAAAGCTTTTTCGGGTGGTAAACTCGAGTTTACGTTACTTTCAAAGTTATCTCAACCTTCATGCGGTAAGGAACACTCCACTCATAGGAGGGTGGGCTATCGAAACATGTAAGAATAATTTAAAATGCTTCATATTAGTGTCAAATTCATAGTTTTCGGCGCCGCTGTGTTCAATGATAATACTCTGAACTCATTAGTATACCATCTAAGGGGGTTGGAGAAGGGGCTCAAGGGGGTGATAACGAAGTGTGTCAAATCCATAGTTTTTGGGGTCGCTGTGTTCAGTAATGAAACTACGAACTCAGTAATACATCATCTGATGGGGGATGAAGTGGGGGCCCCAGGGGTGATATCGTGGATCTTTTTACACTATATGTAGTTCTCCAGATATAAGGTATATAAGATAATTCCTGATTGAAATATATTGGATCTTGGATCAAGGGGTCACAAAATTTTGAACGGTCCTTAAATCGACTTTTCGTATTTTTTAGGGAATGAGAACATCATAATGAGTTAAGTGATAGTTTTCGCAATCATTGAGACATCATATACTCGTAAGAGAAAGAGAGATGGAATTTTTCAATTTAACATTCCACAAATATGATCCTTACGCTGTAAACGAACGATATTAGTGTCAAATACATGTTTTTCGTGGTCGCTAAAACTCTGAAAGAATAAGTATAAAATTTACGTACAGAACGTTTGTACATTATACAATACACTTGAATCAAACTGTAAACATACATTTGTTTCACAAGCATGGAATACGAAAAAAAGTTACAAATCTTTTAACTACTTAAAAGGTATGCTATTTTTTCCATTGTAATTTCTACTTTTTCCGTATAACGAATTGAAATCTATGCGTTTATATACTGTTTATATTTATTTGGAATATGGTTATAAGTAATGGGAGGCATTTCTTTTTTTATTTTAGGTTGAATACAAATAAAGATACGTGTATAATCCTTTCCTTATCATTATTGATATTATTATTCCTTTGTTAATTACTTACATATAGCCGTTTTTTACTCGTATGTTCTTTTAAAGCACTTTTATTTATATTCCATTTTAAATAATACTTATATGTCCTCTATTTACATACACATATTAGAACATATATATTATTTTTGCATTACGTATATACATCTGCGGGGAGGGGGGTAAAATGGAAAACAAGTGTACACAAGATTTATTAAAAGAGATTACCGCATTTATTAAAGCCAGAAGAAGAAGAGGAAGAGGAGATCGTAATAAATGCAGAAACGCAAGTTCTTCTAAGAGAAATAGATGCCGTAATCGGAATAGAAGAAGAAGTTCATTATGAAATCAAGGAAGAAGAAGATGAAAGGAAGAAAGGAACACAAAAGGAAGAAGAACACGTAGAAGAAGAAGAAAAATAGAAATAGAAAAAGAAGAGAAGATCATCAATACCGAAGAAGAAGAAAGAGGTGAAGCTAATGAATTTCAAATTACAGAAGAAAAAGAAGAATATGAGGAAGAAGAACTACTAGAAATATTGGAAAGTGCAGGTAATAGAATGATAACAGAAGAAGAGGAAGCATCCGACCCTATTGAGCAAATTAAAAAATTGTTACAAGAAGGAGCAAAAGAAGAAGAAGACGTCGAAGAAAGGACAAATGAAGAATAAGAAGAAGAGTTGCTAAATCTAACATTCTCCCAAATAATAGGAGAAGCTTACAATGAGAAAGAAAATACAGAAGAAGATGAGTTCTACGAAACTGAGCAAGAAAAATGGATTAACAATTTATTTCCTAATCCTGAAAAAGAAGAACAAGAAGTAATATATCCATCAATTATGGAAATATTAGCAGAGGCTAATACAGAACATACAGAAATAGAAATCGATTTAGACAAAATAGAAAAAAGAATGGACGAATTGCTATCCGTATTTGAAGCAGAACGAAACTCAGATATACACGTAGGATTTGGAAATAACAGGAAATGATGGAAACAATAGATTTCGTATAATAGAAGAACGTAGAAGACAACACAGAAGATACAATATCGAGGGCACAATGTTAAGAATCCGTTTAGCCCCCATGTGTGCAGATGAAAATCCTTTTACTGCGATTTAATCAAGTCGATACACAAGATACGAATTGATTATTTACTACGTAATGTGGACCAACATGATTACGTAGGAATAACAATCACAAATGAGAGAGAAGGACATCGCCCTTTTTGGTTGTCGTTCAGAGAAGCAAGAAATCTCTCAAAGGAAGTTCTATGGACAAGTTATGAGAAATTACTGCAAAGTAATGCGGCTTTTCTTATAAATGAAGATTGCATCGTGAATTTTCATTATGTACGTATGCTAAGAGGACAAGGTCGTTTGAAACAACATACTATGAATACTGAGGAATATGTAAAGGCAAAACGTGGTATCATCACAATTAAGAAAACAGGTACAAGATGTTTAGCGCATGCAATCGCCGTTGCCATAGGACTGAAAAAAACACAAGGGGAGAAATGAAACTGAATATAATAGATATGTAAAAACTCAAAATAAATATATCATAGAAAAAGAAACAGAAGATCTGTGTGATGCTGCCGGTGTAGATCTCAGTCATGGTGGTGGAATTCCTGAAATTCGTAAATTTCAGGAATATTTAAAGGATTATAAAATCACGGGCTTTTCAGGAAGTGATGTTATGTTCGAAGCTCCACCAAGTGATAATGAGAGAACATCTTTAAATTTACTTTACATAGATAATAACCATTATAACTTCATTAAAAGCTTAACAGCATGTTTTAGCTGTGGATATTATTGCGAAACCTGTCATAAGAAATATACAACAAAACATAAACATTTGAAACATTGTACAGCTGTATGTTATCGTTGTCATCAAAAACCACCATGTGACTTTAGAGAAGTCCATATTACATGCAATGATTATAATCGATAATTTTATGGTCAGTCATGCTATGATTATCACAAGTCAACTTCTTATCAAAATGAAAAGCCTTTATGTTCCATTGTGAAATGTTGTGCCCAGTGTTTGAAAATTTATGTGGTGAAAGAAAAAGGACCTCACGTATGGAGAAACGTATTGCAATGTTTGATATACTACAGTACTATCAAATCATGAATGAAACAAGAAAATCCAAAAATGCCAACGAAAAAATTATCATGGAGAATAAAGCTATGATTGTATTTTATCATATTGAATGTACACAAAATACGAAAATAGAAGATGAGTACGCAAACATATATGAGCATATACCTAATGTCTTGGTTAGTCAGCATGCATGCTACCGATGTTAAGAAGACAACAACATAAAAAATTATTGTATCGTTTGTGGAAAACGAGAAAATATATTTGACGGAGAAAATGTAATAGAAGACTTTCTAAAACATTTACAAAAACGACGTACAAACATTAAATCAGTAACATGTATTGCACACAACTCTAAGGACTATGATGCACATTTCATCATTAAGAGCATGGTTGAGAAGATGAATTTTACTGCAGATGTGACCATGAATCTCTTAAAGTAGAGAACGTAACCTTTATTGATTCACTAAGTTTTCTTCCTATGCCCTCAAGTGAATTAAGTGGTGCGTTTGGTCTTCAATCCTGTAAAGGATATTTCCCACACTTTTTCAATCGACGTGAGAACCAAACATATGAAGGTACACTCCCAGACATTAGGTATTATGGAGCAGATACCATGAAAGTAGACGAAAGACGCAAGTTTCTCCAATGGTATATTGAACATCGAAACGACAGCTTTAAAATGAAAGAAGAACTCATCAAATATTGTGTACATGATGTTGAAGTTTTACGCCAAGCATGTATTTCTTTTATGAATACATTTGAATCTGAAACAAATGTAAATCCCTTACTTGAATGCATTACAATCGCCAGTGCATGTAACTTGGTGTATAGAAGAAATTTCTTAAAGGGAAACACTATTGGTATCATACCAAAGAACGGGTATCGATGGAGAGATGTATAATCAATTAAAGCAGTACAATGGATAGCTTGGGAAGAAAAAACAAGAAACATCCAAATTACCAATGCTGCACGTAGTAAGGAAAGACGAATTGCATCAATGAAAGTAGATGGTGAATGGACAGATCCCGATACAGGAAGAGTACACGTGTGGGAATATGAGTGGGATTGGACATATGGCTGTATTTTCTGTTACTCTAACGACAGAGATAAACCAATCTATAACAATGCTACAGATACCATGGAATTTTGATATGAAGCAACAAAGAAGAAAATTCAAAAATTAAAAGATTTTGGCTGTGAAGTGCACGAAATATGGGACTGTGAATTTAAAGAAAAATTGGCCGGAAATGAAGAGATGAAGAAGTATCTTAGTAATCAAACATATACAAAGAAAATACCATTAAATCCTCTTGACACTTTTTATGTAGGACGTGTGAATGCCATACGTTTGTATCATAAGGCACAAGAATCTGAAGGAGAAACCATCGAAAACAAAGATGTTATTTCGTTATACCCATTTATCTCTAAGACTAAGAAATTTAAAATTCGTCGTCCTACTATATATCTCCCTGGAAATTCAAATATTCCAAGCATTGAAGAAGTAGAAGGATTAGTTAAACTAAGTATTCTACCTCCAAAAAATATCTTACACCCAGTACTCCCTTACAATCAAATGATAGATTGATGTTTCCACTTTGTCGTACATGTTGTAATGAATTAAACCAAACACGTAGTAATCACAGCGATGAAGAGCGAGATATACATGGTACATGGGTAGCAGATGAAGTAAGAAAAGTATTAGAAAAAGGATACAAAATAATGGATTTTTATCAAATCTGGGCATACGATGTGGTTCAATATGATGAAGAAACAAAAAGTGGCGGCTTATTTGCAGAGTACATAAACACCTTCTTGAAAGCAAAAATGGAAGCTAGTGGATGGCTATCATGGTGTGAAACATGAGTAGAAGGAGAAGTACATTCAGCAATTTTATGAAAAGGAAGGAATACGTACAGATGAAAATAAAATTCAACATAATCCAGCACGTAAGAGTTTAGCTAAATTAATGCTAAATTCATTTTGGGGAAAATTTGGACAACGTGAGAACTTAGGCCATGTAAGCATTATTAATGACCCCAAGGAATTATATGAGAAATTAACATCTCATGATATAGATGTTCATCAAATATTTCCTGTAAATTATGATATGATATATGTATATTGGCAATACACAGATGAAGTTCCTGTTTCACTACACGTTGTCATAGCCGCGTACACAACAGCACAAGCAAGGTTAGAATTGTACAAGTATTTAGATCAACTAAAAGAAAGAGTATTGTTTTTTGATACTGATTCACTCATTTATATGCAAAAACCTGGTGAAAGTGCAATTCCAACTGGTGGCTTTTTAGGTGATTTAACAAATGAAGTACTCGAGTATGGCAAAGAGGCCTATATTTCAGAATACGTCTCGGCTGGACCCAAGAACTACGAGTTACATACTTTTGATGCCAGTACGAAGAAGGAGTTTCAAGTATGCAAGATACGGGGCTCTTCATTAAACTATGAATCATCCAAATACCTAAATTTTGATGTAATGAAGAAAATGATAGTAGATAATGAAGAGGAGGCAGAAAAAGAAGAAGAATCTCGTCCCATTGAAGTCAAAATTACCAATGAGAAAAAAAATTGCTGCAGCAAAGACCATACTATCCTCAACATGCCCGAAACAAAAGTTTATAAGGTAAATTATATAAAACGACGTAGAATACCAAATTCATATGATACTCTTCCATATGGCTACACTTCTTCCAACAAAAGAAGAAGAGAAATGTAATGAGGCCTTTATAAATATATTTATGAAGAAAGAATGATCATACTCTTTAACATGGATACGACGTAGAACCATCCCTTTTCATGTATTGTTGCCGGACCAAGTGGATGTGGAAAAACTTCCTTTGTAATACGATTCCTGTCCAATTTATCACATATGGTTAATACATCGTTTCGTCATATTTATTGGTACTATGCAGAATGGCAAAATGCATACAGAGAAATTTCGACAAAAGTACAATTTATTGAAGGGTATCTCGAACAAAAGACTTTTTACCTGAAACTGGACCACATCTTATTATTATTGATCAAATGTGTAAAGTGAACCGCAATATAGTTGATTTCTTTACAAAGGGTTCTCATCATAGAAATCTTATTGTACTATTTATTACACAAAACATATTTCATCAGGGAAAAGGAAGCAGAGACATGAGCTTGAATTGTTCTTATCTCGTATTATTTAAAAGTCCAAGAGATAAATCACAAACATTTGAGTTATCAACTAACTCCTGAGAATCCAAAATTTCTTGAAAAAAGTTTCAACGACGCAAGAAAGTTACCATGTGGATTTTTGTTTATTGATTTAAAACAGGATACACCAGACGAACTTCGTTTTCAAAGAAATATTTTTCCTGGCGATATTTATGATTGCGTTTATGTTCCAACGAAATAGAAGAAGATGTGTTTATAATGATAGTTTTAAACTGTGTTTCTTCATTCTGGCAAAATGTCTCCAGGATTAAAACACGGAGATCTTCTTCGTACACTGAGGAAAGCAAATCCTAAATTACGTAAAGCTATAGTGGCCAATGCAGACTCTTCAGTTATTCGTAGTAGTTGCGAATGTTGTTATAATGTATTAAAACGGAATGTACCTCTAACAAAGACACAGAAAGCAAGATTAAAACGGTATAAGAGGACGCTTCCATATCTTGTGAAGAAAGGAAACTCCATCCAAAAGAAGAAGAAGCATTTATTAGTGCAGCAGCAGGTGGATTCCTACCGACATTATTAGCTCATATTTCAACTCGTGCATTATCAAGCTTACTATTCCGTTAGTGCAATGGAACACGCAAAAAAAATGATTTTAGTTCCACCTGAAATTCTTAATCGTATACAAACACCACCATCATCATCATCAGCCCTGGAGAAACGTGAATCTAATTTGGATCAAGAAATACAAGAGATTTTAGTTATCATCGGTTAGTGATGAAAAGTGAAATCAATATAATAATATTCTTCAAAAATATTTACATTTAATACGAAAACAAGAAGAACCTGTGACACTTTCAATTACGTCAACTAAATCAGAGAAGTCTGAAGTAGAAGAAGAAATATTGTTATCTACACCCAAAATGTTTCGTAAGAGAGCTGAATTACTGTTACATAGAATGAAACATGATGATAATATCACATGGGATAATAAAGGAACTGTTTACATCAGAGGTGATAAACTAGAAGGATCTCACATTGTAGATTTAATTTCTGATTTGTCGCGACCCCGGAAACACACAAATCCACCTGGATGGGAGAAACTTTGTAATTATTTATCTTTTATTACACACCTCAAGAACTTATTAGAAATCCAAAACGTTTGTCATATATTTTACGACGAACTAAAGCATCACCAACAGCATCATCGTCAAGGGAAAAATACCTCTCAAATCGTTTGCAGAAGACGAAGAAGAAGAAGAAGAAGAAAAGGAAAAAATATTATCTTTTATAAGGAAAAGGAAACGTTCATGTAAACGTCCAGTATGGTCAAGATGGAAACCATAAGGAAATAATTAAGCAAGATTTACTACAACCCTTCACATCCTGCTTCGTTTTCAACTGCTAAAAAACTATGGTTAGCTACAAAGAAGAAAATTCCTATACACTGTATAAGAAAGTGGTTACTGAAGCAAACAACATATACGTTACACAAACAAGTACGTCGTCGTTTTAAGAGATATTTCTATGTATTGAATAATATTGATGATCAGTGCGAAAGTAATATTAATGATCTTCAGTCTCTTCATAAATTTAATGTTGGATATCGTTATATTCTTACAGTGAAATGTGTTCAGTCGATATGCCTGGGCTGTACCATTAAAATCTAAAAGTACAAATGATGTCTTAAAAGCATTAAAATTGTTTTCAAAGACAGAAAACCAATTAAACTACGAACAGATAAAGGAAGTGAATTTACTAATAAAACAATGCAGAAGTATTAGAGGTAAACAAAATAAAACATATTACAACTAAAACTCCTGATATAAAGGCTAGTATTGTAGAGCGTTTTAACAGAACTCTAAAAGAAAACTGTGGAAGTATTTCACAAAGTATCAAACGTATAATTATTTAAATGTATTACATCTTGTGAAATCATACAATGAAAGTTATCACTCAAGCATTAGGATGTTACTTGCAAATGTTTCTCAAAATAACCTATTACAAGTATGGCATGATCAGTATGATAATAAAATAAAGAAGAAGAATCCAGATTTCTCGAAACATCTTAGGATTGGTGGTACCGTACGAATTAGTAAAACTAAACGTACATTTGATAAAGGATACATGCAAAACTGGACTTGGGAAATATTTGAAGTGAAGAAGATAATACCAAGAGATCCACCTGTTTATGAAATTGAAGATTTAAACAAGGAACCACTGGTTAGATTATTCTATAAAGAGGAATTACAATTTGTGACGTTAGCAAAGACGATTTACATAGATAAAATCATACGTACAAGAAGAAAAGGTAGCAGAAAAGAATATCTTGTTCATTGGAAAGGATATCCATCTTCTTTCGATTCCTGGATACCTGCATCATCCGTAAAGAAAATTGAGAAGTACAATGGAGCCTGACGGAGATTTTTACGTTACACTTCCCCGTAATAGTTCTATGGAATATTTTCCTGACAACACCTTAACATCAGACACTACAAAACTTTATCAAAGAATGGAATTCCGTGAAAAGTGGGAACTGGCTATTGTTGAAATTCATTATCCTCATTCAATATTAAATACTAATCAAGAAAATAATAAAAATTTTTACAAACCTGCAGAAAGTGATGAATAGAAACATAACTATTCCTGCACGTTATAACACAGACATATCAGAATTGATAAAGATAACTAATACGTACAACAGATTCACAAATTTACACATTTCCTACACTCGTGAGAGTAATACCTGTTTTCTACGACGTCTTCATAAGGACATAGATGTAGACGTTGCATTATCACCAAGTGTTAGTGCGATGTTGTGATTTGATCCAAACGTTGATTTAAAGGATATGCAATAAGGCCAAAGAATTCCAAATTTACGTTTAGGACTTCCATCTACAATGTATGAGTATTGTGATACAATTCAATCTGTATTTGTTGGAGATACTGTAGCACCATTATTATGTATAATAAATATGAATCCTGTGAATCATACATTTGGAAGTAGTGTAATAGAAATTTTTAATACTCCACATTATGTACCTATAGAGAAGATGCATTTTGAACACACCAAAATAGATATAAGAGATAGTGCAGGCTCTCCACTGGCATTCACTTTCGAAACTGTATGCGTTAAACTACATTTTCGACCAGTGCGTCAACATCAACAAATATGAATAATCTATATTTACAATATTATCAAAACCAAGCTCTTTCTGGAACTAGAAACGTTTATGTTGGATCCCCTTATCAAGTTGGACATGGCATTGGAAATTTACTTGGAGGATTATTTCATTGTGTCATGCCATTAGTAAAACAAGGAGCTAAAACAGTGGGAAAGGAATTATTAAAATCTGGAGCAAATGTTATTACTGATTCCATCGTCGACAAACAACCTATTAACTCATCCTTTCATCAACGAATGGGAGAAGCGAGATCCGTCTTGCAACACAAAGCAAAAAATAAACTGAAATCTATGCTAGGATCTGGGTATCAACGAAGGAAAAGAATTACACATCATTCTATCTTTAACCCTTCATCACCACACATCATCAAGCGCAAGTCGAAGAAGACGAAGAAGGACAAGAGAAAACGTACACAGAAAACAAAGAAAAATCAGTCTTATAAGAAGAGGAAGTTATCACACGATATCTTTGATTAAATCATCATCATGGCTTTTTTACATCATCAATTCTCCAAGTGTGTAAAAAGTGAACTAGATATTTTTTTCTACAAAACCAACACAAACCAGTATATTGGATAACCATGTTGTTAGATATAAACCAATCAGTTCACTAGCTGATAATGCCCCTATAGAATTTGTCATCCCAGGAACAAGTGACGAATACATAGATCTACCACATACTCTTCTTTATATTGAAGAAGACTGAAGCTCAAACGATTAAGCCTGATGGGTCAGCATTTGGTAAAAGTGATAAAGCTGTGGCTCCTATTAATGACTTTTTAAATTCTATATTCAACGAATTGGAAGTGTATTTAAATAACAAACTGATTTCATTTCCATCTCATAATCATCCATATCGATCATACATAAAAAAATTGTTAAATTATGATGATTCTGCTAAACAATACACATCTTCAATGTGCACTCTGGTTTCAAGATACTGCTGGACATATGGATGCAACATCTACTCGTAATAGAGGATTTGAACAACGTTATGAATTAACAAAAAAGTGCAAAATTCGACATGGTTGGACATCTTCATTGTGATATTTTTAATCAGGATAAATTTTTAATCCAAGGAGTAGAATTACGCCTCAAGTTAATTGCTGCAAAGCCAAGCTTTTGTCTCATCGCTAGTGATTCATCTGTTCAGGCTTAAGTGAATATTTTAGACGGTGTTTTACATATTAAAAAGATTAATGTTAGTCCTACAATAAAACTAGCACATAACAAGCTTCTACAATCAACAACAGTCAAATATCCTCTCACAAGAGTGCAAATGAAGTCATTCGTCATTCCAAAGGATCTTCAATCAAAAACAATTGATAATTTATTTATGGGAGTATTATCAACTCCGGTGATTGTGGCGTTTTCTCAAAATGATGCCTATACATTAACAATAACCTCAAATCCATTCCATTTCAAATATTTTGACATCAATTTCTTTTCTCTATACATTGATGGAAAACCTGTACCTTCAAAACCATTACAACTAAATTTCGAAAACAACTTCTATGATTCTTCATATCATACCTTATTCTGTGAATCAGTTACTCACTTTTCCAATCATGGCAACAATATTCCTCGCCTTGACTTTCCTCAAGGATACACTATCTTTGTTTTCGACATTACTCAAGATGGAGAAGCCAGCGCTCTGCAGCATTGGAATCTCATCAAACATGGATGTGTTCGTCTGGAAGTTCATTTTAAGAATCCTCTACCAGCACCTGTCTCATGCATCACATATGGCGATTTCCAATCTCTCTTAGAAGTGGATTTTCAGAGGAACATCATCATGGATTTTTAAAGGTACGTTATTATTATTATTATTATTATTATTATTATTATTATTATTATTATTATTATTATTATTATTATTATTTAAATACCGTTTCATATATGTACATGTCTGCATTTTTATACATGATGTCCTCTACACTAGATTTATTGAATGCTTTGCAAACAAATTCTTTATTTCACTGTCATTTCGTTGGCGTATATATAGCCAATCAATTACCAACACATATTCCACTACATGCAGCTATCATCATAAATACAGATCCCTCGAACAAACTTGGCACACACTGGATTTCCGTATATATTCATACTGTTGGACGTGCCCACTACTTCGATACATTTGGATTTCCTCCATATGTAATGCAACATATTCAATTTCTACGTAGAAATTCCATTTCTTATACATTTAATAATAAACAAATTCAAAGTGTGAAATCGTCCCTATGTGGACATTATTCATACATTTTCCTTTGCTTCAAAGCTAAAGGAAAGTCCTTAAATGAATTTCATTACACTTTCTCATCAACTTCAGAAAAAAATGATTGCCGTTTGCTGTAATTACTTTTACAGGTAATATTTCTCCTGTATACATATCATGTCTTCGTTCTTCTTCTTTTTCTTCTTCGTTTGTTTTGAATAATTTTTATTATAGATAAAATTCTAGCTATTATTATTGCAGGCAGCCATTTCTTCATCTTCTTTTTCTTCTTTATTATAATGTGTTCGTATATATTATCACTTGTTTTTTTTATTTGTTCATGATTATAGATAAAATAAATTTTAAGTTATGTTTTTCATTTTTTCATTTCAGAGAATAAAAGATCGTCAACGTGTGTATGGACATCATCATTGTACATAATAACGTTTATCTACGCTTCATCATCATCATCAACAGCAGTAGTATCATCTGTAAAATTATCATTAATTTCACAAAGAACTGTGTATGTGTAAAAACAACACAACTGTGTACGTGTGTATGGATAGCATCAGTGAATAGTACATGGGAACTGTGAGGTTATAATCAACTGGACAATGAAAAAAATCTAACGTAATGTCTTTTAAAAATGTAGTATACTTACCGTCGTTTTGTGTAAATATCATCAACATCAATAAATAATTTGTATTCTTCTTTTTTCTCTTTGAAAAAAATTTCTTATTTTTTCCATTTCCTAATAAATATGTTTTATGATCAATTATGTAATTAAATACACATATCATCAAACATATTTTTTAACTAATTGAATTAAAGAATTTCAAACTGTTTTTTTAAAAAATTCTAAAACTGATTTTTAATTCAATGATGTAACCACATAACTTTCATAATAATACCACTAATTCCTACCACATAACTACTACTAATTCATAATAATAATAATGAATTCAAATACTTAATGAGTTATTCTTTCGTAAATTAAACCAAGTATGTGAATTCAATATTATTATGATAGGACTTTTGTTTTAAAAATAAAAAGTCCTATCATACTTAAGACAGAGTTGTATAATAATAATAATAATAATAATAATAATAATAATAATAATAATAATAATTTCAAATACTAACTTTTATTTTAACATTCATTTCAAAAATTTGAATTCATTATTATTATTATTATTATTATTATTATTATTATTATTATTATTATACAGATCACTTATAGTATACGAGGGAAAATATGTCAGAATTTTTTTCTTATCATAAAAAATAGTACGTTAACTAAAAATCCTATCAGATTGAGGTGTATGAAACGAACACAAAACACATACAAATAAAACATTTCACTTTCACTATATATTTTATTACACTTGTTATTACGTTGTTTAGTATACATGAAAAACACATCAATTTTCTTCGTCTTTATGAAGAGACGTTCACTTCATTGATACCCTCCGAAGGAAGAGTATCGGTTTCTCTCCACCATGGCTGTGTCTGTACACTATCAAATAAATGAGCCATAATTGAATCCGAGTTTTTGTTTGCAAAATACTTTCATTTCTAATTTTAATCTTTCACCATCAATGTTCACATCACTGTTCTTATCAAGAGAGACACTTGGAAAACTGATGTTCATACCATTAATAATACTCGGTTCATCTACACAGGTATGGATTCCGGCAAGTCCTCTGCATGTAAGACACTGCGATTGTACATGATTGCGAATAGTATCTGTATACAAGTCAAAATATTCACGTAGCACAACACTGCAAACTTTACTGTTTTTCACAGCATGTTCATACACGGTAATATTTCCAAGAAATAAAGCCAATCACTTGAAGTTAAGTACACAGTGTTTGGAGGAGCATGAAGTGTTCCTTTCTTCTCTAACATCACTAATTTTTCACCCATTAGTTTTCGCACCACCAGTTCGTTTTTTCGACCAAGAGATTTTATAAATGTAATTTCCACTTGAGAATTTAAATAGTCCGTAAGAAACGGGGTCAAATGTAAAAGCTTTTCCCACTCAGCCACATTTAACTCCACTCCAAACACAAGTCCTTTACCAACACGAATCACTGGCTCAAATGTATCACTAACCAGTCCAATACAAATTAATTTGGTTTTTGATTGAATTAAGTTCGTATTCCACATTTAACAAGTACTCTTTCTTGGTATCCATAGTTGAGGCACAAGCACTGAAAGACATGTTACTCCAGCAGCTGGTCAACACAGAATAACGACACTATGCATACAGATGACTGCGCATGCATGAAGAGGAGGGAGCGAAGAGGAAAATTCATGTTTCATCTTGTTTGTAGATGCCACCATACACTTACGATGAGTATATCAGTTCAGCAAATTCAAGATCGTGCATGTTACGCCCAGATACATTAATCTTCATTCCTTTATATATTAAACAGACATTTCCACTTTGTAACTACGTTAATAGTGCACCATCATCTGCTTCCAATTTTTCACTACAACGTCCTGGTAAAATCACTTTTTCGCCTCCTTCAAATGTCACACATGCTTTCCTACCATATACCGTGGTAATTATCTCACAGTTTGCAATACGAAATGGTACTCCAATCTCCAAATCTCGCATTTTTGTAAAGGGTACCATTGATGGCTTATTAAGCTTATCTAATAAACTCATTGACGATGACATCTTTAAATTTGACGTTTCTTCCTTTTCAACAGCTGCTAACAGAATGATCTACACAAGCACATACGTTCCGCTTACGGTCTTCGCACTAGGGGTGGGGTTTAGGGGTTCAAATAACTAGCCAATACACGACAAGAACACGAAAAAAGCATGTTTCATCTTGTTTCTATAGCTGATAGCTGTCCAAGAGTATACTTCCTTATTCTAGCATAGCAACATACTGGTTTAGGCCGGTTTAGACCCAGTTTAGGTCCCATGGGAACTTTCCCAGGCCAGACCTAAAGGTCAAAGGTCAAATCCTTCCCAAGTGAATTATTCACTACTCTCCCATATTCCCTGATTTCCAAATACAGCCTCCGTCCATGCGTACCAGGTTTCTGGTTCTGCATGCTTTTCCTTTCTCTTATTTTTCTTTTTCCTTTTCGTCGTTTTTTCGTTAGGTTTGTTGGTGGTGGTTTTTCAGTATTGCTTGGGTAGGGTACGTAAAATTTTAACTCTGTTTTGAAGTTTTGGTGGTCCTGAGAGAGACCCTTGTTCCTTTGGTGTTAGCTTTTTTGTTTTATTTTTGGGAAGGTCTTCTATCGATTCCCTTCTAGGTTTTCTTTGTGGGTGTTTTTGTTTCCGTTTTTCTGTGGTTTGGTTCTTTTCGGATGTGGTTCGTTCTTGTTGTTGTTGTGGTTGGAATATTTCCTTTGGGGAGTCCAGAGCTACTTGTTTTTCTCTGGACTGCCTCTTTTTGTATCATGTGGGCTAAAGCGAGACTTGCGCTTCTTTAGGGCAAGTTCCCGCCTTTTTTTCTTTTACGTGTTGGTTCTAGTTGTATGTGGTGTTCAATGACTCGTCTGTTTATTTCAATTTCAGTTTTTTTAAATATATTTTGTTTGTTTGGTTTGGAAATTGGTTGGTATTTTTGCCTGTTCAACCAAGTTCATATCTGACTTTTGAAGCCGTATTCGAAGTTTTCCAAGTTGGAACCCCTCTTTTTTTGTTTGGCTTCGTAGTGTTGCGCAAGCCGTCGTAGTAGACTAGCTTGCGTAGTGTTTTTAAAAATTCTCTTTCCTTTCCCCGCTCAGCCTTTAGTTGGGCCAAGGGGTTCCGGGTTGTTTGCTGGTTTCGGAGTATTGCTCCTTTAATCTTCTCTTCTTTTCTTGTTTGGCCTTCGTTCACTTCCTCCGGTCTTTGGGTTCTCCATTGTGTTAAAGGGTATTCTTTGTTTTGGGTTTTCCGGAGTTTCGCAGTCTTGGAGGGTTCGTATTAAAAAGTAGGTTCTCACACAGGTCTTTACGAGCTATAGGAGTTTTCGTGGTTTGGTTGTTTTTTGTACTGACAAGTACAGTTTTTGAGTTTTAATTTCTGGTCTTGATGACTGCTTGGTGTGCGTTGCCCCAGAATAGTAGGGCTCCAACTATTTCAAAAACTCGTCTCGTCAGCCGGGGCTTCTTGCGTGGTTTCCTCGTTGCAGTCTGCTTCCGAAGTGGCAGGTTGCAGTCTTTCCCTCTGTTTCTGTGGCTGTGGCCTGGCTGGCCGATCACGTGATACCTGTGTGTTTGCGAGCGTGCTTTTGTTACGGTGCCCACGTAACCGCAAGAATTAAACGCAAGTGAAACAACAATTATAACAGAAATAATACCGAGACACGGAAGAAAAAGTATAATAAAGAAAACGGAAAGAACAACAAAAAATAATAAAACAACAGAAACAATAACCACATTTATAGTGAAACAACCACACGTGTGGCCAAATCGACATAAACCAAACTATTTAACTAATAATAATAATAATAACAGCAACAACAGTAATAATACCAATAATAACAAAAATGAGAAAGAAAAAGGGAAAGAAAAAAAGGACGATATACAGGGGAAAACTAAAGCCCCCTCTGATTTTATACACATCACACACATATATAAAATCTTTGCACACAAACGCTGGAATAAAGGAAAATCCAAGCTCTCTCGAAGCAAAGGAAAAGAACGCTGGGTGTAAATGGAGGAACCGGGCTCTATGTCCCGCCTGCACACTTGATTATAAAGATTACGTGAAGTCGCCAATCTAGGACGACTGGGGCATAGTTAGGTCTTTTCGATCCCCGCACACCCTCTGTGAACTCCAAAGAACCACTACTTGTGGTATGAAGCACATAATTTTCCTTTGAAACTTACTATATAAAAACCAAATCAAACCTCCGGAGAAAGGAGGAAGGGGATGACCCCAATAAATTTATTACAACAAATAAAAATGAAACCATAGCATATTCTTAAACAGAAAAAGGACATTCCAAACAAAAAGAACTCAGACTAAGAAGAAGGAGTAACACAGAAAGAGAACTACGCGGGCACCGTAACAAAAGCACGCTCGCAAACACACAGGTATCACGTGATCGGCCAGCCAGGTCACACCCACAGAAACAGATGGAAAGGCTACAACCTGCCACTTTGGAAGCAGACTGCAACGGGAAAACCACGCAAGAAGCCCCGGCTGACGAGACGAGTTGTCGAAATAGTTGGAGCCCTACTATTCTGGGGCAACGCACACCAAGCAGTCATTAAGACCAGAAATTAAAAATCGAAACTGTACTTGTCAGTACAAAAGCAAATCTAACAACGAAAAGTTCTATACCTCGTAAAGACCTGTGTGAAAACGTACGTTTTAAAACGAACGCTCCAAGACTGTGGAACTGCAGAAAACCCAAATCAAAGAATACCCTTTAACACAATGGAGAAGCCAAAAACCGGAGGAAGTGAACCAAGGTCAAACAAGAAAAGAAGAGAAGAGTAAAGGAGCAATTCTCCAAAACCAGCAAATAATCCGGAACCCCTTGGCCCAACAAAAGGCTGAGCGGGGAAAGGAAAGAGAACCTTAAAAACACTACGCAAGCTAGTCTACTATGATGCCTTGCGCAACACTACGAAGCCAAACGAAAAATTGGGGCCCAACTTGGAAAATCCCGAATACGGCTTCAAAAATCAGATTTGAACTTGGTTGAATACGCCAAAGCACCAACCAATTTCGAACCCAAACACACAAAATATATTTTTAAAAAACTCAAATTGAAATAAACAGAGAAGTCATTGACCACCACAGACAAGTACAACCAACAAAAAAAGGGGGGAACTTGCCCTAGAAAAGCGCAAGTCTCCCTTTAGCCCACATGATACAAAAAGAGGCAATCCAGAGAAAACAAGTAGCTCTGGACTTTCCAAAAAGAAATATTCCAACCACAATAACAAGAACGAACCACAACCGAAAAGAACCAAACCACAGAAACACGGAAACAAAGAAAACCAAGAAGGGAATCGATAGAAGACCTTACGAGTTTCTGAAGAACTTCCCATAAATAAAACCGAAAAAGCTAACACCAAAGGAACACGGGTCCCTCTCAGGACCAACAAACCTTCAAAACAGAGTTAAAATTTTACATACCCTACCCAAACAGCTGAAAAACCACCACCAACAAACCCAACGAAACAACGACGAAAAGAAAAAAAGGAAAAGCAAGCAGAACCAGAAAACCAACAAAAAATGAAAAGAATCATTAATACTCAATCTCTCAAACAAAAGTAACCCGCAACCAAATGAAAGTACTGGGAAAAGACTTTCCACTTTCTAACACACGAAACAATTCAGATTGTTCTGAAAACGAACCCCAGGAACACACACAGAAACTAAAAAAAACATAATTCTACCAAATAGCAATAAAAGAAACAGCAAACACTCCTCAAAGAATACTGACAGCCGGAAAAATATCCCACAGACCTCCTATATACCACATACACCAAAATTCTACAACCAAGCATGAAAAGAAAAAAGAATAACACTCGCACCAAACCATCACACCTCGAAGCATGCTGGGCAAAAGAAGAATGCGAGGGAGAAATTCTGTAACCACCAGCCTCATCACTAGACAGGAGAGGACTGGATAGTCTTATGTATATTATTACATTTGACTTGGTGACAAAACATTTCTCCCGCGCAAACATACAACCACAGGGGGACCAGTTGTCGGTTGCCCATGCGAACGACTACGTTCACATGGAGTTAACTCACTCAGAAACGGGCCCTAAGAAACCTTTATACGAAAACAGAACTGAAGCCCATCGTAAAAATAATCCTAGGCACAAAACAAAGATTTGAAACAGAAAAACCTGACAAAAATCATAGGTGTGTTGGGACTCACCATGTAAACAAACCAAACCCGATTAAACTACCGGGATGTAGCAAGATAAAAGACAATGCTGTCCTTTAGAGACAAAAAATACACCACATGCCCACAAACAAACGAGAAACTCTGAGAGAGAACTCGGAAAAAAGAAAAAATGAAAAATAATAAAGAAAAAGAAGGAAAACCAGAAGTAAATAATAATAATAACAATAAAACGAAGAGAGAAACAGAAACCTATCCAACCAAGAAAACTGGAAACACCGAATGAATAAACAATTGAAGCTAGAACCCATGAGGAAGGAAAAAAAAAAACAGTCAAACATCCCAACCAGAAACCACAAATGAGAGATCGAAAACAAACCCCACACACGCACAAAAAGGCTTTAATGCAGACCGAAAGATCGAACTAAAAGATCAAACAAACAAGAATTAAACGCAAGTGAAACAACAATTATAACAGAAATAATACCGAGACACGGAAGAAAAAGTATAATAAAGAAAACGGAAAGAATAACAAAAAATAACAAAACAACAGAAACAATAACCACATTTATAGTAAAACAACCACACGTGTGGCCACATCGACATAAACCAAACTATTTAACTAATAATAACAACAATAATAATAATAATAATAATAATAATAATAATAATAATAATAATAATAATAATAATAATAATAACAGCAACAACAGTAATAATACCAATAATAACAAAAAAGAGAAGGAAAAAGGGAAAGAAAAAAAAAGGACGATATACAGGGGAAAACTAAGCCCCCTCTGATTTTATATACATCACACACATATATAAAATCTTTGCACACAAACGCTGGAATAAAGGAGAATCCAAGCTCTCTCGAAGCAAAGGAAAAGAACGCTGGGTGTAAATGGAGGAACCGGGCTCTATGTCCCGCCTGCACACTTGATTATAAAGATTACGTGAAGTCGCCAAGCTAGGACGACTGGGGCATAGTTAGGTCTTTTCGATCCCCGCTCACCCTCTGTGAACACCAAAGAACCACTACTTGTGGTATGAAGCACATAATTTTCCTTTGAAACTTACTATATAAAAACCAAATCAAACCTCCGGAGAAAGGAGGAAGGGGATGACCCCAACAAATTTATTACAACAAATAAAAATGAAACCATAGCATATTCTTAAACAGAAAAAGGACATTCCAAACAAAAAGAACTCAGACTAAGAAGAAGGAGTAACAGAGAAAGAGAACTACGCGGGCACCGTAACAAAAGCACGCTCTCAAACACACAGGTATCACGTGATCGGCCAGCCAGGTCACACCCACAGAAACTGAGGGAAAGGCTACAATCTGCCACTTTGGAAGCAGACTGCAACGGGAAAACCACGCAAGAAGCCCCGGCTGACGAGACGAGTTGTCGAAATAGTTGGAGCCCTATTATTCTGGGGCAACGCACACCAAGCAGTCATTAAGACCAGAAATTAAAAATCGAAACTGTACTTGTCAGTACAAAAGCAAATCTAACAACGAAAAGTTCTATACCTCGTAAAGACCTGTGTGAAAACGTACTTTCTAATACGAACCCTCCAAGACTGTGGAACTGCAGAAAACCCAAATCAAAGAATACCCTTTAACACAATGGAGAAGCCAAAAACCGGAGGAAGTGAACCAAGGCCAAACAAGAAAAGAAGAGAAGAGTAAAGGAGCAATTCTCCAAAACCAGCAAACAATCCGGAACCCCTTGGCCCAACTAAAGGCTGAGCGGGGAAAGGAAAGAGAACCTTAAAAACACTACGCAAGCTAGTCTACTATGACGCCTTGCGCAACATCACGAAGCCAAACGAAAAATTGGGGCCCAACTTGGAAAATCCCGAATACGGCTTCAAAAATCAGATTTGAACTTGGTTGAATACGCCAAAGCACCAACCAATTTCGAACCCAAACACACAAAATATATTTTTAAAAAACTCAAATTGAAATAAACAGAGAAGTCATTGACCACCACAGACCAGTACAACCAACAAAAAAAGGGGGGAACTTGCCCTAGAAAAGCGCCAGTCTCCCTTTAGCCCACATGATACAAAAAGAGGCAATCCAGAGAGAACAAGTAGCTCTGGACTTTCCAAAAAGAAATATTCCAACCACAATAACAAGAACGAACCACAACCGAAAAGAACCAAACCACAGAAACACGGAAACAAAGAAAACCAAGAAGGGAATCGATAGAAGACCTTACGAGTTTCTGAAGAACTTCCCATAAATAAAACCGAAAAAGCTAACACCAAAGGAACACGGGTCCCTCTCAGGACCAACAAACCCTCAAAACAGAGTTAAAATTTTACATACCCTACCCAAACCACTGAAAAACCACCACCAACAAACAAAACGAAACAACGACGAAAAGAAAAAAAGGAAAAGCAAGCAGAACCAGAAAACCAACAAAAAATGAAAATAATCATTAATACTCAATCTCTCAAACAAAAGTAACCCGCAACCAAATGAAAGTACTGGGAAAAGACTTTCCACTTTCTAACACACGAAACAATTCAGATTGTTCTGAAAAGGAACCCCAGGAACACACACAGAAACTAAAACAACATAATTCTACCAAATAGCAATAAAAGAAACAACAAACACTCCTCAAAGAATACTGACAGCCGGAAAAAAATCCCACAGACCTCCTATAAAATAAGAGGGGGCTTTAGTTTTCCCCTGTATATCGTCCTTTTTTTTCTTTCCCTTTTTCTTTCTCTTTTTTGTTATTATTGGTATTATTACTGTTGTTGCTGTTATTATTATTATTATTATTATTATTATTAGTTAAATAGTTTGGTTTATGTCAATGTGGCCACACGTGTGGTTGTTTTACTATAAATGTGGTTATTGTTTCTGTTGTTTTGTTATTTTTTGTTGTTCTTTCCGTTTTCTTTATTATACTTTGTCTTCCGTGTCTCGGTATTTTTTCTGTTATAATTGTTGTTTCACTTGCGTTTAATTCTTGTTTGTTTGATCTTTTAGTTCGATCTTTCGGTCTGCATTAAAGCCTTTTTGTGCGTGTGTGGGGTTTGTTTTCGATCTCTCATTTGTGGTTTCTGGTTGGGATGTTTGACTGTTTTTTTTTTCCTTCCTCATGGGTTCTAGCTTCAATTGTTTATTCATTCGGTGTTTCCAGTTTTCTTGGTTGGATAGGTTTCTGTTTCTCTCTTCGTTTTATTATTATTATTATTATTTACTTCTGGTTTTCCTTCTTTTTCTTTATTATTTTTCATTTTTTCTTTTTTCCGAGTTCTCTCTCAGAGTTTCTCGTTTGTTTGTGGGCATGTGGTGTATTTTTTGTCTCTAAAAGACAGCATTGTCTTTTATCTTGCTACATCCCGGTAGTTCAATCGGGTTTGGTTTGTTTACATGGTGAGTCCCAACACACCTATGATTTTTGGCAGGTTTTTCTGTTTCAAATCTTTGTTTTGTGCCTAGGATTATTTTTACGATGGGCTTCAGTTCTGTTTTCGTATAAAGGTTTCTTAGGGCCCGTTTCTGTGTGAGTTAACTCCATGTGAACGTAGTCGTTCGCATGGGCAACCGACAACTGGTCCCCCTGTGGTTGTATGTTTGCGCGGGAGAAATGTTTTGTCACCAAGTCAAATGTAATAATATACATAAGACTATCCAGCCCTCTCCTGTCTAGTGATGAGGCTGGTGGTTACAGAATTTCTCCCTCGCATTCTTCTTTTGCCCAGCATGCCTCGAGGTGTGATGGTTTGGTGCGAGTGTTATTCTTTTTTCTTTTCATGCTTGGTTGTAGAATTTTGGTGTATGTGGTATATAGGAGGTCTGTGGGATATTTTTCCGGCTGTCAGTATTCTTTGAGGAGTGTTTGTTGTTTCTTTTATTGCTATTTGGTAGAATTATGTTGTTTTAGTTTCTGTGTGTGTTCCTGGGGTTCCTTTTCAGAACAATCTGAATTGTTTCGTGTGTTAGAAAGTGGAAAGTCTTTTCCCAGTACTTTCATTTGGTTGCGGGTTACTTTTGTTTGAGAGATTGAGTATTAATGATTCTTTTCATTTTTTGTTGGTTTTCTGGTTCTGCTTGCTTTTCCTTTTTTTTCTTTTCGTCGTTGTTTCGTTGGGTTTGTTGGTGGTGGTTTTTCAGCTGTTTGGGTAGGGTATGTAAAATTTTAACTCTGTTTTGAAGGTTTGTTGGTCCTGAGAGGGATCCGTGTTCCTTTGGTGTTAGCTTTTTCGGTTTTATTTATGGGAAGTTCTTCAGAAACTCGTAAGGTCTTCTATCGATTCCCTTCTTGGTTTTCTTTGTTTCCGTGTTTCTGTGGTTTGGTTCTTTTCGGTTGTGGTTCGTTCTTGTTATTGTGGTTGGAATATTTCTTTTTGGAAAGTCCAGAGCTACTTGTTTTCTCTGGATTGCCTCTTTTTGTATCATGTGGGCTAAAGGGAGACTTGCGCTTTTCTAAGGCAAGTTCCCCCCTTTTTTTGTTGGTTGTACTTGTCTGTGGTGGTCAATGACTTCTCTGTTTATTTCAATTTGAGTTTTTTAAAAATATATTTTGTGTGTTTGGGTTCGAGTTTCTCGTTTGTTTGTGGGCATGTGGTGTATTTTTTGTCTCTAAAAGACAGCATTGTCTTTTATCTTGCTACATCCCGGTAGTTTAATCGGGTTTGGTTTGTTTACATGGTGAGTCCCAACACACCTATGATTTTTGGCAGGTTTTTCTGTTTCAAATCTTTGTTTTTTGCCTAGGATTATTTTTACGATGGGCTTCAGCTCTGTTTTCGTATAAAGGATTCTTAGGGCCCGTTTCTGTGTGAGTTAACTCCATGTGAACGTAGTCGTTGTGAACAGCACATGAACTGTGTTTTTATTAGATTTGCATATTAAAATTTTGGCTTCATTTCATGAATATATAATCGCTTACTTAGGGAATTTACATATATTGTTTATTGAATTTGCATACGTAGCGACGAGAGCAGATAACTTTTATTGGTATTTTTGTGCATATATATTGTTTGTTTAGTGTAATTAATTAAATATTGTAACAACAGGACGGGATGTTATATTGATGCTTCAATATTTTAACATTATTTGATATTTACTTTGGAGAAGATTGAATACTCTAAAGTTCAGATATGCTATTTTACTTGCAATAGAGGCAGAAAAGTCCTCAGAGAAAAAAAACTTGAAGAAAGCTTGCGTTTCTCAAGGAACCTTGGTTTACCACAACGTGGGAAGAAATTAGTGTATCAAGGTAGCTATCTATATATGGGTAGAATTACCATGAGCTCCACTCTTCGTATATTGGCAGGACTAGTCTCAATTTCTAGAGTAATTATAGTTAGGAGCATACACTCACACTTTGGAGTCACGATGTCCGCCCGCACAATACATTCGTCGCAAGCAAAATTTTAGCGTATCTGTGACAAAACTGCTAGTACAATGAAGTGTTAGATTTTCAAGACACGCCTTCTTTTGACATCCTAGTTACTGAAAGCGTCCTTTGCTCAACGAACGGCTTGCAAAGGGGAGAAAGTCGACAAATTTGAAATTTTGGACGAGTTCATTTCAGTCCTGGTTGTAGTCGTCCAGAACCCTGTTTGTGATAATACAGAAACATCCGTCAGATGTCTCTGCTACGGGATTGTTTTCGTCTGCTCTCGCACGTATGATTTGCTACAAGTGTATGATTTATATTATGTAAATAAACTTTCTGGATGTTCCCGTAGTATGTAGATGTATGTAGATCGATATTTAGTATGAATTAGATTAATGGCTTGTACTAATGATAATTATGAGCCTAGTTGATGGTTGTGAGAAGTATTTAAGAGACTAACACAAACCTCAGTTTTTTTTAAAAAAAACCTCGACGAGATTCACGGCTGATTGAGAGAGAAGAGAACTCTCAAATAGTATTATCATACTGGTTTTGATGTGTCAGTCCATGACAGCCCTGGTAGGGACTCTTGTATATATATTAGCATCTGTGTAGCATAATTAAATTGTGTTTATAACATGAGAAATTCATATAACCAGCTAAATCCTTCAATGCATCAATTCCAGTGATAGGCAATTTTCAGTGTCACTTGGACAAAAAGTTACGTGGGTCGCCACTAGGTGGCTCCACTTGTCAGGACGAGTACGTGAATTTGTGAAGTGACCAATTTGCTATAATTTTGTGGTTTATTTAAATATTACTAATTAGTACGGCACTGTGTTAGAGCGTGTTATATCTTATATTAAAGCTTAGTTAATAAGCTATTAAACACATATAGTGTCTGTGAATAATTTAATTTGAGTGAGACAGAAAGTGCAGGAAAACAAGAAAAACTGTTGAATCTCGGTAGAAAGTAGGTCACCGGAAGGCCCCGGTGCATGATGTCCCTTCCCCACCTATTTTGGGTGAAGCGGGCAAAAGTGGTTTGACCCAACACGAAATTCCAGCAAACAATGAACTTGAGTGAAATAAAACAATACGAGACAACCAGAAAAAAGGACAGTTCACTTAAAATCTTCGAAGCGACAACGTCAGTCGAAAAATCTTAGTAGTTTTCGTTTATTAAAACGACAGTTCATCGAAAATCTTGAAAGCGACAACGTCGGTTGCAAAAGTTTAGTTTTCTTTTAAAGCGACGGTTAACTTAAAATCTTCAAGACGGAAGTATCGGTCGCGTTAAGTTTTGTGTTTTAGTTGAAAATATATATATACACATTGTGAGTGTGATATACTTGAAATTTGACAAAATGACCGAAACAGTTTAGTTTCCGTGATATAAAACACAGTTACTCCGAACTCAGTCTATAGTGGAATGAGAGTGTTGGAAGGACTCTCAACATTAAAAGGTGCGGTTCTCAGAATGTCTGTGATTTAAGATTGCATTAGGTGAGACATGTACGGCAGTTTTGGGAGTGAAGAGACATTGCTTCAGCAGTTTGTGTGAAGTGCTTCGCCCGTATAAAAAACTTTTTGTAAGCATACATCGAGCGCCGTATTACCTGCTAATCTTCATGTGCATTGATTATTAAATTTTAGTTATTTTATTGGTCAGGACAAACACTATGCCTGTCACTTTAGGCAATGACCAATAGTAAAATGCCATTCAGTTTAGTTAAAGAATTTGAGTACAAGAGACTTAGCTATTAGCCTTGTACAGTGCTGCTTATAATGGCAAATTAGTGCGAACTTGCGTTACACATATACAGAAATTTAGATAATACTTTGTCACAGAGGACGACCCGCAGAACCGTCACTAATGTAGCTGAACCCAGACGTTTGTGGGAGAATCACCAGAAAAAGGCTAGCAGCAATCCAGAGATAGAAGGAGAATGACCAACGCAGGAAACCTTGGGGGCCAACAACGGAAGAAACCCCACAGCGAAGTGTAGGAAGTGTTTAGATGCAGAGACACTGCAAGAAAGAAGAGATCAGTGAAACTACCGAAATGTGCACAAACATTTAAAAGAGATCTCGAAAGGTTGATTTTAAATTTAAAAAGGAAATAAATTTTTTTCTTTCTTTTTCTCGTGTCTCAGGTGTGAGACGGCGCGCGAGTGATTTTTGTATATAATATCATACTCTGTGCATTTCAAATGGTGAATCAGTGCATTAAAAGGATTATCACCGGAATTTTGGGACACTCTTTTCTTTCTACAGTGTGGCCGTAAAGTATGTGTTACCCTTTTTGTCTATTTGTTTCCTTTTCAGGCCAGATGCTGGGTTTATGAAGGAGTCGTGAACATGGAGAGCATGTTTCATGTTTGGGTAACTTTCACATTCAGGATGGTGTTAAAACTACAGTAAACCTGAAAACTAGAGTTTCATGTTTCAGAAAACTTAGTTTAACTTTTCAAAATTTTAATTTCTTTTAAAAAGACTCTACCGACTGAACAAACTTCTTTAAATTAACTTTGTGATTGGAGGTTGCATTAAGTTAGAGTAATTTTCAGTGTGCATGTCAAGTCTCCTCCCACATTAGCATTCCAATATTATAATTAATTTTTCTAAATTTATTCATCACATGCAATCATCCTTCCTCCCGATCACAAAGAACTTGGCTGCCGTTCGCGTGGGGCACGGCACACACCATCCTGGGTGCAAGTCATATATAAATATCCCTTGCAAAATTTTGTTTTAAATAGTAAATGTTGTGGCAAGTAAGTTAAGTAAAGTCTTGTTTTTATTTTGTCTGTTTATTAAAATATGTTGCCACAAGAAATGAAAATTACCCAACGTGTTCACGACAATTAGTACAAGCCAGACGCGGGTGTCAGTAAATGTTTTTCTTTCAGGTTGTCGCGCTGCCATCCAGAAAGTTTACCATTTATTTGTTTTTTATTTTGTGTTATATGCATATCTAATTTGAAGTGTGTGAAAATTTTAGAACCTTTTTGGAGGGGAATACTATTTAGAGAAATCAGTTAGGCATATTAGAGCACATATTTGCTTTCTTATAACACGTAATCACATTCATGGTAGTAACGCGTAGTCAAGCGAAGGCAATGGAGGGCTCTGCAGACAACAGTGTAATTAGTGAACAATTTGCGCAGGTCATGGAGTTTCCTTCGGAGTCTCAGGACACCGTTAGCGACACTATAGGCGACGTGAACACCTCTCTCCAAGAAGTAGTTCCGCCTGGAGAACGTACCGTTAGCAATGAAAGGGCAAGTGAATCGGAGCAGGTTAGGGAACCGGTTCCTTCGGCCTCAGCGCAAGTCACTACAGTTACTGACCCGTGTCTCGCGTCATTGGTTAATATGATAAGGGAAATGGCAGAAAAACAAGAGAAGACACTTTTAGAGATTTCAGGAAAGCAGGAGAAGTCGCTTTTGGAGATTTCCAATAAATTAGAAAAGCATGAGAAAAAACTTGAAAAGCAGGAACGAGTACATGAGAGAACGTTAGAGGAGTTAGCGAGTAGGCAGGAGAACTCTAGTAGAGCGATGCTAGAGAAGTTAGAGGCTGTCGAGAAACAGATCACTGCCAGTTTCAGGCAGGAAATGTTTCAAAATGTTTCGGAGCTAGAGGCAAGGATTGATTCCTCAGCGGAAGCTCTCGAATCTAAGATCGCAGCATCCTGCCAAGCGTTAAAATCATCAGTAGAGGCAACTGAAAATCGAATTAGTGTAGAAGTAAACACCGAGAATAAGATAGGCGAGATTTCAGAGGTCCTTGGTTCGGATCTCGCTCAGGTCTCTCGCGATGTCAGCCATTTACGTGGTGACATGGAGAGAGTGGGGGGAAATGTAGCCGCCGTTTCCAGTGAAACAGATCGAGTAAAGGCCACCGTAGATAGTTCTGTGGGTCATCTGCAGTCTAAGTTACGTCGAGCAGAGATGAGATGGGAGGAACAGTTGGAACTGTTAAGGGAGTCGGTGAGAGAAAGCAGTTCCGGCTGTCAAAACTCAGCCTCTGTCTCGCATGATGAGGTTGACACGCCGGTCGCTGGACCGAGCCATGCGAGACAGTTCCCTGAGCTCCCCAGACGTGAGAGTTCAGATGAGCAGGCTGTCCCTCCCCCCAACAACACAAACAACACCGGTAGTAGTAGTGGTAGTGTGTCTACCTGCCAAGTAGCATCGGCATTAGGGCTACTACACAGAGATCTGTCTCTTCCTGTTTTTACGGGATGTGAATCAGAAGTTCAGGCCCACAACTTTCTAGTGGAGTTGGAGAATTATTTCGATTTGACAGGTGTGCCGGAAGAAAGACGGCTTGCATTTTCATCCCACTGTTTTCGTGGTATCTCACGTCAATGGGTGCAAGTCACGCTTAAGAAGTGCAACAGTTATCAGGATCTTGTTAAGCACTTCAGAAATGCCTATCTTAGCGAAGAAAAGCTTGCTAACCTCCGCGCCTCTATTCTGACGTCACGATTCGAGACACGGGGCAACAAGAAACCAACTGAATACTTGTTGGAGTTATTACACACCAACAGTATTCTCGACCCCCCTTTGCCTCCCCAAGTGCTATTGAGAGTTTTGCCACGACAATTGCCTTTCTCAATCTATAGATGCATAGTTTCTTCAAAACCACGAACTATAGATGAGCTATTAAGTATTGTAGGTGAGCTACAGTCCACGTACCAGCCACCGAATAACAATAATAGGAGGGGAATAAATGCACTTACTGTAGAAGAAGAAGAAGAAACAGGACGATCTTCCCCCCCCACGAAACAGTAGGCCGAGTAACCCCACTAGAAGCAGGAGGTTCCATAGGGACAATGGGCCTTATCAAAATAGGGGTAACAGAAGAGGCAATGGGAATAGTAATACCAATAATAATGGCAATTGGCGTTCGAGAAACTCCAATGGTCAGTCTCGTGACGATGGAGGTTCTCGAACGGGAAATCAGAATAATAGGGGGCAAAGGCGTGGCAGAAATAGGGGTCGTGGTAACGCGCAGCAACGCAACAACAATCATAATAATGACTATGCTGCTGAGGTAAACCAGCTCCGGGTTCATGACGAAAGGAGTGCACAGTCCGCGAGACAAGTCTCGTCTCGAGGCAATTCTCTTGCCAACAGCCCAGGGATAAATAACCGTAACTGAGAACTGTCCGCATGTTCTCAGAACGGTAACTTGAATACTTGCGTGCTGGATATTCAGGGTCAACCGGCGAACTTTCTTTCTGAGAATGTGTGTAATAGTGTTATTGAGCATAACAATGATGTAGAAGAAAAAGAAGAAAATAATTGTGAGACACTAGTAAAGAGTATTGAGACACTTGAGAATGGGGACTGCGATAGCTGTAAACGCATTATAAGCACCACACATTTCAATCGTGAAGGAAACAACGACATTCGTCATCCTGAAATCATGCTTTTGAAGAGAAATGGGGGCAAAATTAAAATAAACAGGAATTTGTTTGATGAGACGAATGCGATTTTTAGAGACCTTTTAGAAACATCAACCGAAAAACTACCCACTAATAATTTGGTGACACTTCCCGAGGTAGAAGTAGGTTTATTCGAGAATAAAATTCTGGCACTACTAGATAGCGGAGCTAGTATTTCGGCGATCTCGCTCCAATGTTGGGAAGTTATACGTCAGCGAGACCCCCCACCAGCGTTCATCAAGTCATCGAACATACGTGTCAGTTCTGCGTTCGGGCGTTCCGTGGCGTCTATCATCGGACAAGTATTATTAGAACTAATTATTGCGGGTAAGGAGTTCTATACTTCGGCAATAATTGTGAAAGGGCTCAACCGTGAACTCATTTTGGGTTCACAGTTCTTTGTAGAGAGTAGAGCGATTTTGGATTATGAGAAAAACGTCCTTTTGTTAAATCACCCCCACCACATAGAAGTTTCTTTTCGAGACATAGAGATAGAGGAAGAAGATCTATTCATAAGAAAATTATCCTGGGTTTTCGAAGATGATGTGGTCGATTTAGTTAATCCCACAGTTAGTAGTATGTGCGCGCCAAGGTTAGGGCCGCTGACTACGCCGCAGTTCGAGCGAGCGTCAGCGGGTGGATGCCACCAGCAAGAGTTGGCTACCCTGCGCAGCCAGTTGGATGATGGGAAATTCCCAACTGCAGCCGAACTTGCGAATGTTGTATACTCGCCACAGGAGTGGGCGAAGGTTCGAACCCAGGCTACACCCAACGATATAAGAGATCATGTCGAAAAGTATACAGATTTGAGTGGGGATGAGAAGCAAAAGTTGTACGACGTGCTCTACAAACATCGATCGATATTTGATGAGAAGCCTGGTACAGTTAGGGACTACTACCATTCAATTGAAGTGACCGATGACCGACCCATGAAGACCCGGATGTATCCATATCCGCTTCAACACAGAACTGCTGTAACGAACACCATTAACCGTTGGTTGGCGTGGGGAATAATAAAGAAGCATCCCACTTCTTATCTAAGTCCGCTGGTGATTGTACCGAAGAAGAATGGGTAATTACGTATATGCCTGGATGCGAGAAAACTCGGTTCCATTACTCGCTGTGAATTCGACCAGCCAATCCCTGCATTGAGTACGTTACAAGATTTATGTGAAAGGCGCTGGTTTTCAAGCTTAGATGCAGTTTATTCTTTCCAACAAATCCTCGTTGAAGAAAATAGCCAGAAGTATTTAGGTTTCCTTCACGATGGAATAACGTACGTATTTAAGAAGCTACCATTTGGGACCAAGCAGAGTTTGGCTTCATGTGTGCGTGCGATCAATTCCATTCTCGGGGATGAGTGTCGTGAATTTTGTGGCCACTACGTAGATGACGTCACAATATCGTCATTTTCTTTTGAAGAACACTTGCGCCATCTAGATGTTGTCTTAGGAAAGTTAAAATTAAGTGGTCTCACACTAAGACTTAAAAAGTGTCAATTTGCTCGCCGTAGAATTTCAATTTTAGGTTATGACCTCTCGCCTGCTGGAATTGAGAAGTCGCAGGAGAAACTGGAGAAGGTCATGGAGTTTCGTAAACCCAGAAATGTAAAGGAATTAAGGAGTTTTATTGGGTACTGTCAATTCTACAGAATATTCAGTACACAGTATTCACAGATATTGTATCCTTTATTTCAGTTGTTAAAGAAGGGAGTGAAATTGAAATGGCTTCCCTGTTATGACGAAGCGTTTCAAAGGATACGTGAAGTCTTTAGAGAAAAAGTAGTGCTGAAGAAGCCACTCCCTGACCGACAACTTATTTTGGAATGCAATGCTTCCGACGTAAGTTGTTCGTCACATCTTTATCAACTTGACGAAAATGGTGAGATCCGTGTAATTGGGATGACGTCACGCATCTTCAATGCAGCAGAACGAAACTATGGGATTTCTGAGAAAGAAATGGCAGGAGTTATTGATGGGGTCTGCAAATTTAAACATTATTTGGTTGGAAATCACTTCAAAATTCGCAGCGATCATCAATCAATACGTTTCTTGCTGTTATGTAGGCTAACGTCACAGCGTTTGATGCGTTATGTGCTTACTTTGAGCATGCTATCATTCGAGTTCCAGTATGTGAAATCAAAGGACAACTTGAGTGATTACCATTCTAGGTACCCTCCAAATACAGGTGTTCAATTCGACAAGGCGAAGAAACTTGTTTTGAATGAATCGCTCATGACCATTCTGACCCACATTCCGAGTCAGTTGAGGGAACTGATTGCAGTGTTGCCAGAACTGCAAACATCTGACCCTGTATTTGGCGACGTCAAGAGAAAGCTGCAGAATCAGGAAAACTCTAGGAAAACCGCCAGCGAGAATCACCAGTACTTACTATCAAATGGACGGCTATGTAAACGTGACCGGTCTGGTCTACGAATTTGCATACCGGAAGTACTAGTGCAGCCATTGTTGGAATATTACCACAATGAGAGAGGACATCTGTCTGCTAGCAAACTTGTACCAATGTTAACAGAATACTTTGTATGGCCGAAGATGAGAAGTGCCATGAAGAAGTTCTCAGCTTCCTGTGGTTTGTGCCAGAAAGCATCCCCCCCTCACATGTATCGTTCGGGACCACTGAACCCAGTTTTAGTTCGTCGTCCTGGGTACATGATTTGCTTGGATTGGTTGGGGCCTCTCCCTGTGGGGGTAGGCAACGTGTGTTACATCCTTGTATGCGTGGATGCGTTCTCAAAGTTGATAGGCTTATATGCGTGCAGAAGGGCCACCACAGATACGGCGTTAAAGAAGCTGAAGGAGTTCCTGAAACTGTGCCCGTCCGCCGAGATTATCTTGACAGATAATGGGACACAGTTCTCAAGTGCGAAGTGGAAGAAGGAACTCTCGGACTTAAATCTTAAGCCCATCTATAGTACACCGTACTATCCTCAAGGAAATATGGCTGAGGTGGGTGTGAAATCGACAGTGAGAATGTTAAGAAAACTGTGCCATGACAAGCAGAAAGAATGGCCCAAACATCTTGAGAAAATAGAAAAGTGTCTCAACTCAAGCGTACATCTGTCGACTGGTTCAAGTCCATATCAAGTGCACCTGGGAGAATCACATTACGAGAATTGGCGAGATTATTTGAGATCCCAGAAGTAGAGAGACACAAATCATTACAATACTATGTAGAGCTAGCAGCACGAAATTTGAAGAAGTCTGCACAGCGAAGAAAGAAGGCCTTCGATAAACGTCGCGAGCCAGCGCGTTTCAAGGTTGGAGATTTGGTACTGGTAAGAGCTTTTCCCAAGTCTGACGCTTTCTCTGGAATAACCAAAAAGATGCTTCTCCTTTACACGGGACCTTACGTCACACTCTCCACAGCGCATAATAATGTGTGCACTCTCGGTGATCCTGAGACGAGAGAAGTTATTATGAAACGCAACGTGTTTCACTTGAAGAAATACATACAGCGTGAAGCCACGCCATGGCAGAAACCAGCTGACCTGATGACGTAGGAGGAGAAGAAGGTAAACACGTCGCGTCATACAACCAGGAAAGCTGAAGATGCTGCATACACTCACAGACGCACCTCGTTACTTCTGGCGTAAAAGAGAGTTGTTGCGCTGAGTGGTGTATTTCAGAGAAAAATATTATATTGCAGAGAAAGAATGTTGTATTGCAGAGCGAGAATTTTATTGTAGAGTGATAATTTGGGTATTGATTATGATATATTAGTGATTACTTTTCTATTTTATTTTTGTTAGAATATATTCGTGTACATTAAGAATATCTTGTTTGAATTATGATATATACGGTATATGTATGATATTTACATAAAGTGTATAGGCTCCACTTCTGAGAAAATGCAACGATTAAACAATTAACGGTTGCATTTCCTTAGGAGGGGAATAATGTGAACAGCACATGAACTGTGTTTTTATTAGATTTGCATATTAAAATTTTGGCTTCATTTCATGAATATATAATCGCTTAATTAGGGAATTTACATATATTGTTTATTGAATTTGCATACGTAGCGACGAGAGCAGATAACTTTTATTGGTATTTTTGTGCATATATATTGTTTGTTTAGTGTAATTAATTAAATATTGTAACAACAGGACGGGATGTTATATTGATGCTTCAATATTTTAACATTATTTGATATTTACTTTGGAGAAGATTGAATATTCTAAAGTTCAGATATGCTATTTTACTTGCAATAGAGGCAGAGAAGTCCTCAGAGAAAAAAAACTTGAAGAAAGCTTGCGTTTCTCAAGGAACCTTGGTTTACCACAACGTGGGAAGAAATTAGTGAATCAAGGTAGCTATCTATATATGGGTAGAATTACCATGAGCTCCACTCTTCGTATATTGGCAGGACTAGTCTCAATTTCTAGAGTAATTATAGTTAGGAGCATACACTCACACTTTGGAGTCACGATGTCCGCCCGCACAATACATTCGTCGCAAGCAAAATTTTAGCGTATCTGTGACAAAACTGCTAGTACAATGAAGTGTTAGATTTTCAAGACACGCCTTCTTTTGACATCCTAGTTACTGAAAGCGTCCTTTGCTCAACGAACGGCTTGCAAAGGGGAGAAAGTCGACAAATTTGAAATTTTGGACGAGTTCATTTCAGTCCTGGTTGTAGTCGTCCAGAACCCTGTTTGTGATAATACAGAAACATCCGTCAGATGTCTCTGCTACGGGATTGTTTTCGTCTGCTCTCGCACGTATGATTTGCTACAAGTGTATGATTTATATTATGTAAATAAACTTTCTGGATGTTCCCGTAGTATGTAGATGTATGTAGATCGATATTTAGTATGAATTAGATTAATGGCTTGTACTAATGATAATTATGAGCCTAGTTGATGGTTGTGAGAAGTATTTAAGAGACTAACACAAACCTCAGTTTTTTTTAAAAAAACCTCGACGAGATTCACGGCTGATTGAGAGAGAAGAGAACTCTCAAATAGTATTATCATACTGGTTTTGATGTGTCAGTCCATGACAGCCCTGGTAGGGACTCTTGTATATATATTAGCATCTGTGTAGCATAATTAAATTGTGTTTATAACATGAGAAATTCATATAACCAGCTAAATCCTTCAATGCATCAATTCCAGTGATAGGCAATTTTCAGTGTCACTTGGACAAAAAGTTACGTGGGTCGCCACTAGGTGGCTCCACTTGTCAGGACGAGTACGTGAATTTGTGAAGTGACCAATTTGCTATAATTTTGTGGTTTATTTAAATATTACTAATTAGTACGGCACTGTGTTAGAGCGTGTTATATCTTATATTAAAGCTTAGTTAATAAGCTATTAAACACATATAGTGTCTGTGAATAATTTAATTTGAGTGAGACAGAAAGTGCAGGAAAACAAGAAAAACTGTTGAATCTCGGTAGAAAGTAGGTCACCGGAAGGCCCCGGTGCATGATGTCCCTTCCCCACCTATTTTGGGTGAAGCGGGCAAAAGTGGTTTGACCCAACACGAAATTCCACCAAACAATGAACTTGAGTGAAATAAAACAATACGAGACAACCAGAAAAAAGGACAGTTCACTTAAAATCTTCGAAGCGACAACGTCAGTCGAAAAATCTTAGTAGTTTTCGTTTATTAAAACGACAGTTCATCGAAAATCTTGAAAGCTACAACGTCGGTTGCAAAAGTTTAGTTTTCTTTTAAAGCGACGGTTAACTTAAAATCTTCAAGACGGAAGTATCGGTCGCGTTAAGTTTTGTGTTTTAGTTGAAAATATATATATACACATTGTGAGTGTGATATACTTGAAATTTGACAAAATGACCGAAACAGTTTAGTTTCCGTGATATAAAACACAGTTACTCCGAACTCAGTCTATAGTGGAATGAGAGTGTTGGAAGGACTCTCAACATTAAAAGGTGCGGTTCTCAGAATGTCTGTGATTTAAGATTGCATTAGGTGAGACATGTACGGCAGTTTTGGGAGTGAAGAGACATTGCTTCAGCAGTTTGTGTGAAGTGCTTCGCCCGTATAAAAAACTTTTTGTAAGCATACTTCGAGCGCCGTATTACCTGCTAATCTTCATGTGCATTGATTATTAAATTTTAGTTATTTTATTGGTCAGGACAAACACTATGCCTGTCACTTTAGGCAATGACCAATAGTAAAATGCCATTCAGTTTAGTTAAAGAATTTGAGTACAAGAGACTTAGCTATTAGCCTTGTACAGTGCTGCTTATAATGGCAAATTAGTGCGAACTTGCGTTACACATATACAGAAATTTAGATAATACGATGTCACAGAGGACGACCCGCAGAACCGTCACTAATGTAGCTGAACCCAGACGTTTGTGGGAGAATCACCAGAAAAAGGCTAGCAGCAATCCAGAGACAGAAGGAGAATGACCAACGCAGGAAACCTTGGGGGCCAACAACGGAAGAAACCCAACAGCGAAGTGTAGGGAGTGTTTAGATGCAGAGACACTGCAAGAAAGAAGAGATCAGTGAAACTACCGAAATGTGCACAAACATTTAAAAGAGATCTCGAAAGGTTGATTTTAAATTTAAAAAGGAAATAATTTTTTTTCTTTCTTTTTCTCGTGTCTCAGGTGTGAGACGGCGCGCGAGTGATTTTTGTATATAATATCATACTCTGTGCATTTCAAATGGTGAATCAGTGCATTAAAAGGATTATCACCGGAATTTTGGGACACTCTTTTCTTTCTACAGTGTGGCCGTAAGGTATGTGTTACCCTTTTTGTCTATTTGTTTCCTTTTCAGGCCAGATGCTGGGTTTATGAAGGAGTCGTGAACATGGAGAGCATGTTTCATGTTTGGGTAACTTTCACATTCAGGATGGTGTTAAAACTACAGTAAACCTGAAAACTAGAGTTTCATGTTTCAGAAAACTTAGTTTAACTTTTCAAAATTTTAATTTCTTTTAAAAAGACTCTACCGACTGAACAAACTTCTTTAAATTAACCTTGTGAGTGGAGGTTGCATTAAGTTAGAGTAATTTTCAGTGTGCATGTGAAGTCTCTTCCCACATTTGCATTTCAATATTATAATTAATTTTTCTAAATTTATTCATCACATGCAATCATCCTTCCTCCCGTTCACATCGTTCGCATGGGCAACCGACAACTGGTCCCCCTGTGGTTGTATGTTTGCGCGGGAGAAATGTTTTGTCACCAAGTCAAATGTAATAATATACATAAGACTATCCAGCCCTCTCCTGTCTAGTGATGAGGCTGGTGGTTACAGAATTTCTCCCTCGCATTCTTTTTTTGCCCAGCATGCCTCGAGGTGTGATGGTTTGGTGCGAGTGTTATTCTTTTTTCTTTTCATGCTTGGTTGTAGAATTTTGGTGTATGTGGTATATAGGAGGTCTGTGGGATCTTTTTCCGGCTGTCAGTATTCTTTGAGGAGTGTTTGTTGTTTCTTTTATTGCTATTTGGTAGAATTATGTTTTTTTAGTTTCTGTGTGTGTTCCTGGGGTTCCTTTTCAGAACAATCTGAATTGTTTCGTGTGTTAGAAAGTGGAAAGTCTTTTCCCAGTACTTTCATTTGGTTGCGGGTTACTTTTGTTTGAGAGATTGAGTATTAATGATTCTTTTCATTTTTTGTTGGTTTTCTGGTTCTGCTTCCTTTTCCTTTTTTCTTTTCGTCGTTGTTTTGTTCGGTTTGTTGGTTTTGGTTTTTCAGCTGTTTGGGTAGGGTATGTAAAATTTTAACTCTGTTTTGAAGGTATGTTGGTCCTGAGAGGGACCCGTGTTCCTTTGGTGTTAGCTTTTTCGGTTTTATTTATGGGAAGTTCTTCAGAAACTCGTAAGGTTTTCTATCGATTCCCTTCTTGGTTTTCTTTGTTTCCGTGTTTCTGTGGTTTGGTTCTTTTCGGTTGTGGTTCGTTCTTGTTATTGTGGTTGGAATATTTCTTTTTGGAAAGTCCAGAGCTACTTGTTTTCTCTGGATTGCCTCTTTTTGTATCATGTGGGCTAAAGGGAGACTTGCGCTTTTCTAGGGCAAGTTCCCCCCTTTTTTTGTTGGTTGTACTTGTCTGTGGTAGTCAATGACTTCTCCGTTTATTTCAATTTGAGTTTTTTGAAAATATATTTTGTGTGTTTGAGTTCGAAATTGGTTGGTGCTTTGGCGTATTCAACCAAGTTCAAATCTGATTTCTGAAGCCGTATTCGGGATTTTCCAAGTTGGGCCCCAATTTTTCGTTTGGCTTCGTAGTGTTGCGCAAGGCGTCATAGTAGACTAGCTTGCGTAGTGTTTTTAAGGTTCTCTTTCCTTTCCCTGCTCAGCAATTAGTTGGGCCAAGGGGTTCCGGATTGTTTGCTGGTTTTGGAATATTGCTCCTTTACTCTTCCCTTCTTTTCTTGTTTGGCCTTGGTTCACTTCCTCCGGTTTTTGGCTTCTCCATTGTGTTAAAGGGTATTCTTTGATTTGGGTTTTCTGCAGTTCCACAGTCTTGGAGGGTTCGTATTAGAAAGTACGTTTTCACACAGGTCTTTACGAGGTATAGAACTTTTCGTTGTTAGATTTGCTTTTGTACTGACAAGTACAGTTTCGATTTTTAATTTCTGGTCTTAATGACTGCTTGGTGTGCGTTGCCCCAGAATAATAGGGCTCCAACTATTTCGACAACTCGTCTCGTCAGCCGGGGCTTCTTGCGTGGTTTTCCCGTTGCAGTCTGCTTCCAAAGTGGCAGGTTGTAGCCTTTCCCTCTGTTTCTGTGGGTGTGACCTGGCTGGCCGATCACGTGATACCTGTGTGTTTGAGAGCGTGCTTTTGTTACGGTGCCCGCGTAGTTCTCTTTCTGTGTTACTCCTTCTTCTTAGTCTGAGTTCTTTTTGTTTGGAATGTCCTTTTTCTGTTTAAGAATATGCTATGGTTTCATTTTTATTTGTTGTAATAAATTTGTTGGGGTCATCCCCTTCCTCCTTTCTCCGGAGGTTTGATTTGGTTTTTATATAGTAAGTTTCAAAGGAAAATTATGTGCTTCATACCACAAGTAGTGGTTCTTTGGTGTTCACAGAGGGTGAGCGGGGATCGAAAAGACCTAACTATGCCCCAGTCGTCCTAGCTTGGCGACTTCACGTAATCTTTATAATCAAGTGTGCAGGCGGGACATAGAGCCCGGTTCCTCCATTTACACCCAGCGTTCTTTTCCTTTGCTTCAAGAGAGCTTGGATTCTCCTTTATTCCAGCGTTTGTGTGCAAAGAATTTATATATGTGTGTGATGTATATAAAATCAGAGGGGGCTTTAGTTTTCCCCTGTATATCGTCCTTTTTTTCTTTCCCTTTTTCCTTCTCTTTTTTGTTATTATTGGTATTATTACTGTTGTTGCTGTTATTATTATTATTATTATTATTATTATTTTTATTATTATTATTATTAGTTAAATAGTTTGGTTTATGTCGATGTGGCCACACGTGTGGTTGTTTTACTATAAATGTGGTTATTGTTTCTGTTGTTTTGTTACTTTTTGTTGTTCTTTCCGTTTTCTTTATTATACTTTGTCTTCCGTGCCTCGGTATTTTTTCTGTTATAATTGTTATTTCACTTGCGTTTAATTCTTGTTTGTTTGATCTTTTAGTTCGATCTTTCGGTCTGCATTAAAGCCTTTTTGTGCGTGTGTGGGGTTTGTTTTCGATCTCTCATTTGTGGTTTCTGGTTGGGATGTTTGACTGTTTTTTTTTTCCTTCCTCATGGGTTCTAGCTTCAATTGTTTATTCATTGGGTGTTTCCAGTTTTCTTGGTTGGATAGGTTTCTGTTTCTCTCTTCGTTTTATTATTATTATTATTATTTACTTCTGGTTTTCCTTCTTTTCTTTATTATTTTTCATTTTTTCTTTTTTCCGAGTTCTCTCTCAGAGTTTCTCGTTTGTTTGTGGGCATGTGGTGTATTTTTTGTATCTAAAAGACAGCATTGTCTTTTATCTTGCTATATCCCGGTAGTTGGATCGAGTTTGGTTGGTTCACACGGTGAGTCTCAACACACCTATGATTTTTGGCAGGTTTTTCTGTTTCAAGTCTTTGCTTTGTGCCTAGGATTATTTTTACGATGGGCTTCAGTTCTGTTTTCGTATAAAGGTTTCTTAGGGCCCGTTTCTGTGTGAGTTAACTCCATGTGAACGTAGTCGTTCGCATGGGCAACCGACAACTGGTCCCCCTGTGGTTGTATGTTTGCGCGGGAGAAATGTTTTGTCACCAAGTCAAATGTAATAAAATACATAAGACTATCCAGCCCTCTCCTGTCTAGTGATGAGGCTGGTGGTTACAGAATTTCTCCCTGGCATTCTTGTTTTACCCAGCATGCCTCGAGGTGTGATGGTTTGGTGCGAGTGCTATTCTTTTTTCTTTTCATGCTTGGTTGTAGAATTTTGGTGTATGTGGTATATAGGAGGTCTGTGGGATTTTTTTCCGGCTGTCAGTATTCTTTGAGGAGTGTTTGTTGTTTCTTTTATTGCTATTTGGTAGAATTATGTTGTTTTAGTTTCTGTGTGTGTTCCTGGGGTTCCTTTTCAGAACAATCTGAATTGTTTCGTGTGTTAGAAAGTGGAAAGTCTTTTCCCAGTACTTTCATTTGGTTGCGGGTTACTTTTGTTTGAGAGATTGAGTATTAATGATACTTTTCATTTTTTGTTGGTTTTCTGGTTCTGCTTGCTTTTCCTTCTTTTCTTTTCGTCGTTGTTTCGTTTTGTTTGTTGGTGGTGGTTTTTCAGTGGTTTGGGTAGGGTATGTAAAATTTTAACTCTGTTTTGAGGGTTTGTTGGTCCTGAGAGGGACCCGTGTTCCTTTGGTGTTAGCTTTTTCGGTTTTATTTATGGGAAGTTCTTCAGAAACTCGTAAGGTCTTCTATCGATTCCCTTCTTGGTTTTCTTTGTTTCCGTGTTTCTGTGGTTTGGTTCTTTTCGGTTGTGGTTCGTTCTTGTTATTGTGGTTGGAATATTTCTTTTTGGAAAGTCCAGAGCTACTTGTTCTCTCTGGATTGCCTCTTTTTGTATCATGTGGGCTAAAGGGAGACTGGCGCTTTTCTAGGGCAAGTTCCCCCCTTTTTTTGTTGGTTGTACTGGTCTGTGGTGGTCAATGACTTCTCTGTTTATTTCAATTTGAGTTTTTTAAAAATATATTTTGTGTGTTTGGGTTCGAAATTGGTTGGTGCTTTGGCGTATTCAACCAAGTTCAAATCTGATTTTTGAAGCCGTATTCGGGATTTTCCAAGTTGGGCCCCAATTTTTCGTTTGGCTTCGTGATGTTGCGCAAGGCGTCATAGTAGACTAGCTTGAGTAGTGTTTTTAAGGTTCTCTTTCCTTTCCCCGCTCAGCCTTTAGTTGGGCCAAGGGGTTCCGGATTGTTTGCTGGTTTTGGAGAATTGCTCCTTTACTCTTCTCTTCTTTTCTTGTTTGGCCTTGGTTCACTTCCTCCGGTTTTTGGCTTCTCCATTGTGTTAAAGGGTATTCTTTGATTTGGGTTTTCTGCAGTTCCACAGTCTTGGAGGGTTCGTATTAGAAAGTACGTTTTCACACAGGTCTTTACGAGGTATAGAACTTTTCGTTGTTAGATTTGCTTTTGTACTGACAAGTACAGTTTCGATTTTTAATTTCTGGTCTTAATGACTGCTTGGTGTGCGTTGCCCCAGAATAATAGGGCTCCAACTATTTCGACAACTCGTCTCGTCAGCCGGGGCTTCTTGCGTGGTTTTCCCGTTGCAGTCTGCTTCCAAAGTGGCAGATTGTAGCCTTTCCCTCAGTTTCTGTGGGTGTGACCTGGCTGGCCGATCACGTGATACCTGTGTGTTTGAGAGCGTGCTTTTGTTACGGTGCCCGCGTAGTTCTCTTTCTCTGTTACTCCTTCTTCTTAGTCTGAGTTCTTTTTGTTTGGAATGTCCTTTTTCTGTTTAAGAATATGCTATGGTTTCATTTTTATTTGTTGTAATAAATTTGTTGGGGTCATCCCCTTCCTCCTTTCTCCGGAGGTTTGATTTGGTTTTTATATAGTAAGTTTCAAAGGAAAATTATGTGCTTCATACCACAAGTAGTGGTTCTTTGGTGTTCACAGAGGGTGAGCGGGGATCGAAAAGACCTAACTATGCCCCAGTCGTCCTAGCTTGGCGACTTCACGTAATCTTTATAATCAAGTGTGCAGGCGGGACATAGAGCCCGGTTCCTCCATTTACACCCAGCGTTCTTTTCCTTTGCTTCGAGAGAGCTTGGATTCTCCTTTATTCCAGCGTTTGTGTGCAAAGATTTTATATATGTGTGTGATGTATATAAAATCAGAGGGGGCTTAGTTTTCCCCTGTATATCGTCCTTTTTTTTTCTTTCCCTTTTTCCTTCTCTTTTTTGTTATTATTGGTATTATTACTGTTGTTGCTGTTATTATTATTATTATTATTATTATTATTATTATTATTATTATTATTATTATTATTATTATTATTATTATTATTGTTGTTATTATTAGTTAAATAGTTTGGTTTATGTCGATGTGGCCACACGTGTGGTTGTTTTACTATAAATGTGGTTATTGTTTCTGTTGTTTTGTTATTTTTTGTTATTCTTTCCGTTTTCTTTATTATACTTTTTCTTCCGTGTCTCGGTATTATTTCTGTTATAATTGTTGTTTCACTTGCGTTTAATTCTTGTTTGTTTGATCTTTTAGTTCGATCTTTCGGTCTGCATTAAAGCCTTTTTGTGCGTGTGTGGGGTTTGTTTTCGATCTCTCATTTGTGGTTTCTGGTTGGGATGTTTGACTGTTTTTTTTTTCCTTCCTCATGGGTTCTAGCTTCAATTGTTTATTCATTCGGTGTTTCCAGTTTTCTTGGTTGGATAGGTTTCTGTTTCTCTCTTCGTTTTATTGTTATTATTATTATTTACTTCTGGTTTTCCTTCTTTTTCTTTATTATTTTTCATTTTTTCTTTTTTCCGAGTTCTCTCTCAGAGTTTCTCGTTTGTTTGTGGGCATGTGGTGTATTTTTTGTCTCTAAAGGACAGCATTGTCTTTTATCTTGCTACATCCCGGTAGTTTAATCGGGTTTGGTTTGTTTACATGGTGAGTCCCAACACACCTATGATTTTTGTCAGGTTTTTCTGTTTCAAATCTTTGTTTTGTGCCTAGGATTATTTTTACGATGGGCTTCAGTTCTGTTTTCGTATAAAGGTTTCTTAGGGCCCGTTTCTGAGTGAGTTAACTCCATGTGAACGTAGTCGTTCGCATGGGCAACCGACAACTGGTCCCCCTGTGGTTGTATGTTTGCGCGGGAGAAATGTTTTGTCACCAAGTCAAATGTAATAATATACATAAGACTATCCAGTCCTCTCCTGTCTAGTGATGAGGCTGGTGGTTACAGAATTTCTCCCTCGCATTCTTCTTTTGCCCAGCATGCTTCGAGGTGTGATGGTTTGGTGCGAGTGTTATTCTTTTTTCTTTTCATGCTTGGATGTAGAATTTTGGTGTATGTGGTATATAGGTGGTCTGTGGGATATTTTTCCGGCTGTCAGTATTCTTTGAGGAGTGTTTGTTGTTTCTTTTATTGCTATTTGGTAGAATTATGTTTTTTTTAGTTTCTGTGTGTGTTCCTGGGGTTCGTTTTCAGAACAATCTGAATTGTTTCGTGTGTTAGAAAGTGGAAAGTCTTTTCCCAGTACTTTCATTTGGTTGCGGGTTACTTTTGTTTGAGAGATTGAGTATTAATGATACTTTTCATTTTTTGTTGGTTTTCTGGTTCTGCTTGCTTTTCCTTTTTTTCTTTTCGTCGTTGTTTCGTTGGGTTTGTTGGTGGTGGTTTTTCAGCTGTTTGGGTAGGGTATGTAAAATTTTAACTCTGTTTTGAAGGTTTGTTGGTCCTGAGAGGGACCCGTGTTCCTTTGGTGTTAGCTTTTTCGGTTTTATTTATGGGAAGTTCTTCAGAAACTCGTAAGGTCTTCTATCGATTCCCTTCTTGGTTTTCTTTGTTTCCGTGTTTCTGTGGTTTGGTTCTTTTCGGTTGTGGTTCGTTCTTGTTATTGTGGTTGGAATATTTCTTTTTGGAAAGTCCAGAGCTACTTGTTTTCTCTGGATTGCCTCTTTTTGTATCATGTTGGCTAAAGGGAGACTTGCGCTTTTCTAGGGCAAGTTCCCCCCTTTTTTTGTTGGTTGTACTTGTCTGTGGTGGTCAATGACTTCTCTGTTTATTTCAATTTGAGTTTTTTAAAAATATATTTTGTGTGTTTGGGTTCGAAATTGGTTGGTGCTTTGGCGTATTCAACCAAGTTCAAATCTGATTTTTGAAGCCGTATTCGGGATTTTCCAAGTTGGGCCCCAATTTTTCGTTTGGCTTCGTAGTGTTGCGCAAGGCGTCATAGTAGACTAGCTTGCGTAGTGTTTTTAAGGTTCTCTTTCCTTTCCCCGCTCAGCCTTTTGTTGGGCCAAGGGGTTCCGGATTATTTGCTGGTTTTGGAGAATTGCTCCTTTACTCTTCTCTTCTTTTCTTGTTTGACCTTGGTTCACTTCCTCCGGTTTTTGGCTTCTCCATTGTGTTAAAGGGTATTCTTTGATTTGGGTTTTCTGCAGTTCCACAGTCTTGGAGCGTTCGTTTTAAAACGTACGTTTTCACACAGGTCTTTACGAGGTATAGAACTTTTCGTTGTTAGATTTGCTTTTGTACTGACAAGTACAGTTTCGATTTTTAATTTCTGGTCTTAATGACTGCTTGGTGTGCGTTGCCCCAGAATAGTAGGGCTCCAACTATTTCGACAACTCGTCTCGTCAGCCGGGGCTTCTTGCGTGGTTTTCCCGTTGCAGTCTGCTTCCAAAGTGGCAGGTTGTAGCCTTTCCATCTGTTTCTGTGGGTGTGACCTGGCTGGCCGATCACGTGATACCTGTGTGTTTGCGAGCGTGCTTTTGATACGGTGCCCGCGTAGTTCTCTTTCTGTGTTACTCCTTCTTCTTAGTCTGAGTTCTTTTTGTTTGGAATGTCCTTTTTCTGTTTAAGAATATGCTATGGTTTCATTTTTATTTGTTGTAATAAATTTATTGGGGTCATCCCCTTCCTCCTTTCTCCGGAGGTTTGATTTGGTTTTTATATAGTAAGTTTCAAAGGAAAATTATGTGCTTCATACCACAAGTAGTGGTTCTTTGGTGTTCACAGAGGGTGTGCGGGGATCGAAAAGACCTAACTATGCCCCAGTCGTCCTAGATTGGCGACTTCACGTAATCTTTATAATCAAGTGTGCAGGCGGGACATAGAGCCCGGTTCCTCCATTTACACCCAGCGTTCTTTTCCTTTGCTTCGAGAGAGCTTGGATTTTCCTTTATTCCAGCGTTTGTGTGCAAAGATTTTATATATGTGTGTGATGTGTATAAAATCAGAGGGGGCTTTAGTTTTCCCCTGTATATCGTCCTTTTTTTCTTTCCCTTTTTCTTTCTCATTTTTGTTATTATTGGTATTATTACTGTTGTTGCTGTTATTATTATTATTATTAGTTAAATAGTTTGGTTTATGTCGATGTGGCCACACGTGTGGTTGTTTCACTATAAATGTGGTTATTGTTTCTGTTGTTTTATTATTTTTTGTTGTTCTTTCCGTTTTCTTTATTATACTTTTTCTTCCGTGTCTCGGTATTATTTCTGTTATAATTGTTGTTTCACTTGCGTTTAATTCTTGCGGTTACGTGGGCACCGTAACAAAAGCACGCTCGCAAACACACAGGTATCACGTGATCGGCCAGCCAGGCCACAGCCACAGAAACAGAGGGAAAGACTGCAACCTGCCACTTCGGAAGCAGACTGCAACGAGGAAACCACGCAAGAAGCCCCGGCTGACGAGACGAGTTTTCGAAATAGTTGGAGCCCTACTATTCTGGGGCAACGCACACCAAGCAGTCATCAAGACCAGAAATTAAAACTCAAAAACTGTACTTGTCAGTACAAAAAACAACCAAACCACGAAAACTCCTATAGCTCGTAAAGACCTGTGTGAGAACCTACTTTTTAATACGAACCCTCCAAGACTGCGAAACTCCGGAAAACCCAAAACAAAGAATACCCTTTAACACAATGGAGAACCCAAAGACCGGAGGAAGTGAACGAAGGCCAAACAAGAAAAGAAGAGAAGATTAAAGGAGCAATACTCCGAAACCAGCAAACAACCCGGAACCCCTTGGCCCAACTAAAGGCTGAGCGGGGAAAGGAAAGAGAATTTTTAAAAAACACTACGCAAGCTAGTCTACTACGACGGCTTGCGCAACACTACGAAGCCAAACAAAAAAAGAGGGGTTCCAACTTGGAAAACTTCGAATACGGCTTCAAAAGTCAGATATGAACTTGGTTGAACAGGCAAAAGTACCAACCAATTTCCAAACCAAACAAACAAAATATATTTAAAAAAACTGAAATTGAAATAAACAGACGAGTCATTGAACACCACATACAACTAGAACCAACACGTAAAAGAAAAAAGGCGGGAACTTGCCCTAAAGAAGCGCAAGTCTCGCTTTAGCCCACATGATACAAAAAGAGGCAGTCCAGAGAAAAACAAGTAGCTCTGGACTCCCCAAAGGAAATATTCCAACCACAACAACAACAAGAACGAACCACATCCGAAAAGAACCAAACCACAGAAAAACGGAAACAAAAACACCCACAAAGAAAACCTAGAAGGGAATCGATAGAAGACCTTCCCAAAAATAAAACAAAAAAGCTAACACCAAAGGAACAAGGGTCTCTCTCAGGACCACCAAAACTTCAAAACAGAGTTAAAATTTTACGTACCCTACCCAAGCAATACTGAAAAACCACCACCAACAAACCTAACGAAAAAACGACGAAAAGGAAAAAGAAAAATAAGAGAAAGGAAAAGCATGCAGAACCAGAAAACAAACACAAAAAGATGAAAAGAATAATTAATACGAAATCTCTCAAACAAAACTCCAACCCGCAACCAACTGAAAGTACTAGGAAAAGACTTTCCACTTTCTAACACACAAAACAACTCAGATTGTTCTGAAAAGGAACCCGAGAAACTCACACAGAAACTGAAACATAATTATACCAAATAGCAATAAAAGACACAACAAACACTCCCCAAAGAATACTGACAACTCAGAAAAATAAATCTCACAGACCCCCTATATACCACAGACACCAAAATTCTACAACCAAGAATGAAAAGCGGAAAAGAATAGCACTCGCACCAAACCATCACACCTCGAGACATGTTGGTCGGAAAAAGAATGCGAAGGAGAAATTCTATAACCACCAGCCTCATCACTAGACAGGAGAGGGCTGGATAGTCTTATGTATATTATTACATTAGACTTGGTTACAAAACATTTCTCCTGCGCAAACATACAACCACAGGGGGACCGGGTGTCGGTTGCCCATGCAAACGACTACGTTCACATGGAGTTAACTCAGACAGAAACGGGCCCTAAAAAACCTTTATACGAAAACAGAACTGAAGCCCATCGTGAAAATAATCCTAGGCACAAAACAAAGGCTTGAAACAGAAAAATCTGCCAAAAATCATAGGTGTGTGGGGACTCACCATGCAAACAAACCAAACCCGATCAAACTACCTGGATGTAGCAAGATAAAAGACAATGCTGTCTCCTAGAGACAAAAATACACCACAAGCACACAAACAAACGAGAAACACTGGGAAAGGACTCGAAAACAGAAAATAATAATAATAATAAAGGAAAGAAGGAAAATCAGAAGAAGTAAATAGAAAACGGAGAAATACCAAACGAAGTGATAAACAGAAACCTATCCAACCAAGGAAACTGAAAACACAGAATGAATAAAAAATTGAAGCTAGAACAAACAAACAAATAAAAAAAACAGTGAAATATCCCAACCAGAAATCACAAAACAGAGAACGAAGCAAACCACACACACAGAAAAAGGCTTTAATGCAGACCGAAAGATCGAACCAAAAGATCAAACAAACAAGAATTAAAAGCAAGTGAAACAATAATTATAACAGAAAACAATACCAAGAGACGAAAGACGAAACATAATGAAGAAAACAGAAACAACAACAACAAAATAACGAAACAACAGAAACAATAACCACATTTATAGTGAAACAACCACACGTGTGGCCACATCGGATTAAACCAAACTATTTAACGAATAATAATAATAATAATAATAACAGTAATAATACCAATAATAACGAGAAACAGAAGAAAAAAGGGAAAGAAAAAAAGGACGATATACTGTGGAAAACTAAAGCCTCCCCTGATTTTATATACATCTCACACAAATATATTTATATATAAATCCTTGCACACAAACGCTGGTATAAAGGAGAAACAAAGCAAACGAGAAACTCTGAGAGAGAAAAGGAACCCCAGGAACACACACAGAAACTAAAAAAACATAATTCTACCAAATAGCAATAAAAGAAACAACAAACACTCCTCAAAGAATACTGACAGCCGGAAAAAAAATCCCACAGACCTCCTATATACCACATACACCAAAATTCTACAACCAAGCATGAAAAGAAAAAAGAATAACACTCGCACCAAACCATCACACCTCGAGGCATGCTGGGTAAAAGAAGAATGCGAGGGAGAAATTCTGTAACCACCAGCCTCATCACTAGACAGGAGAGGGCTGGATAGTCTTATGTATATTATTACATTTGACTTGGTGACAAAACATTTCTCCCGCGCGAACATACAACCACAGGGGGACCAGTTGTCGGTTGCCCATGCGAACGACTACGTTCACATGGAGTTAACTCACACAGAAACGGGCCCTAAGAAACCTTTATACGAAAACAGAACTGAAGCCCATCGTAAAAATAATCCTAGGCACAAAACAAAGACTTGAAACAGAAAAACCTGCCAAAAATCATAGGTGTGTTGGGACTCACGATGTAAACAAACCAAACCCGATTAAACTACCGGGATGTAGCAAGATAAAAGACAATGCTGTCTTTTAGAGACAAAAAATACACCACATGCCCACAAACAAACGAGAAACTCTGAGAGAGAACTCGGAAAAAAGAAAAAATGAAAAATAAAGAAAAAGAAGGAAAACCAGAAGTAAATAATAATAATAATAATAAAACGAAGAGAGAAACAGAAACCTATCCAACCAAGAAAACTGGAAAAACCGAATGAATAAACAATTGAAGCTAGAACCCATGAGGAAGGAAAAAAAACCGTCAAACATCCCAACCAGAAACCACAAATGAGAGATCGAAAACAAACCCCACACACGCACAAAAAGGCTTTAATGCAGACCGAAAGATCGAACTAAAAGATCAAACAAACAAGAATTAAACGCAAGTGAAACAACAATTATAACAGAAAAAATACCGAGACACGGAAGACAAAGTACAATAAAGAAAACGGAAAGAACAACAAAAAATAACAAAACAACAGAAACAATAACCACATTTATAGTAAAAAAACCACACGTGTGGCCACATCGACATAAACCAAACTATTTAACTAATAATAATAATAATAATAATAATAATAATAATAATAATAATAATAATAATAATAATAATAATAATAACAGCAACAACAGTAATAATACCAATAATAACAAAAAAGAGAAGGAAAAAGGGAAAGAAAAAAAGGACGATATACAGGGGAAAACTAAAGCCCCGTCTGATTTTACATACATCACACACATATATAAATTCTTTGCACACAAACGCTGGAATAAAGGAGAATCCAAGCTCTCTCGAAGCAAAGGAAAAGAACGCTGGGTGTAAATGGAGGAACCGGGCTCTATGTCCCGCCTGCACACTTGATTATAAAGAAAAGTGTCACTAAATTTCCCGAACAAAAATCATTTGTGATGTAAGTAGCTTCGTTGGAATGGCCAGTTACAATCGAAGGTTTATCAGAAATTTTTCAGCTATTGTGAAGCCTCTAATAGATTTAACCAAGTCAAATGTACCCTTTCATTTGGGGATAGAGAACGTCAAGCGTTTAATATTTTAAAGAAAATGTTGGTCACTGCTCCTGTTTTAGTCATCTTTAATCCGGAAGCAGATGCTACCGAGTTGTATGTAGATGCATGCGAATACGGGATTGGTGCGGTATTAATTCAAGTTAACAAAGGAGAAAAACGACCTATTGCTTATTACAGTAGAAAAATCGGCGATCATGAAGCTAAATCCCTAACGATCCCAGAAAAGGAAACCATGGCTTTGGTGCAAGCTGGGAGTAGGGAGGGGACACCTTCGGGTGTTTTTTTCCTACTGCGCATGCGCAAACAAGCCACGCCCCCTCCACGCTGATTGGCTTGCGCCGGTCATATGACCCCGGTCACTGGCCACGCCCACTTTCCTCGCCGAAGTTTGGCCACGCCCGCTGGACTCAAGTACTCGTTCTTTTTTATGACCTACTATGCAAAGAAAATCTACATTTAGGCGCTTAGTATGTGAAACTCGGGATATGGTGGTTTTCGAACATGCCACACTTATTTTAACTCGGTCTTATAGATTATGTGGGGATACGCACTTTGTATGACACTTAAAACCCAATCACTCGTCAACGAAGCCGCACATTGAGGTGGTGTTTCCACTCACCAATAACTACATCTTCCAAAAATACTTAAAACCTAATAACTCGAAAACGGAGCCATATATTGTGGTGCCTTTTCCGCATCATCATTTACCACATGTCACAAAAGTCAAAGATCAAAATACTTAAAACTTAATAACTCGGAAACGGAGCCACGTATTGAGGTGGTGTAGTAATTGGTCATCAATTACTGCATGGCCCAAAAGTCAAAGGTCAAAATACTTAAAACATAATAACTCGAAAACGGAGCCACATATTGTGGTGCTATTTCCGCATCATCAATTACCAGATGTCCCAAAAGCCAAAGATCAAAATACTTAAAACCTAATAACTCGAAAACGGAGCCACGTATTGAGGTGCTGTTTCCACATGTCAACAAAGCCGCATATTGAGGTGGTGTTTCCTCTCACCAGCAACTACATGTTCCAAAAATACCGACCATCGAGGTCAAAGGTCGAAATGCTTAAAACCTAATAACTCGAAAACGGAGCCACATAGTGAGGTGCTGTTTTGGTTATCAACTACCACATGTCTCAAAGGTTAAAGGTCAAAACACTTAAAACCTAATAACTCAAAAACGGAGCCGCCAATTACTGTTTCCACATTTAGTAATTGGCCACCAACAACTGTTCATCGATGTCAAAGGTCAAAATACTTAAAACCTAATAACCCCAAAACGGAGCAACATATTGAGGTGCTGTTTCGGTAATCAACCACCAGATGACCCAAAGTGTTGACCGCCATTGCCGAACCCAAGAGTTTTGGGGTAGCTACCACCGTAAAAGGAAATAATCTCTACTGTGTGTGTGTGTGTGTGTGTGTGTGTGTGTGTATACTATGCTATGTTAAAATAGGAGTTGAAAAAGAGATCAACTCTTATATAATCTGTGCTAGGTTAAATAGTCCATACTCTTTACTAAATGTGGAAACAGCATCGTGGAAACAGCACCTCCATACGTGGCTCCGTTTTCGAGCGATTAGATTTTAAGTATTTGACCTTTGACTTCGATGGTCGGTATTTTTGGAACATGTAGTTGTTGGTGAGTAGAAACACCAGCTCAATATGCGACTTCGTTGACGAGTGATTGGGTTTTAGGTGTCATACAAAGTGCGTATCCCCACATAAACTACAAAAACTAGTTATAATAAGTGTGGCATGTTCGAAAACCCCCATATCCCGAGTTTGACATAGGAAAGGCTTAGAGATCAAATACTTAAAACCTAATAGCCGAAAGCGGAGCCGAAAATTTAGGTGCTGTTTCCACATTTAGTCAGTAGTTGATGACAAATGACTAAATGTGGAAACTCTATCTCAATATATTGCTTCATTTACGAGTGATTGGGTTTTAAGTATTTTACCTTTGACCTCGATGGTCGGTACTTTTGGAACATGTAATATTTGATGACCAATGACTAAGTTTGGAAACGGCACCTCAATAAGTGGCTCCGTTTTCGAGGTATTGGGTTTTAAGTATTTTGACCTTTGACCTCGGTGGTCAGTTCTTGGTGGCCAATTACTAATTTTGGAAACGGCACCTCAATATGTGGCTCCGTTTTCCAGTTATTAGGTTTTAAGTATTCTCACCTTTGGCCTTTGGGTCATGTAGTGGTCGATGGCCAATTACTAAATGTGCAAACAGCACCTCAATATGTGGCTCCGTTTTCGAGTTATTACGGTTTAAGTATTTTCGGGTTTTGAAAACCGTATACCCCTAGCTGTATCCGTGCTCGAACAATTGTCGATTATCTGAAATTTGGCAAAAAAATGGCCCACCTATGATCGTAGAATGTCAACTTTGAACACCATGTACCCAAGCGTTCTTGGGAAACTGGAGCAAAGAATGGTCCAGCCCTGTCGTGGCAATGTTAAATTTGGCAACGTTGAAATCCAGGAGTGATGTCTGATGTTGGTCACTTGCACAGGAGTTCCGATGCTATTAGCGCTGTTGGTAATTATAAATCAGCCCACCAGATGGCAGTAAAATACAAACAGAAAATAATGATTGATAGTTTTACTAATAGATGACATCTCAATATATAGCAGATGCCCGTAAAATACAGACAGAAATGATAACGTAGGTTCAAATCCTGTTCGGAACCGTAATAATTTATAACTTTTGCCGGGTTATAAAGGATTACATCTCCATAGGTTGTTGAATAAAAAACTCTATCTCTCAATTGGGAGATTAAGAGCTCCAATGCCGTGCTATGGCACGGGGTTTCAGTGTCATAGTTTCAACCTGGCCCCCAGGCAATCATCTCCCAGTTATGAGAGATAGCGTTTCTCCTAGAGGAGTGTTGCAAAAATTTACAATAATTAATTATTATTATTATTATTATTATTATTATTATTATTATTATTATTATTATTATTATAAGTTATTAGGAAAAAAGACATTTTATTATAGTGTAGTTAGAAATTCCATATACAAAAAAATAAGGAACAGAGATAGCGGCTTTGATCCAGTAGAAATTCTATAAGCATTGCTTTCAATAGAGCGTAAAGGTTAGTACAGAAGACACTATTTGAATTTCTTAGTGATCTACAGTGAATGATTGTTGATCGTTGTAAAATAGTGAGCGTTAACAATAATAGGTTAACAATAATAGAAAAAACACTAATTGGTGTTCTATAGTTGGAAGACCCCAATTAAGATAAAACACCAAACAATAACACTAATACAATATTACAAAAAACATTACTTGGTGATCTACAGCGAATGATTGTTGATCGTTGTAAAACAGCGAGTGTTATTAGAAAAAAACATTTCTTGGTAATCTATAGTTGGAAGACCCCAATTAAGATAAAACAGCAAGCATTAACGATAATACAATATTACAAAAAACATTACTTGGTGATCTACAGCGAATGATTGTTGATCGTTGTACAACAGCGGGCGTTATTACAAAAACATTACTTGGTAATCTATAGTTGGAAGAGGCCCCATTATAGTAAAAAACCGCACAAATTAACGATTTTACAATATTCTGAAAAAATACTTGGTATTCTATAGTTAGAAAAACACCAAATATTAACGATTTTACAAAAATGGAGAGATTTAGTATAGTATCTGAATCACATCAATATTATAGACAATTTAAGGATAATGGAAATTTACTGACAACTGAATTAACTCCTCCCCTAGAGGGAGAAAACTCCCTTGAATGGGTAGAAAATGGTATTCGTGATTTGGTGCAGTATGTAAAGAGAGGTGTGCTCCGTCATCATCGTGTAGGGTTGATTTTCATAAATCAAAATCATCCCGATAAACTATTTTATCTGTGTTTTCGGACTGCTAATAATATGATTGCTTAAAATGTGTGGGGGGCGTTAGAAACAGTAACTCAATCAAATACATCATTCCTATATCAAGATCGTTTTATTCTTTATTTTCACCGCGTCGAAATACCTATTGGTAGTGGACGGGTGAAACAGAATTTCTCTGATATGAACGAATATATAAAACGTAACAAATGTATTATGGTTATTAAAAGCCCTGATTATTATTGTCTAGCCCAAGCTCTGGTTGTAGCTATAGGGCTTATTGAACATAAAGGTAATCGAAAAGAAAGAGATAGATATCGCAATCAATGCTCAATAAATATGTTTAAAAAAGTATCTGAATTAAGTGAAAAGGCTGGTGTTAGCTTAGAGAATGGCAGAAAGATACCGGAATTTTATAAAATCAGGCTTATTTATCGGCATATAAAATCACGGTGTATGACGGGTTTTCAGGCGAAAAAATATTTTTTGAAGGTCACGGTCATGGCAAATGAATTAATTTACTATATATTAACAATCATTATAACGTCATCACTAATCTAACAGCTGCATTTTCATGCGGTTACTATTGCGAAGAATGTCATAAAAATTCCAAACTAAAGACAGGCATGCGGGGAAGTGTAAAGCTTTGTGTAATAAATGCCGGAATAGACCACCATGCACCATTACAGAAAGTGTAATATATTGCAAGTAATGCAATAGATGCTTTTATGGGGCTCAGTGATAAAAAACCATAAGGCTTCATTATGTGATATTCTGAAAGTGTGTCCTCAATGTCGTAAAGCATACGCGGTGAAAAAGGGCGGAATCCACATGTCTGTGGGGAAGTATTCTGCACAGGGTGTAATAATATGACGCCGTCATGGCATTTATGTTACATTCAACCGTGCCGAACGCGTACTCCACAGAAATGGCTATTAGTGTTTTATGACATTGAATGCCGCCAGGATAAAGAATTAGCCGGTGGTATTTTTGAGCATGAGCCCAACCTGTTAAATAGCCAACAGATATGTTATTATTGTAGAAACAGTGCGAGTGAACGGTGTGGTGTATGCGGTATTAGAGAACGTGTATTTTATGGGAACAAATGCATTGTAGAGTTTCTAGATTATTTAGCACAAAGGCGTTCTGGAATAAACAAAATAGTCGCTGTAGCTCATAACGCAAAGGGGTATGACGCCCATTTTGATTTACGCGCGATGATGATTGATAAAGAGTGGACGCCGCGAATAATTGGCGTTGGTGCAAAATTTTAGCGATGGAATATTTATATTTAAAATTTAATGATAGTCTAAATTTCTTACCAATGCCTTTATCCAAATTAACCGACATGTTCGATTTGCCCGTCTCAAAGAGTCATTTCCCTCATTTATTCAACACAAAGGCTAATCAGGAGCCAGCATTGAGCATTCCGATGTGAGAGGCTTAAAAAAGAAACAGAAAGAGAGGTTTTTGCGTTGGTATAATGAGGAAAAAGAAATACTTGGAGAGACGGGCTTCATTTTAAAAGAACAGCTCATTAAATACTGTGTAAACGATGTGAACGTGCTGCGCAATGCGTGCATAAAATTTATGAACGAATTTGAAGTTATATTGGGTGTCAACCCGTTCTTAGAAAGTATAAGCACTGCCAGCGCGTGCAATTTAATGTATAGAAAAGAGTTCTTGCGAACAGACACCATTGGTATTATCCCACATAGTGGGTACAGGTGGCGTGATAACCAATCTGTTGGTGCCGTTCAGTGGCTCGTGTATTAGGCCGACCGATTAAAAACACAAATCCAGCATTCTGGTAACGGGCGAAAGGTTGTGGTGTGTGGTGGGTATAATGTGGATGGTTATGCACACTATAATGGCGCAGAACATGTTTGGGAGTATCAGGGTTGTCTATTCCACGGGTGTCAGGCGTGTTACCCCACAGGTCGTGATAGCACCATATATAACGATGCATACACTACTTGTAATATGCATTATGAGAATACTGTAAACAAAATTAATAGATTAAAAGAACTGGGTACATAGTGCATGAAATGTGGGAATTCCAGTCGCGCGAGTTTCTGAAAGAACACCCGACAGTTAATATATTTGTAAAAAAACACCGCATGGCTAAGAAATGCCCAATTCATCAGCGGGATGCCCTGTATGGTTGCAGGATCGACGCCATGAAACTTTACAAAAAGGTGAAAGAAGGAGAACGTATTATGTATACCGATATAATCTCCCTTTATCCTTATTGTTGTAAGGTGAAAAAATATCCTGTGAGTCATTCGAAAATTTATGTGGGAGATGACGAGTGTCCTGATATTTCGGAATTTGAGGGAATAATAAAGTGCACGGTATTAGACCCGGACAATCTCTACCACCCAGTGCTGCCCTATCGGAGTGGTGAAAAATTATTCCTCTTATGCCGAACATGCGCGGACACTCTTAATGAAGAAGAATGCACGCATTCGGATGAGGAAAGAGCTTTGACTGGAGTATGGGTTGTAGACGAAGTGCGGGTAGCTGTTGAGAAAGGATACAGAGTGCTCGAGAAACATGAGGTATGGAGCTATGAGGTTGTAATGTATGACGCTGAAAAGAAAGAGGGCGGTCTTTTCACGCACTACATTATCCTGTTTATGAAGATCAAGACTGAATGTAACGGTTGGCCTGCAGGATGCGTCACTGAACAACAAAAAGACCAGTTCATACACGAGTATTATGAGAAAGAGGGTATCCAATTAGACCGAGAAAAGATTATGCGCAACAAACCTAAGAAACGAATTTCAAAGCTAGGGGTAAACAGCCTGTGGGTTAAGTTCGCACAAAGAGAAAACATGGAGCAAATCGCTATCATTAAAACTCCCGAGGAGTATTTCGATAAATTATCAAATCCGAATATTGAAGTTAAATCATGTATTCCAATCGGCGACAAAATCCGTGTGCTCAACTGGAATGTTAATGAGATCGTTATTGCTCCTGCTAAAAATATTAACGTGATAATCGCCGCATACACCACGACACACGCACGCCTCGAGTTATTTCGTTATTTGGAATTACTTGGGGAACGTGTGTTATATTATGATACCAACAGTATTATTTACACTCAATCACCTGGTGAGCCACAGTTAAAAATAGGAGTGTATTTAGGGGAATGGAAAAATGAGTTAGCAAAATATGGTCCGGATGCATATATCGAAGAATTTTGTGCTGGTGGTCCCAAATGTTACGGCTGTACCGTTGTTAACACTCTTAATGGTAAAACAAAGACAATATGTAAAATCAAGGGAATCACACTGAATAAAAAAAACATTAAAATATGTTAACTTTGAACAGATGAAAGGTATGATTTTAAATAATTCACCTTCTATTAGCGTTCCTCTCGATCGACAAATTGTACGTACTAAAGATTATAAATTGATTACTAAGCCGGAGGCGCATAAAATCTATCAGGTTACTGCTAGTAAAAGAAAACGAATAGAAAATTTTGACACACTTCCCTACGGGTATAAAAGAAAACGAATAGGGTAAATACAGCATTAGTAGAAACGAAAGTTTTTAATTAAGTAGAGAGAGTGGTGAGTAAAAAAATGGATAATCAAATTTTAAATCATTATTATTATTTTAATGAAATCGAGGTATGTGTTGGTCTAGCATACGATGATGGGGGAGAATTTTCTATTATTATCACTTTACATAATTACTATGATCGTATTCGTCTTTCACCTGATGAGTGGTATACTTTTCTATCATATTATTTATATATTGAAAACTACTTTAATGCTGTTACAAATCATTCATTGCCTACACAATTTTCCGTTAGTGAAAATTATGAATTATCATTGTCAGATACTCTTAAAGGTATTCGTCAGTGTTTTATTCTCTCGTCAGATGACGATAGTAATGGTCAGGTAAATTTTTGTGTTTATACATGGAGAAAACTCCAGCTTTATTTGCCATGCATTCAACAGGCCATAATTACTTGTTCTCAATTATGTAAAGATGTAACAAAGTATGCTCAAACATGTCTGAAAGAGAGTACTAGTACTACTACTACTACCATTCCAGAATTTACTACTATTACTAGTACTACCAATCTACCGTCTGAAGGTATTGCACTAGAAGTATTCACATTTTTGAATCGTAATAATAATTATGTTATTATATTCATAATTATTTTGTGGTGTTTATGGAGTTTCAACATCCATTTACTTGTATTATAGCTGGTTCCACTGGGTGTGGAAAATCATATTTTGTAAAAGAGTTTTTAAAACATTATTCCGAAAAATGCGAAAATATAGTATGGTGTTATGGTGAGTGGCAACCTCTGTATGAAACTCTTCCCTCAGGTTGTACATTTAAAGAAGGAGTTCCCAAAATAGATGATTTTTCAGCACAAGCTGGCCCACATCTTGTAATTATTGATGATTTAATGCCAGAGTGTGATACACGAATTGTTGACTTTTTTACTAAAGGTAGCCACCACCGAAATTTAAGTGTTGTTTTTATAACGCAAAATATTTTTCACCAAGCTAAAGGTATGCGAGACATATCATTAAATTGCCATTATATAATATGTTTTAAAAATCCCAGAGACCAGACTCAAATTAATTATCTAGCACGCCAATTATATCCTGGTAACACAAAATTTGTGCAGGAGGCCTATCAGGACGCAACTCGAGATCCTCATAGTTATTTGGTTTTTGATTTAAAACAGGGCATTTACTAAAACTTTTAGCAAAGGCAAAACCTAAAGTACGCAAAGCAATTTTACAAAATGCTGATCCCGAATTAATTCGCTCTATTTTTGAATATTCCTATAACGTATTACAAGGAATTGTTCCGTTAAATAAAAAAGAGAAAAATAAATTAAAAAGATATAAGAAGGAATTGAAGTATTTAGTGAAAAAAGGTCCGTCATTAAAACAAAAGAAAAAACAAATAATTGTACAAAAAGGTGGGTTTCTTACTGCATTGCTTGCACCTATTATTGGAGGTATACTATCTAGTTTAATTAAATAATTATGCAGCATGCACAAAAACTTGTTTTAATTTCGCCGGAAAAATTGCACCAATATCAAACTATATCTAATTTAGATGATATGAAAAATATTTTAAATAATAAAAATATGAGTGTTGAAGAAAAATGGATACGATATAAAGAGACGTTAAAAATATTTACACATTGTGCAAAAACCTACTGCAACAACATCAACTAGTGTTGGTACTAAGGAGGAGGAGGAAGATGAAATACTATCCACTCTTCCCGAAAAATGTCTGCGTAAAACAAGACCTTTATTACGTAAATTAAAACAAAATTCCAACATTCATTGGGATGACAATGGTAATGTTAATATTTATAATAAATTAATTCCTGGTGCTAATATAGTAGATCTAATATCAGATTTTGTTAGGTGTCGCTAGAAAAATATTTCCCCTACAGGTTGGGAACCCTTTGCTGTACTGGTAGCAAAATCCAATATACCTTTAGAGTATAAAGGTAACCGACAGCGTATTATATATATTCGTAAGCTGACATCATCTGCTGCTGCTGCTGCTGATCCAAAACAGGAAGAAGAAGAAGAAGAGGAGGAGTCACCACGTAAACGTAAAGTTGTCAACAGATGGCGTGATTATAAAATATGAAGAAGCTGGCCGATATTTATTATAACCCTTCACACCCTGCCTCGTTTTCAACTGCTACGACATTATGGAGAGCTGTGAAAAAAATAATTCCTTTACAAAGGTGCAACAGTGGGTAAAAGAACAGCCGACTTATACACTGCATAAGCCAGTACGTAAAAAGTTTCCACGTAATCCCTATTTAGTGTTCAATATTGACGATCAGTGTCAAGCTGATTTAAACGATATGCAAAGTCTGCAGAAGTATAATGATGGTTGCAGGTATATTTTAACAGTGATTGATTTGTTGAGTCGTTATGCATGGGCTGTGCCTGTACATACAAAAACTGGTGAAAACATTATAAAAGCATTTAAGCAAATATTTGCATCTACCCGTCGTAGACCCTTACGTCTACAAACAGATAAAGGTACAGAGTTTGTTAATAAACCATTTCAGTTATACTTAAAAAAGCAAAATATTAAATTGTTCACAACACAAAACTCCGATATTAAGGCAAGTGTAGTGGAACGTTTTAATCGAACTCTTAAAGAACAAATGTGGAAATATTTTACAGCAAAGAAGACTTACCGATACATAGATGTGCTATCGAAACTTGTTCAGGCATATAATTCTAGACCGCATAGAGCTCATCAATTACCAACCACCAATGTGAACCAAGACACTTCTCAACAAGTTTGGAATAAATTAATAAAACCGATGTCTCATACTAATATTGCAAAATATAAAAAAGGTGATACTGTACGCATTACTAAAGCAAAACGGCTTTTTGAAAAAGGGTACAAAGAAAAGTGGACTGTAGAAATATTTAAAATAAAACAGGTGATACATAAGGAAAAGAAAGTGGTTTATGTGTTGGAGGATTTAAATGGTGAAGTAATTGATGGTACATTTTACGAAGAGGAATTACAAGGAGTGCCTCTGCCTAAATTTTATGAAAGAGACGAAATTTTAGAAGTTAAAAGTAAACGTGTACTTGTTCGTTGGCGGGGATACTCCCCTTCCTTTAATTCATAGATTCCTGTGTCACATTTAAAAAACATTTAGCCACAATAGAATATTATAAATTAATGTTATATTTGTGTGTATAGGAAAAATGAATGATCCATACTTTAAATACTATACGCATCAAGCACGAGGTGGTTATAACGTGTATAGGGGTGCACCATATCAAGAAGGCTATGGTATTGGAAGTTTTTAGGTGGTTTATTTCGAAGTGTATTTCCATTAATTAAACAAGGTGCAAAAACTGTTGGTAAAGAATTGTTACGTACAGGAATTAATGTAGCTGGAGATGCATTAGGTGATAATAGACCTATTGACGAAGCTTTAAAATCACGTTGGCAAGAAGTTAAAAATAATTTAAAAACTAAAGCTCAAAATAAAATAAATCAATTATTGGAAGGATCAGGCAGAAGAAGAAAACGAAGAAAAGTTCATTTTGCACAGACTGGTGGTAAAAATAATAACACGAAGAAAAGGAAGAGGGAAAGTGATATTTTTGATTAATATGGAACAGAGTACTAGCTTTTATCTTACATTACCAAGTAACAGTTCAATGGGTATTTTCCACAAAATACTTTGTCATGTTATACTACCAAACTATATCATCCACTTGTGCTAGAGAAAGGTGAGTGGGAGACAGCAGTTGTTGAAGTACATTATACAAATTCATTTTAGAATGTTTCCAAATATACAAAAAAATATTTATTACCGTCTCATTAATACAAAAAGCTGGAACATAACTAAAATCTTACCAGGACACTATTATCATGTTGATGATATTCTATCTCAAAATAATCATAAAAGTGATATGTTAAATTTACAATTAAAAGTTAAAGCATCAGTAAAACGAATTGAAGTCAGAAGAGTAAGAAAAGAACAGGAGAAGCTTATAGAAGTACGTCTATCTCCTGAACTAGCCAGAATACTAGGTTTCGATCATATACAAGAAGATATTGCAGTTGTGCATCATGCTCATTATCCACTTGATTTACAAAAATCGCTACCTACACTTATGTATATTTACAGTGATATTGTAGAACCACAAATGGTAGGCGATACTATAGCTCCATTGTTACGTATTATAAATACAAATATTACAGCGTATGGTATTAATAATGTATATATTTTTGACAATCCTCATTATGTCCCCGTGCAACGTAAACAATTTGATAAAAATATTATTGATTTAAGAGATAGTACAGGTAATCCACTTCCTTTCCAACATGGCAGTGTATGTGTAAAATTACATTTTCGCAAACGTATTACGGTATTGTAAATTTTAACTTGTGTGCATATTAATAGTAAGAAAAAGAGAAAAAAATCAAAAATGCAGTGTGAGTGTATGAAATCATAATTATATTTATTTGCTGGTTTACCCACTCAAACTAGTATTATAAGTAATAAAATAGTTCCATATAAGCCTGTGGCTTCAATATCTCATAATGCACCAATAGAATTTCTTGTCCCCGGTCATGGAGATGACTATATGGACTTACCGCACAAAATGTTATATATTAAAGGTAAAATTACTAAATCAGATGGTTCTAATTTAACTTCTGCCGATAAGAAAATTGGTCCTGTAAATGATTTTCTCAATGCAATGTTCAGTGAAGTGCAATTATATTTGAATAATCAACTTATTTCCTACTCTTCACATACATATCTATATCGATCGTATATTGAAAAACTACTAAATTATAATGCTAATGCTAAATCAACGCATCTTCAAACATCAATGTGGTTTAAAGATACTGCAGGGCATATGGACAGTGTGTCCGATGGTAATGTAGGATTTAAACAACGTTTTCTTCTCACTACTTTAAGTCAGTCATTTGAATTATTGGGTTATATTCATGCTGATATATTTAATCAGGAGAAATTTTTACCGAATGGTGTACAACTGCGTATTAAACTAATTCCAGCTAAACCTGCATTTTGTCTAATGGGTGACACAGATGCTGATGGAAAAGTTGTAATTACAGATGCAACATTGCTTGTGAAAAAGGTTGATGTATCAACAACAGTTAAAATAGCACAAAATAAAGTATTACAAAATCCTAAATTTAGAATAAAATATCCTATAACAAAAGTGCATGTGAAGACAGAAACTCTGCCACAAGGAATTACGGATAGTACACTTCCAGATCTGTTTTCCGGCATAGTGCCTAAACGTATTATTATTGGGTTTGTTACTAATACTGCTTTCAATGGTACTTATCAGACAAATCCGTTCAATTTTCAACATTTTAGTATGTAATTATTTACATTGTATGTTGATGGAACGCCTGTACCATCCAAACCACTACAACCTGATTTTAATAATAAGCTATATATACAGGCATATTCCACGTTATTTACAGGTTCAGGTATTTATTATTCTAATCAAGGTAATGATATTTCACTTGCCAAATATCCTAATGGTTATACTCTACTGGTATTTGATTTATCCCCCGATTCCAGTGCTAGGGCTGCATTTCGTACTAGTCCACAACGGCAAGGAAGTGTACGTTTAGAGGTTCATTTTAAAGAAGCACTGCCATCTCCTGTAACAGCAAATATTTATGGTGAATTCTCCTCAGAATTAGAAATTGATTTCCAGAGAAAAATATATATTAATTAATTTTAAAAAATGTTAAATACAATTGAACTTTATGAAGCATTACAACAAAATCTGCCTAAAAATCATTTGATTAGTGTATATGCTGCAGATGAGTTACCTCTGTTTGTTCATACATTTCCAGCAGCCATAATTATAAATACACATTCTAGTGATAAGTCTGGTGAACGTTGGGTTGCTGTTTATATATCTAATATGCGTGTGGGAGAGTATTTCGATAGCTATGGCATACCTCCCTATATACAACATCATATAAGATTTTAAAACGAAACTGTCTGTATTATACATGGAATAATAGAATATTCAAGGTGATTTATCTCAGTTTTGTGGACATTATTGTTTTCTATATCTGGCTTGTCGTGCGTCTGGTTATTCACTACGCGATTTCTTAAACAAATTCTCACTCACCAGTATTGGTGTTAATGATATTATGCTTTATTCATTTATGAGAGTATGATGATGATGGTGGTCACTGGCGCGAGATTAAGTTCTCCGTAAACCATGTATGTGTGTGTGTGGGGGGGTGAATAACCACACTTGTTAAATGGTGTTGTTATTTTTTAAACTCTGCTAAAAAGGCTAATAATTAACTCCGCCTAAGCGGTTAGCATGCGCGCCCTTGGCGCGGGAGACCCGGGTTCGATTCCCGGCGGGAGCTCATGTGGTTCGGATTCCACGTTAATCAGTAGGTCCACGTCTCATATAGCCTCGCTGCTGAACGGGACGTAAAACTCAAAAATCAATCAATCAATCAATTAACTCCGCCATTGCCGAACCCAAGAGTGTTGGGGTAGCTACCACCGTAAAAGAAAATAATCTCTATTGTGTGTGTGTGTGTATTCTATGCTATGTTAAAATAGAAGTTGAAAAAGAGAACGACTCTTATGTAATCTGTGCTATGTTAAATAGTCCATACTCTTTACGTGAGTCCAGTGGACGTGGCAGGGGGCGTGGCCAAACGTGTGCGGGGCCCAGTGTGCGGGGCCAGGGGCGGGGTCACGTGACCGGCGCCAGCCAATCAGCGTGAAGAGAGCGTGGCTTGTTTGCGCATGCGCAGTAGGAAAAAAAACACCCCAAGGTGTCCCCTCCCTTCTCTGGGTTACATTCTCATGAATATTTAAGAGGACTGCCTTACTTTACAGCATTCACTGACAGTTGCTGTCTGTGCTATTTGAGAAATATGAAAAGCCTAAAAGGCAAGTTTTTGCTTTGATTAATTAGGCTAGAAACATATAATTTCACAATTAAACCGATAAAAGATAGCCCTTCAAATCGGCATAGTGATTGTATGTAGATACCCCACACAGACCTTAAGTGAGGAAGAAAATGCTAGTCGAGAAGGACTTTGTATAAACACTATGAAAATTGACGCTGACGATGTAATTAAGGCTCAGGAAGAAGACGAATATTTTGGTAGGATACGTGAGTTAGTAAAGACCGATTCTACTCATAATGAAGCTCGTCCTTACGTATTGGTGGATGATGAGTTATATCGTAAGTCTGGTAAGGAATTAAAACAATATGTTCCCCGAAGCATGGTCTCAGAAGTTTTATACGCTGCTCATACATCATGTTTAGAAGGCGGACACTTTGGAGAGAGAGGACACAAAGTTTTCTCCCGTGCTTTTGAGCGATTTTATTGGCCCGGATGGGAACCGATATCAGAAATTACCTCAGGACTTTTCGGGAGTGTCAAGAACGAAAGGACCAACCACTAAACCATTAGGATTGCATGAACCCATCAAGCCCATAGCATCATTTCATACCCTGAATCTGGATGTGTTTGGCCTTTTGCCCTCCTCTTATGGCTATAAATATCCCATGACCGCTGTCGATATGTTTTCAAATTATGTAGTAGCACGACCATTAAAAATTGACAGCCGAAAATGTTGCAAAGTTTCTATTAGATGATATAATCTGTTATTTTGGCCCACCACGTAATATCCTAAATGATCTTGGATCAAATTTTATGGCGGAAGTGACACGTGAAGTTACGTCTATAATAGGAATAAATCAGAAATTTAGTACAGCTTATCATCCCAGGACAAATTCACGTGTGGAAAGATATAATCACACTCTGGCAAACTACTTGTGCAAATATGTGTCTACTTCTCAACGGGATTGGTCTCTATTCATTAGAACCGCCTGTTACGCTTACAATACTGCGAGATACGATCAACATCCCTACTCTCTTTTTGAATTGGTGTTTGGTAGAAAGGCCCTGTTAGGTGTCGAACTCGAAACACCATGTCTAACCCCATATGGAAAACTAGTGAAGAAGAATTTTAGTCGTATAAGAAAACTGGCTCAAAAGGCCCTAATTAGACAACAGCAGAACCGAAAAACCAAAATAGATAAACATAGGAAGGCCCATATCTTTAAGGAAAACGATTTAGTCCTCAATCAAAATTTGACAACTAAAAAATAAGGTATATATATATATATATATATATATATATATATATATACAACTAAGGAGGTTACTTGATTTCCTAAAGAACGTATTACATTCCTGGTGTAGACAGACTGACCAATAGACGGACAGACTGACAGACAAAAACACCAAGTGAAAAAAGGTAGATAGAGAATTGTAGAGATTAAAAGATTAAAATCAATTTTCCGTTAGAAAGATTATAAGGCATGAGCATCGGTAATGAGAATGTAATTAAAATAGAATACGCCTTTCGTATTTTGTATGTCCAGACAGGGTCAATAATATATCAGGCTACTTCTATCCGGATGTCAAAGGAGTGAACAGCAATCAGAAGTCCCATTAGGACGCGAAGTAAGTGTGATAAGCAGTGGTTGGAAAATAATTTTCCTTCTATTTCTCCCGTAAAAGGGAGAGCGCCTAATATAAAACTGAAGTACACTCAGAAATGGCGTGATAAGGGTAAATAGCAAAATTACATTCTATCACCATTTCCGCCTTTTCTGGGAAATTACATGAGGACAGATCTCAATTCCTTGACGCGTACAAAACATGCTGTAGTATATATCAGTGGTCTGATGAGGAGCAGCGTAAATATTTGCCAGCGTACTTGCAAGAAGTTCTGCTGATTGGTATCATATGAAAAAGGAGTCGTTATCGACTCTAGCGAAATTCGAAGATCTAGAAGGTCAACTAAGAAAGGCCTTCGCAGCCTCCTCCGAGCTTGGAGAACCATTTGCCTTATTAGCAAGACGGAATAAAACACTCCGTGAGAGTTTTTCGAATATATTTATGCAGTATTAAGATTATGCAAGAAAGTAGATTCTAACGTGAGTGAAACTGAACGAAAATGACACATCGTCGGCGGCAATTCAAAACCTGCTATGTGCATTTTGCAGGAGAAGCGAAAAACAGTATCCTGGTTAGCTTTTTGGCTTTATAAAAGTGATGTTATAAGTAATATTTGATGCTGCACGTAACTGGTACCTTCTCAAGTTACTTGAAAAGGTATCAAGTTACGTGCAGCATCAAATATTACTTATAACATCACTTTTATAAAGCCAAAAAGCTAACCAGGATACTGTTTTTCGCTTCTCCTGCAAAATGCACATAGCAGGTTTTGAATTGCCGCCGACGACATACTAAAGGGATTGGATCCCAGTGCTCTGGAATTTGTCATCACACGTGAGCCAGATAGTGTAGATGAAGTCGATAGACTACTTAAACTGTATGAATTAGCAAAGGTTCAAGCAGGTTTACGTGACCCCTCTGATGCTCCCTTGGAACTCCCTAATTTAGAATCCTTAAATCAACCTAAGTTAGAATCCAGTGGACACTTTAAATCAGTAAATCGTGGAGGGCAGCCTTTTTATAATCGTAGAGGACACGGATCAAGAGGTCCCCACCCTAATCTAGTCCGAAAATTCCAAAAACTTAAAATCAATGAGATGCAATGTTTTTCTTGTGGTAAATACGAACACTATGCCCATGAGTGTCGAAATCGACCAACTCAAGGTCAACATCGAAATCAATTGAATCAATTCTGTCGTGGAAATTGCTATCATAATAGAGGTCAGCCGAATAATAGATGACAACGTCTTGGAAGACGCCCTAGTAGGGAGAGACAGCCAAATAATGAACGCAGAACTCAGAATGTAGAGACTTCTGATAATGCCCAAAAATAAGGTGTGTATTAGTACCCTCCCTCTTCTAAGATAGGTAATTACACAAGGCTATATCAAAAAACAAATATGTTAGGTTTGAGGACCAGTAAGCTTTAGTTAATTGACATTAGAAAGAACGTTATTATACAATATTATTATTATATTCTTGTATTGTAGGATTACCATGAACTATTATATGATACATTCTCACATAGCGAAATTACGTACGTTTTCAAGCTCCATTATATCATTAATTGAGGATTGGCTAGAGGAAATCTTAAGAGTAAGTTTTGGATATATTCCTGAGAGATATGTGAAGCTAATAATATCCCCTGGATTTGCAACAGTTTTAGCCATCAAAGCTCAAATAAGGTATGCCCACTTACATTCAAGGTGCTTATTTAGAATTTGACTATACAAATCAAAGAAATATTTAGTTTCCATAATTCGTAAATTACGAAAGAAGTATGGAATTGTTTTCAAGTTGATGTTTAAAATATTTCTTGACTAAGGATAATCTGGATTATATTGATAACCGGATATCTATTACCGGACCTTGATTTTTCCAATTATCTAATGGTCAGTTAAAATCCGAGGCTGAATTTGAAAAATTATTGATTGGCTGCCAGCGAAGAATAATCCACCCGAAATTGATTAAATTAACTGAGTTGTCTTTTGCAGTTCAGCAAATTCAATTTCGACTGCAACAAAAAGACACTAAAAATAGTACAATCAGACCCCGCATCTATTTATAACTATTCATTGGCTGAATGTCTTATATCACCTCATTATGCCATGTAGGAATAAACCTTCCGGATACTGATCTTTCTGCTAATGACAGTGCAATTATCGTTTCCCCCTCGCTTTTAGACATTATCAAGTTTGTCATCTAGATGTACCTTCATTGTTCATTGTTTATCGAAGAACTACTGAGCAAATCATTTATACTAGCTGTAATATTTACACTGATTTTTTGTTTTCTGACCATTACTCCAGTTCATAGTTACAATATATAGACCGTACTAAGGCTCAACTACTTGGTAGTACTAAGGACATCGACACAACCTTGACTTCTAAATTTCCATGTCTTTCCTTGCAAATTTTAATGGCCAAAGTTTCACATATAGTCCCATCATCATGTTTAAGATATAAACCGGAAAAAGTTCCAGCACTAATAACCAATTATGAAACGAATGAAGAAATAAAGAAATTTTATAATACACATATGTATATACAATGAGAGTTTAGGATGTATTATCTCTCTAGCTGTGGGATTAGTTGTTAACGTTATCTTAGGTTGTCTTCTGATTGTGGCTGCGTTGCATTATCGTAAATTGAGGAAGCTCCCTCGACCTCCCAAGACCCTTCCCAAACCTGAAAATATAGCGGATTGATATGAAATACCTCGTATCCTCAATACAAGACCTGAATATTGTGAAATACTACCTCCGTAATCCGAAATATACCAAAACAAAACATATATTTTATTATCATTTAGAATATATAAATAAGCATAATCACTATTCGTAATCAATACATGAATAAATAAATAAACAAATAAATAAATAGTAAGTAACTATAAATAATATTTAAATACTACGATTAACAGGCATAGATAATTTATCGCTGTTTAAATAGAAGTTGCAGATACTATATATACCTTCCTTTATCTCACAAGGGTGCACATTGAAAAATCGTGGCCGGAAACGCAAGATGCAATGTGTGTAACTCTGGGTACATAAAAGATACCTGTGTATACGCAACAACAAAGGATTGTCTTTTGCAATTAAGCTTACGGCACCATTGTTCGGTACCACAGCAATTAGAACAAGACCTACTACAAAAGCACATATTCAATACGTGGAGAGAGGTATTTGTAAGCCGTCATGTTCTCGCCTTCTCTTCATCCTTGCTATTGTCAGCATACCGAGGGATTCTTAAAGATCCTCCTTCCTTCCTTGTCTTCGCAAACTTTCCCTCTACGGTCTAACACACAAATTTTAATATTTGATTTACAAGGCTTTCTGCTATGAAAAAAATATTATTTGCGAGAATTAGGGATTGTATCCTCTGATAATTCTCTATTGTTGCATTGTATGGTGCAATTACCTCTTCCTATTGAGCAGCTAGCTGTTCTTGTACGAACACGTGTTCATTTTCAGACCACGCGCATTCATGGACTAGAATGGTCCACTACGGATGGGATGTCCATCCACTCAGTAAAACAATTGGTATCAGCTGTAATCAAAGAAAAAATTGTAAAAGTATTGTAAAGTTGGTAATAAAATTAGATGGCTATCTCAATTATTTAATATTAAGGTTGAAGATCTAGAAGGGTTAGGTTGCCCTCGATTGGAAAGCCTTCCGCGCTCTATTTAGAACTGTGCATCTCATTCCATGGGCAATTCTCCCCGATGTGCTTTGGCCCATTGCAAGGCTCTTCGCGATTGGCATACTCAGAACAATACACTGTTTGATCATAAGCGAGATATTAGCACCGGCCCCCAAGCTATAAGTGATCGAGAATGCTTAATCCAAGAGTGAACTATTCAAGAGAAACCCGTGCCATCCAATCTTGCTGATGATTGGAAGTAAATAAGGCTAGTGCAATGCCAGTGCATAGTCCGTTCATGTAATATACCATGACTAATTCGTGCCACAAAGATATAACCTTCACTATACATAGTAATCTTAATATGAATGAATGTGGAGTATATATGTAAATATACGTGTACGGCGAGACAATTTTTTTACATTCTCGTCAAACCTTTTTTAAATTAGATTTTTTTCAGATTCCGATTAACATAATTTTACGGAAAAACAAAAACGGAAATTAAATATTCCACAAAGGTTAATCTCCGTAAGTAGTTTTTATTATGAATGCCAAATCTATTTTCTCTATCTTCGGCTCCCTATACTTCATACAACCTTCCCTCGATCTCCGCAGAGAGGCGGATAGGAGGAGAACATTCTATAATTGGCCACATAACTTTATTAATCCTAATCTTCTAGCAAAATATGGCTTTTCCTTTTCTCACCCCCTGACTTTGTACAATGTATCTTTTGTCATCTCACACTTGGCAATTTCCGCCCAGGAGAGTTATTGTTGCCGGCAATTCTACAAGCTAATCCAAACTGTCCACTGTTACTACGAAGTGAATCCAATAATATTCCTATAGAGGATGACAATCATTCTACCCCAGTACAGTTGGGAAAAGGTCCCTAACCCATTCCACGAAAAGTCCAACTATACACCCTATACTAATCAATATATACAACACAAACACATATTTATACAACCCTCCATTACTTCCCAATTTCGTTTTGGCAGGGTCTAGCTTACAAACATTTCTTACATGGCCCAAAGAAACTGGGCAAGTGCCAGAAGAGCTCGTTCGAGCAGGATACTATTATACCGGAAATCATGACTTAGTATTGTGCCATTATTGTGGGTTAGGTTTATATAATTGGCACCCGACAGATGAACCTTGGGTTGAACATTCCAAATATTCTCCAACCTGCTATTATTTGTTATTAATCAAGTGAGTTGAATTTGTTCACAAAATACATCGACAGTTGGATTCGAACCCAGCATCTAATTATTTCAATTCGTCCTCCAACACCGAGCCATACTCCACTGCAAAGAGTTGTAGCAGGAAGTTGATCATTAAGGATCATGAGATACCAATGAGCCATACAAGTGGTCAAAATCTCTCTAATGATTCTAGTGATAAGTTAACGTGTAAGGTTTGTTTTCAGAATGAACTAAATATATTGGTTTTACCTTGTAACCACTTGGCTCTTTGTGCACACTGTGCGGTATCAATATGATATTGTGTTATTTGTAGACATCTCCTATTAGAATGTAAAAGAATATATTGGAACTAAATGTTACTGCTACACGTTTCAGCGATAAATATTAACTGCCAGTATATTTACATATAGACCTCCAGATTCAAAATGAATGGCAGAAACAGCAAATCCATTCGAAACAGCAAATCCATTTTGGCAAAACCCAAAAATATGTAATTGAGGACTCAGAGGACATTATATCATTGTATTCAATAATTATCTACATTACAGATTTTTTTAAAAACGAAATACAAAACTCCTTTATTTTGAATCAAATACTGCGCGTGTATTATGTTTGTAAACAACCTAAAGACAAATCACATACCGCGTAGTAATCATAGTTCAGTGTTCAAGACGCTCGACCAGTAATCTGAAAGTACTAGCCGGATACACGATCGGATACACGAAGGACCAGTATTTGTTTATTTTTTACTTTAGAATGTTGGTGGCGATTGATCGGCAGTGACACATGTTTTCATCTTCAGATATTTGAATACTCGGATGTTTCAATACTTGAACTATCATATCTTCAAGAATAATAATTATTATTATCTTGTAGAAGATTAGAAGTTAGGAGCTTATTATCGCTCAGGGGATACCATTACAACCAGAAATGGAACATTTGGTAAGAATATTTCTCTTTTGTTTAGTGTTACCCACGAGAAGAGAAATTTCTCTTCTCGTTCCTAATACATAACAAACAAAATCGAGACGAGAATTAACGTTTTACGTTCGAGACGAGCAAGGTTAACTCAAATTAGCGTCTCGCTTTGGAGATGAGAATTGAGAAGAGACGAAAAGTACCGTAAACATTTCACGTCTTATCTCTATTCTCGAAATAGTGTATGTAAATCCTTTAAGTAACATTTCCTTTGTAGACTGAATCTTATACGCTATTTTGTTACTTTGTATTTCGGAGGTCATTAAATGTATTATGGTCTGTGCAGGTATTTTTGTAGCAAAACTTTTATAATTACTTCTCCATATCCTAAAAGTTAGTTTATTATACGCCATACTGTTTAGTAATATTCAGTTATTTTATTATAGTTATTTTCCTTGAAAAATTTAGTCCCATTATTACTATTATTATTATTATTATTATTATTATTATTATTATTATTATTATTATTATTATTATTGATTGTTAGTGAAGTTTTGTGAATTTAATGGTTCACTCTGTTCCAAAAATGTTAAGCGCTTTCTTCATTGTTGTTTTAGTTGTAGCCTTGTCAGCTCTGGAGCTTGTATCCTGGTATCTATATCAGCTCCTGTCCATTGGGCATTGTGCTGGACATATGCCGTGTATGTAGGTTTTCTAGGGGTTCTGTTTCTTACCGCATTCTTTATTCCGCTATTTTTTCATTCTCATTATCGACGTTTCCTTTAGCTTAGCAACGATAACCATGAAACGTAAAACTTAAACACATAGTGTTTCTTAGGGCTCTTGTGAGTTCAGTAGTCTTACTTTCTACATGAAATTTGACTGGAAAACTTTCGTTTAACATTTAGCTAGTTGTAAGGACGTACGCAGAGACATATCCTGGTGGTTCGCACACTTCTTTCCAATCCCGTGTATTTTGTAACTTTTGCCTAACGTTAGGGGTGATTTTACAGGTTTTAATACAATCTGTCCTCATACGGAATTTGTCTTTTATATTATGATTATTAGTAGTAGCAGTAGTATTAGTGCTATCATTATTAGTTAGTATTAGTGCTATCAGAAGCAGGAGCAGTAGTAGCAGCAGCAGTAGTAGTAGTAGTAGTAGTAGTAGTAGTACTGAAGATTTGAGACCTCAATATACGTCCTTTTGCAATGTAAATACGCATACTGAAGTTGATACGAAAAAGGAAAAGAAATTGTTTTTGACACTGTCTTATATGACATACTTCGAAAGGATTAGCGTCCGAGAAGAAACGAGGGTTAAAAAGAATGTGTCAGCCCTTGTACAACATCAATTTCGTAACTTCGAATGCCTTAGAAGAAACTAAGAGAGATTTGTCTTCATCACTATACATAGTAACACACCTTCTCTAGGTAAAAGACTTTGGATTAACAAAATATGCATACGAATATAAAAGAAGTAATTTATATTTACAAATTTTGGTTGATCGGACATATGGAACGAATTGGAAATGGCGAACGAAAATGTTATCATTACTTCTAGCAGTAAGAGTAATAGTGGAAGACGTTCGGAATAATTGCTAGGAAACGATACCGTTTCAAACACATTTATGACTCATACTAGGCTCTAAGAATCACCCTTATGTATTTATGAACTGTTTGCTGCACACATTACGTTCTCAAACAGTACGAATCAAGTGACGTCATGTTGTTAGTATTTCCCATGTGAAGAAAGCCGTTTCGACTCTAACTTGTAAGACTGAAAGAAATTAAGTATTTTTCAATTTATCATATATGAAGTATGAACATTATAGTTGATAAAATTTTCCTTAATTACCCCTGCGGAAATCGACCGCAGAACCTCTGAATTACGGAACGAATACTCGCACCAGTATGCTAAGACTACTGTGTTCAGTAAGAGTAAAAAAAAAAAAAACTTGGATATGTAGCAAATTATATTTATTTACGATTACGAAGGACAACACTGATTTTTTTCATGATAAAATACTATAGTCGAGGGAATTCATGTTTAAATTAGAAAACAAAAATAGATATACAAAAAAGCAAGGGCGAGAAGGAGAATCTTGTTTTAAGAGTAATTTGAGCCCTTAACTGGAACCTGCTGCCTCAGACCACTTTCCTTTCTGATTCACAGAAAGTATCTCCCTTACTTTTGTCTATTATACTTGGTAATACTCATTTTATAGTTATATCCAGTAATCTGCAACGACAGATACACGAGCATAGATAGGTTCCTGGTTCGATTACAGTTCGCGCCGTGTGGACTTTGTGGTGGACAAACACCGTGTTTGTGGGTTTTCTCGGGGTTCTCCCGTTTGCTCCCACTTTCTTCATTCCACCAATCCATTCACCTCTCATCATCACCGTCTCCTTTAGCCTAACCGGCATAATCGTGGGACGTAAAACTTAAAGATTTCATTTCATTTTACGAGCACAAATACAGCCTCGAGGGCATATGCAATTTCAAATGACTTCCCACCGGGAATCGAACCGGGACTGCGAGGAGTGAACTATGTGAGGGTGGAGTACCTGCATCGTTCCCAAGGCAAGTAAGCTTGAGGTGGACAACATCTGGCTCGTGGGTTTTCTCGGTACACTCCAGTTTCCTCCCACTTTCTCCACCCACCAATTCGTCCATTTTAATTCACTTGCTTTAATCATTGTTACCCTTAACCTAATAGGCACAATCGTGGGACATTAAACGCAAAGATATCATTTTCAATTGGTTAACTGAAACGAAACCGAACCCAAAAACAGTTGTATTTTCTATTGCCCATTAACGTGGTCTCACAAAAGTATGTATAGAGAAAATCATGGGGAATTGTAATTCCATTCAAAAGTGAAAAAGTAGATTCACAATAACAAAATCTGAAACGAAACCATTACATATCTTTCGAAACTTTTCCAAAATATGTATGGATATTATGAGAAGTGGCAATATAGTGTCTGCTTTCAAACAAAACTGAACCAAATTACGGTTCGGGTTCTGAAATTAGCCGATACACTCTGTTTCAACCTTAAACTGAACCCAAACCAGTTAATAGGATTGCTACAAAATACTATATTATTCATCCTTAATGTTAGTCGTCTGGAAAATTATTTTAGATAAGGCTTCTCTTTGGGAGACAAGGGGTAAAAAGTTAGTGGATGGAGTGTTACCAAAGTCCCAAATTGCAGTTTGGGAAAGCCAGTAAGCGTTAGTTTAATTACAAAAATCACAGAATTAATGCTCCGATGCTCCTTGCATATATCAGTGACTGATGGGGAACTACAACCCTCCTTCTAAAAATCACATTAAAAAATCACCATAAATATCCTTAGCAGGGACATACGGGAATAAACTTTTTTTTTGGTCAATTAATGTGAAAATTTGCGTTCTTGTAGTAAAAGAGGGTATGCGTTTTTGAAATATGAATTGCTCTCTGTGAATCAAAAAGGAAAGTGGTCTGAGGCACCAGGTTCCAGTTAAGGGTTCGAATTACTCTTAAAAGAAGATTCTCCTTCTTGCCCTTGCCATTTTGTATATCTATTTTTTTCCTAGTTTAAATTTGAGTTCCCTCGACTATAGTATTTTATCATGAAAGAAATCAGTGTGTTTCTTCGTAATCGTAAACGCATAAAATTCATTACATGTGCGACTGTTTTTTTACTCTTGCTAAAAAGAGTAGTCTTAGCATACTGGTGTGAGTATTCGTTCCGTAATTTAGGGGTCCTGGGGTAAGGAATTTTTATCAACTAAAATATTCATACTTCTGATATGTAATAAAGTGAAAAACAGAAAATTTCTTTCAGTCTTACAAGGCATAGTCGAAATAGCTTTCTTCACATGGGAAATACTAACAACATGACGTCACTTGATTCGTACTATTTTAGAACGTAACGTGTGCAGCAAACAATTCATGAATACATAAAGGTGATCCTTAGGGCCTAGTATGAGTCAAAAATGTGTTTGAAACGATATTATTTCCTAGGAATTGTTGCGAGCGTCTTTTCCACTATTACTCCTACAGCTAGAAATAATACTAATATTTTCGTTCGCCATTTCCAATGTGTTCCATATGTCCGATCAACCAAAATTTGTAAATAGGAATTATTCTTTTTTGTATTCGTATGTATATTTTGTTAAAACACCAAAATAACGCATACATAATCCAAAGTCTTTTATCCAAAGAAATTGTATTAATTTGTAGGGATGGCCATATGCGAATATTTTTTATTCGGAAATCGGATAGAAACTTATCCGGATTTGCAATACCCGGATGACGGGTAACAAAACGGATGACGGTTAACGGATAATATCCGGATAAGGGAAGACAAATAATATCCGGATAATGGATAATATCAGGATGACGAATAATATCCAGATAATGGATAACAACAAGATTACGGATAACGGATAATATCCAGGTAACGGATGACGGATAATATCGGGATAACGGATAATATCCGGATGACGAATAAAGGATAATATCCGGATGACGGATACGGATAATATCCGGATAACAGATGACTGATAATATCCGGATAATGGATATATCCAGATGACGGATAATATCCGGATAACGATATATCAGGATGACGGATAATATCCGGATAATGGATTTATCCGGATTATGGATAAAATTCAGATAACGGATAATATTCGGATAATACAACATTCGGATAGCTGACAACATCCGGATGATGGATAAAGGATAATATCCGAGTAACGGATATGGTTTTAAAAAGATCATACAGGAGAGAGACATATCAGTCTATTCTGCTGATGGAGTTATTAAAAGATGATCATCGGGCAGTGATTTTTAGCTTTGAAACGTATTGCTTCTTAAAATGTTTCCTAGTGATTTCTAATTTTCTTATGTGGTTTTTGTGGGACATGGTGTCTCAGTTGTAGAGCGCTTCCTCTGGTGCGTGGGGTCCTTATTGTTTCGATCCCTGGTCAAGTAAGTTTGTGGTTGACAATATCGTGTCCTTGGGTTTTCTCAAGATACTCCTGTTTTGTCCCACTTTTCATTCCACCAATTCTTCTATTATCATTCAATTGCTTTAATCATCGTTTCGCTTAGCCTAACGAGCATAATCATGCGACGTTAAACTCAAAGATTTCATTTATTTTTTTTCTTAAGTTGTTCTGAGATTTTGTCAAAGAAGCTGGGAAAGTATCCGCATTTGGCATGTTCCGCACGAGTAAACTATATATAATTTTATTTTCAGTAAACTTTGAAAACTTATATCTTCGTACACAATCAACATTTGTGTGTGGCCGTTCAACCCCGTAAACCTAATCCAAGTGTTGCGAAATTTCGTATCTTTCTCCAACTTTCCGTAACAACCCCATTTTTGGGTATACATTCCTCAATAATAAGAATTTTAAAAACAGTAAAATACATTCCACTCTAGTATAAAATATGTAAATTTTTTCAATTTTTATAAAACATTGTATCAAGTATTTTTGGGCGTCAACATAATTCCCATCGGTTTATTGCAAAGACAAGTGGATAAAATCCAAAGTAGGTCATCTCCCCTCAAATTTCGAAGCTTCCACATTTAAATTATATGATAAAAATTTATAATAATTCTCGCCAAATTCTTCTAATTATGACAAATGACAAAGTTTAAAAGATACTGGCCCTTTGTGTATCCGATTCGAGTACCATCAGATTAGTGGTCGGGCGCCTTGACCAGTGAACCAAGATTACTACCTGGAAACTGATTCGTCTTTAGTCTGTTTACGAGTATAATATACGCACCACATTTGATTCAAAATATAGGAGTTTTGTATTTTGTTTCTAAAAGATCTGTAATGTTGATAATTTAGTGAATACAATGATATAATTCCCTCCGAGTCCTCAAAAAGGTATTGCTCTGATTCGCCAATCAATTTCACAATTAACAAACTACTGTTTTAAGCGAACATGAAAGGCTCTTTAGTTAGGCAAGCCAGAATAAGTAACGCTTTAGATGAGGGGTTAGCATTGTGGTTTCCTAAAACCACGGTACGGATTCGATTCTCCCTCTCGCCATTTACACTTTTTATAGTTTTTCATTTGCAAGGCTAAGCTCCAGTTGTATGCTGCTAAATGAAAGGTAATCTCTAGCAAGTAAATTCAGTGGGGATGTAATCCTGAAAATAAAGGAAGGAGATTCAATGGAAGAAACGAGTTACACAGTTAATTTTGTTAGTCGTACTATATTTGATATTATCCGTTAATTTCGTGCATTTTTAAATTGTTATTTATTGGCACTATATTATCCCCTTTTCTCCTTGTGTATCAATGTGTAAATTTTCACAAATATTATACAAATCAGAAACCCTAAGTTATATTTGCAACCTAAGGTGCAATACGCTTAGTACGGATAAGTTCTCCAACTCGTTTGAGTGTTATCGAATTTTGCATTTTTAATATTTACAAATAAATTACTCCATACCAATATTTAGCATTTTCAAAAGTCGTTTAACAAATAATGAAATCGGACAAGTTCTTCTTTTGAAGTAATATTACGTATCAATCAGTGACGCCGGAACCAATGAGCTCAGGCCCTGTTAGACCCCGAAAATTTTCATTGGAGGTTGGGCTCTTCGCCCGAATGATCGTTCCATATTTTAATTGATTTGCAGGTAGGACTATTGTTAATAGTTTTAAAACTCAGCGCAAGGTTTTGTGTTGATTTAAAAAATAACCTACTACATATACCGCATAATCTATCCGTATATTATTTGATACGAATATACGTATAGTCATTTGAAGTAAGTTAACTTGTTTATATAATCCCTTATTTGAGTTAATTATAAGATTGTTTAAGTCTCCCGACTGTTATCGTCTCATCAGCTCCTCTGGTGTCCGTATATATTTTTACTGGTACTGTGCTGTGTACTGTGAATACAAGTATCCAAGCACTCCCTATGGTCATTTTGACAGTCAGCTTTTTGCCTCACTCCTGCACAAAAATACTCTTTACGATTAGATCTTTTAACAGGTGGGGCAACTTCATGCTGCTGTTCTAGCTACTCTACCAGGCGTAATTAATCTTGAGGCGGGCGTTAGTTGGGTTCCTTAACTCACGGATTTTGTAGCTCAAGAATTTATGTGGCACGCTGTACACGTAATTAAATTAGTACCACTGTTTGCTAACCTTTTTGTCTTTATTTTCTCACGAGACATTAGCTAGTGATGCTGAATTAATGTTTAAACGTTCTTGCATGTTAACTGTCTAAAATGGACATGAAAATAAAATATTCAGTTTTATGTCCAACTTTAATGCCATTTACGCAAACGGAAACGGATGATCAAAAGTGGATCGTTATGAAATAATTGGCGCAAGAGGGGAGGGGGAGAACGGGAGAACTAAGGTGGAGCCTATGGATAGGATGTTGTTCACCAAAAGCTCAAGTGCCCTGGAATCGAAGCAAGAACTCCCTGGAACGAAAGGTGAGCGTTCTTCACTAAACACCTTGACTCCCCCTCCCCCAATAGATTTAAAATTTCGAGCGAAAGGGAAGAATGGAAGTCCTTACAAGCAGGTGTGGATCCAGGACCGACTTCTGGGGGGCGGTGGGTTGTCATACTGCTACCTTTAAGGGCTCCAAACTTTGGGATGTGTTTTATTTATACATATAAAATAAGAAAGTTTCCCATTCTGGGGGGCAATCGCCCCGATCGCCCCCTGGATCCGCCCCTGCCTAAAAGAACATTTGATTGTCTCTGTCTGTGATTTGCGTGTATTTTATTATAGCTAAATCTTGAGTTGTGAAACAGATTAGTATCTGAATGTCGTTCATACTAGCTTTGGAACTCCTTTTCCTTAAATAAAAATAAAATCTCTTTTAATAAATAATAGTGTTACATTTTCTTGTCCAAACTGTAACACAATTAGTTATTAGAAGTCAGATTTTATTTTTAATTAAGACATTAGTGTTACAAATGTGGATGATGTGCTTCCAATTTATATCAAGTACGTATAAGGACAGATCAAGAATAAAGAAGGGGTTTGAAGCGTGCGCAAAACTGGTGGACGTTCGCAGTAGCGTATACTGCTTTGATGGCTTGGGCTACCACTAACCTTCATAACACCTGAACATTATTATTATTATTATTATTATTATTATTATTATTATTATTATTATTATTAGTAGTAGTAGTAGTAGTAGTAGTAGTAGTAGTAGTAGTAGTAGTAGTAGTATTGGCGTTTAGTTTCCACGTTATTATAGTCTTCAAAATAAGAGAAAAAGTTACAAAACACTTTCCTTTTTACAATTTTAAAAAACATGAAAATTCGTCAGCTCATATAAGACACGTTCTAATCTCACTGTGTTGGGAAATGTGAATATCGCTGCTGGTTGCGATATCTATAAGTAGATGCTGGTTATAGGCGGTTCATTGGAAATCACAATCAAAAAGTGACGCAAAACAGGTATTATCTGTCAGGAAAGTAAATGTACACCTGTTTTTTGAATCTGGCATTCCTGCGCTCCATCCATGGAGAGTATGAGAATTAAATCAATCAAGTCTAATCTGAATAAGACATTGCAGAAGGGTACAAGCTGTGAACACGAATAGTGCATAGTGTAAACAAAGGGCGACACCGAAAGAGAAAGCCAAAAACAGCTGCTAAACGGAGAAAAAGAGTAAAAATTGTCGAAGTGGGAACATAAAATACAAATACAACAAATATGCCAACAACTAAGCGATTACCAAGCAACGAGCTTGGTGTAGTGGTTAAGGCGCCAGATTACAAGTCCAAAGAACGGCGGTTCGAATCTACTCCAAGTAGTATTTTTTTATTTTTTTAAAAAAAATAATGCATACAACACATGAAAGGTGGTAAAAGAGAGCGTATTACGCGTTTAATATGTTAAGTGAAAACGAGTTAAAATTTTCGGTGAAATTTATTAGAGAAGTGAGGCAATGAAAATGAGGAAGCAAGTATATTTAATCAGGGGTTGTATCAGAGGGTGGTGACCGGATAAACTGGAAATTTTCCCGAATGTGAGTCTCAACGACAGGCAAATTTCTTCAGAAATGTGCGTATTGCAGAGAGAGAGAGAGAGAGAGAAAGAAAGAGAAAGAGAAAGATGCTCCCGGAACTGAGAGTATAGTGCTTCCATTCAAATCAACGAGATGAGAAATAGACGCTTACATAATAAGAATGCCGAATACAAACAGACATAAAACAGCAAAGTAATAATTGCAAGCGTTATCACCTAAGGTTCCAAGATCAGAACAACATATCACTAATATCCCGAATGCCAAAATATTGTGACATACACAACTCCCCCTCTGCCCAAATGTGTCCTGTGAAAACAATCACAAGTTTTGGAATGAGGGACCATATTGAGACTACAATATTAAACTATATAAGTAGACTTTTAGCAGATTCGTATTCAGTTATTTTTTCCACAACCAGTTTTATTGATATGCAAGACAGCAAAAGCACTATATTTGTTAACGACAAAGCGAAGTTATTGCAACACTGCGTTACACAGTGAATCATGCATATTACACTCGTGAGTTTTGCTATGCAGAGGCTAGTCACAGAGGCACGCTGAATAACGCCTAAAGGAAGCAGCAAGGACAGATAGCGATACAGTGAACGGAACAAGCAATGCATTACAGACATTTCAAGAGAAAAAAAGAAAGATCCCTCTTTCCACATTTCATGCTGTAGTTCTAACTTTCATTTCCCCATCAAAGTTACATGCGTAGACTATTATACAATTCCATTACACTTAATCCAGAGCCTTCAAACAACTTTGTTCCACGAAGGGAAACGTAGAACACTACACCTATAGATATACCATACATATGGTAGACAGTTAAGTAGTAATAGATGAATGCAATTAACCCCACATAATAACGATTGTCCAAATATACACTGCTTTCAAACAATTAGACACATAACAAACATTCACAACACCATTATAACCTATCATATGTTAATTCCACTTCACAAGTGGTAAAATGAAAACCGTAAACTGGAATGAAAACCGTAGAAAATAGAATGATTTTTTTAAAAATTACAATTATGAACACAAGTTAGTGAAGGAAACAATGACAGCAAATGAAAAGAAGATGATCCAAGGTCGGATTTCGAGAAATAACTTGATAATGAGATGAAAACAGAATTTTATAAAAGGAATGGTTATGATGCGCTAGACACAATATGGTTGCCTATTTCTTATCGTCATGTGAAAATGTCTCGTTTTAGAGAGGCGAGAAAAAGCCTATGTTTCGTCTTGTGCAGTGGCGTATCTAGCTCGGGGGCGGGGCACTAGGCCCCCACTTTCAGATTGACAAAAATAATTTAAGCTATTATTTATATAGTTTTGAAAATTTATAGTAAGGTCACGATATACTTATCATAGTCTAAATTCAGGCAGCCCCCCAGTTTTTACCTTCTAGATCCGCTACTGGTTTCGTGGCTATCCCGGTGTCATCTCGTGTTTCCGAAACGAGACAAATTGTTGTTTAGTCTCCTTTCGTCTAATTTTCTTTCGTAAACCTCATAATAATAGAAGTAAAATTGGAAGCCATGCGGCTTCCAAGTGTTACGAAGTTTACAAGTTAGAATTGATAATCGGACAAGAGAGAGCTATGGAATGCTATCAAGACATTTAAAACGCGACGAGTCCAGACAAGGACCTGTCACGTCTAGTCCAGGAAAACGAGACGAGACGGACGCTTTGAATTCACTACAACTAAAATGATTTTTTTATAATGCATACAGCACGTGAGAGGTGGTAAAAGGGAGCGTATTACCCGTTTGAGATGTTAAGTGAAAACTTCGTAAAAATTCCACTGGCATTTATTAGAGAAGTGATACAATGAAAACGAGGAACCAAAAATATCTAATCAGGGGTATGAATCAGAGGGCGGTGATCGATAAAACGAAATTTTTCCAAATTTCACACATGTGAGTCTCTACAATAGGCAAACTTCTTCAGAAATGTGCCTATTACAGAAACCATCATATTCCACCGATTGCGGTAGGCAAAGTTAGTTTAAGAATAACAAATGGTGTAGTTTTTTTCCTTAGAACGATAAATTAAAAGTGCATACTGCAGATGAACGAAGTGTTTCGAATGTCCTAGTAATTCCCTTTCCCTTTGCAAATTAATATGCGTAAATCGTCTCTGTCATGATACAAGTGTTTGCGTCCACTTTCTTAAGGATTGCTCATTTAGTATGAGAAGTCACTCTTTGATTAAGGACTGCTTTGAAAATAAAATAACTTGAAAAGGATTTGAAGCTATATTGATTAGCTGTATTACTCACAAGTCCAGCACTTCACCCCTACATTATCTTCTCATGCAACATCATAAGCTAAATATTGATAAGTTCAGCCCTGATGTTTGGAACGAAACGGTATTTAGTGCCCATTAATAAACTGAATAACATACAATGCAGTAAAGTTACAGAAATGATATCGTATTATACAGTAATTTAGCTGTGCAAGTTAAATAGTATAATAATAATAATAATAATAATAATAATAATAATAATAATAATAATAATAATAATTTTTCATCGATCCTGCGCGGAAAGTGAGAATTAAATCAATCACATGTGTAGTCAAGGTAAGGAGAAAAGCCTAAACTGAATAAGACATTGAAGCGGGTCACAAGCTAGGAATAAGAATAGTGCATGGTGTAAATAAAGGACGACACCAAAAGAGAAATCCAGAAACAGCAGGTAAACGGAGAAAAAAAGAGTAGAAATTGATGAAGTCGAAACATAAAATACAAATACGAATAGCGATGAGCACGAGTCGAGCCAAAATTCCTTGGTACGAAAATTTTGAATTAGCCTTGGCCTGTCTCGAATGTAAAACGATAATTCTCATTTTATTTTGTTTGTTTTAGAAACGAGATGAGATATTCCTCTTCTCGTGGGCAACACTAAACCAAACCGAAATATTCCTTCCAAATGTCACATTTCTGCTTGTAATGGTTTGACATGAGCGATAATTAGCTCCTAGCCTTTAATCTTTTACGACATAATAATAATTATTATTAGTTTATTATTATTACTATTATTATACCTGAAGATTTGATAGTTCAAGTATTGAAACATCCGAGTATTCAAATATCTGAATATAATAAAACGTATGTCATCGCCGATCAATCGCCATCAAAAATCCTAAAGTAAAAAAAAATGTGCGACGTGGATTCGAACAAGACGCGGTAAACGATTCGTCTTTAGTCTGGTCACGTTAGGTTTCTTTGTCTCCGCTTGCAAAGTTGTATGTTATGTTTCTTCGATTCGAAACGTCTTTCGTATTTCTTTTGTGAATAATCTTCGCGAAACTTTATATTAATAACTTGAGTTGTTCTTAAACCTTTGGTTCACAAGTTTTTTTTCTCCACACGAAACTTCTAATACACATATTTAATTATCATACTTTGCATTTGTTTCAATGCAGTAGCCATTATTAGCTGGTCAAAGACTTATGTCCGCCACGTTAGAGATTGACCAACAGAAATTCATTTTCCGGAAGCGGAAGTTTCACTTTCCGGATTTCGGAAAATTATGGAATTCGGTAAAATTCCGGAACTCGGAAAGAATCCGGAATTTAGAAAATTCCGAATTTCAGAAAAATCCAGGAATTCGGAAAAATTCCGGATTTTTCGAATTTCCGAATGTTTACGAAATCAGAAATTCCTAAATTCCGGATTTTTTGGAATTCGGGAATTTTTACAAAATCGGGTTTTTCCGAATCCCGGATTTTGTCCGGTTTTACTTTCGGGAGTCCGGAAAGTAAAAATTCCGGAATTGGTCATCCCTAGTTTACACACAACCTTTCGGAACACTAAACTATTAGCTGTCTACAAACAAAGGAGTAATGCAAATCATTTTGTATCCTGCAATACGTCATATATTAAAATCCGACAGCAGTTTCAGTATCTAACCAGAAATTGAATATATCTAGCTACTGGAAGTTGAGGTATGAAGAATTGTAATGTATCTTATCTTTTTGTGTCTTATACAACACTGGAAACCACTGAATGTCTAAACGGCTTTCGTTAAATGCAAGTTGTAGTATTATCTGTTACATTCATTTGTGTCTATATGATCGGGTTAGTAAAGCTTTCTATATGATAGAGTTAATAAGACTTTCTCTGCTCTCCCGTACGATCTACTACAGGATACAGAACGAATTATCAATTTAATCAAGTTGTTGTATTACTACACATCTGCTTCCCCCTATGTCAACTCTGGTCGATCTCGTCGACGCCACATGTTTGGTTTCTATATCCCTTTCTTCGTTTACTGAACTAAACAGTAACTATTCTGAATTATATTCTGTGCATGCCTCGTAGATAAATATTTCTGATGCCAATAGTTTCCATTTTGTCCAAGGAATGCTCTTTTTCTTATTCCCAGCATGACCCTTTTATTACATTATATGAAGAGCATGTTGGTCTAAATACCTCATGTATTACATGGAATATAGGTTTAACTCTTCCAGCAAAGAAGGAACATGTGATCATAGAATACAACCCACAGAAGTGATAGCTAGTAATACAGTTGTCGTAATCCGTAACGACACAAAGGGTGAGTGGTGCCCTCCCCGCTGGTCTAGTGGCTAGCACGTTCGCCTTTCGTGTAAGGTGTCCCGGGCTCGATTCCTGGCGGGAGAGCCTTTATGATTTTTAACTGTCCTCGATGTTTCTGCGTTCGTGTTCCTGTCGTTATAAGTTATTAGAAAAAGCAAGTTAAACGAGTGAAGCAAGTAAAATTAGCAATAAGTAAGTTACTGAAACACGTTCGGTGAGTCAGTTAAAAAACAAAAAGTGGACAAAGCACTGGCTTTTCGCGCCGTTCATGCGAGTTCGAATCTATCGTGGCTTGATTCTTTATACATTTAAGAGAAAGTATTGTTTCTTTTCGCTCCAGGTAGTCAGTCTTTTCGTATTTTTCGCCGTCCTTCACAGTTAAAGTAACTGGCTGTTCTTATTCTTTTTACGAATGATGGATCTTCTCTTTGGTTTTATGTCAAATATGCACACGTAATGAAAAGACGAGGGGGGAGGATATTTTCCTATCGGAACAAGATGACTGTTAGTTAAGATATGAAGTTACACATTGAAAGTGAAGTAACTTGTGAAACGTGTTATTTGAAAGAATAATATAATAAATGTTCTTTCCCCTGACACAGAGAACTGTAAATCATGTATTTCGAGTTCGGGAGCGTGAATGGCGAGGAGTGTTATTTGATTTGCTTTTTAGTAACACATTGCATTGCAAATAGTGGTAGGCAACATTAGTGCTAAGTAAAATAATAATAATAATAATAATAATAATAATAATAATAATAATAATAATAACTTCAGCATGCATGCTTGAAGCATGCCATGAAGAAATCGCTATTATTACATATACTAACTATTATTATTATTAAACTATTATTATTTATAATAATAATAATAATAATAATAATAATAATGAAAAAGGAGAGGTTATCTACTGTGCACCACCTAAAATTCAAAGCACGAGCCGCCACTGATGATTAAAATAAAAAAGCGTGACGATTAGAAGAAAATCTGTGAACATGATACTGTTTACCATCACTTTACATCAATGTAATTGAGCCTGTAATCTTATATTATACATATTGCACCTTTTATATTAAGACTGCAATATTTTATTAGGAAAGGAAGTCGGAAAATAACTTGTCTCTCGTTTTACCCCGAGCACTCGTAAAGCAATGAGGCAAAGAATACGAGGTTTAATACGAGAGCCATTCATACGTCATTTGGTGACGTACGACCAATATTCTACAGAGAGTGCTATCGTAGTGCTGACAGAAAGCTCACCTAAGCCCCTCCTTCTCTACTCGGCAAGTTTGGAAACTGAAAAAAAACAATGCTCAGTGGTATTGCCAGACACCAAGAAAATTAAAGTTTGATATTCGCAGGAAGAGACCTAGTCTTCTTAAATTTGGTGTTCACGTTTCGGAAGATAATGTGAAATTACAGTCGGCGACGGCAACACAGAACCATTTTGCGACCCTCGATTAGGAGCGCCTTGTCCATCTGCCGTACAGTCTCAATCTTGAGCCCGGCGACTTCCATCTCTTTCTGACATTAAAGAAAGCTGTCAGCGGAAGACACTTTGGAACCCATATCGAAGTTAAGATAATTGTGAATGAGTTCTTTTCTTATGTAGGATAGAGATTTCTTTTCCAAGAGAGGTTTATAAATGTAAAGTCGTATGAAAATGGACTAGTGTCCTTGATTCTTATGTGGAAAAGTAAAGTGAGCCTTGTTTTGTAATTCGCAGTATATTATCTATTTTGCATAAAAGAGGTATCCATATCTGCCAGAGGAAATTGATTTTCGGACTTACTCTCGTCTTTCTTGTTGCAATTATTCTTTAAGATTTGTTTTAAAGGAGTGCTAAGTACCAAGAAATGGTACCACGTTTCGCCTATCTTTCCAATGTATTTTGTAAAGGGTAACAATATTCACAATAATTCACCTAACTACAAGAGCTACATAGGCAAACATTGTTCAAAGACAAACTGAATCAATAATCGGAGAATAATCCATACACTTTTGTTTCGTTCAATGTAGCGAGACTTCTATTCTTGGAAGCACACTTCTGAAGTGCTCTGTAAAGTAGGTGAAAGAAAATAATCACATACTGCACAGGTTATTCTCTAGTTATTGATTCAGTTTTCCTTTAGGCAAAGTTTGAATATTTATCTCTTACTTTATATTGAGCTGAGTGAATTATTGTGAATATTGTCACTCCTTCCAAAATACATTGGAAAGGAAGGCGAAACCTGCTGCCATCCGTTACCGATAGTCAAGCATTTACACTTAACTTCAGTACAGGTTAACCACACATGCAAGTTTCTAAAATGGAAATACAAACCTAGTGATTGAATTTCATTCGTTTACTTTTGCTACAAGGAGTAAGAGTGGGGCGTAAATTCCCGAAAATAATTGTTGTTTTCTCCTCTAATTTCGAATGTTTCATGTTTAGTGGCAAATTACGTAATTTAAGAGCAATGTACTCGAAAAATCTAAGTGTAAAAAGTGTACTTGCTTTTTATTTCAGAGTGAACATTCATCGTTTTAGCTTCCCGGAACTCACTGATATGCATTTAGCCTATGGTGAAGTTGCCAGGAAATGCCAGGGAAGCACAATACATTTATCAACAGAAACATCCTAATAGACACGTCCGTCACCATTCTATTTTCTCACAGATCGACCAGAGACTGAGGGAATCAGGATTTTTTTAATGTTCGAAAGTTTGACACAGTACGCAGAAGAACAAGATCTGTGGAGTTTGAAGAGGAAGTGTTGCACCAGGTGGCAGATAATCCGTCTACAAGTGCACGTCATATTGGAAAAAGTATTAGCACATCCCATGGAAGCGTGCGGACAGTTGTGCGTGAGAAACAACTTTACCCATACCAACCACAAAGAGTCTTAGCATTAACACCAGCCGACTACGCCCCAAGAATGGAGTCTGGCCAGTGGTTTCTGGAGCAGTGTAACCAATTTCCACAGTTTCATTCGCTTATTCTCTTTACAGACAAGGCCATGTTTACGCGGGAAAGTGTATGCAACTACCGGAATTCGCATGTATGGACGACGAAAACCCACATGCATCGGTTCATCAAGGACAGCAACATAAATTCAGTTCAATGTGTGGGATGGTATTTTGAACAATCAAATAATTGGGCCATATCTTTTGAATTCACGCCTTAATGCAAACATTTGCAAACGGTTTTTGACAGACCCATTACCGGAATTGCTAGAAGATGTTCCACTAGCTATTCGCCAGCAAGTGCATTTCCAGAATGATGGAGCACCTGCACATTTCGCGCAACTTGTTCGTAGACATTTAAATGAAACATTTAAAGAGCGATGGATTGGACGTGGTCCTATTGCTTGGCCACCACGATCTTTAGACTTAACTCCCCTCGACTTTTTCTGTAGGGACATATGACACATAATGTGTACCAATCACCCGTAAATTCAAATGAGGAATTGGTTGCTCGTATTATTGCTGCTTGCGGCAGTATTAAAGACTTACCCGACGTCATAACTCGAGTCCATTCAGCACTCATTCGCAGATGTCACGTCTGCATCGAAGTTAACGGGCAACACTTTGAACATTTGTTATAATTTTGAGGAAACAATATCTTAGAATATTAAAAAACTGTAAGAACAGTTCCATGTAATATTACGTTAGGAACGTAGATACATCAAGGTTAGACACTGCAGTACAAAATGTAAGAAAAATATTACGGAAAGTGGTGGAATGTTAGTAGTGTAGAGAAAAGTAACACAGAAATTCCAAGTACGACAATACAAAATAAAAGAAACATAGTAATTATACCTGAAGCAAAATATCTTTTAGTCAGATAGGAGATCACTAATAATGATTAAAATTTACAAAACTTTGGACCCCACATGCATAGATATTTTACAATTTTTATGAATTGGTAACTCACTTGAACGATGTGTTCATCGGAATGTCTTTTCCTCCGGAAGTTTCTACTACACTTAGACCCTACACGAAGTAGATTAATCATAGATGTCTATCTCGTCTTCGTTTTCATTATAATAGTTTATGTCTAATTGTAACAATGTACTATGACTTTCACTACTTGAAACATTGTACTTGATTATTGTTTAATTTTTCTCGCTGTTTAAAGTAGAAATCTCAGTTCAAATCCGAGAGAGAGAGACACCCCTACAAGGGATCAAACCCAGGACCATGCGCATAAAAAGCACGTGCCTTATTCATTCATTTACGAAAAAATACACTGAGAAGAAACAGTCTACGCGTGTTTACCATGTGATTGATGTCTACCAGCAGCAATAACTCTCTCTCCATCTGTCTAATTGTAAGTTTTTTAAAAGAACTTTACGATGCAGTATGATACTTACCCATTGAAATATTGTACTTGATTCTTATTTATTATTCTCATCGAACATTTTAAAAAACTTCCAAGGAAATTTCCAATTTCTTTTGGGGGGTCACCCTTGCGCCGCCCATGCACCACATCCAGCTGTTCATTAACCCTTAGAATCCCAGAAAATAATATTGACGAACTGTCAAACATAGTCTTGGGGTCCATTAAACCCCACTGAGAGTCCTAGGGTTAATAAAATCTACAACTAAAAATAATGAACATTCCCTTTCCCCCGAATTCGATCCGACATTTGTTCCCGAGTTATAGCTCGTTTTTGCATTTTCCGACAAATGTTCGGCTCGTCATAGCGCCAAAAGGAAGCATTAGTGCACCCAGGTTGGTCTACACTTTTTGCCTTATCTTGGTGTCAGGAATCACCTCCCAAACGTTTGTCGGTGTTGTCTTGAAACACCCTATATAAGACATTAGATTTTTTCTTGAAACGAGTCTCAGATCTTCCGATGGCTCACTACTCAGGCTACAAACGACAAACGAGCTAGCAGCGACAACAGAAATTGAGGTAACGATTAGACTTAGAAAGACATATTTTAAGTCCCATCTCTATTATAATTTGGAGACTTAGAAAATTTGACGAACGGCATCATGTTCGGGCTTAGTACAGGGTAGACATGTTACATCAGACTAACAGTCCACTCGAGTTTGAATTATTCTTTTTAGATTCTTCTTGCGCTTTTTTAATTTTTTTCTCACGATTGACAATTAAGTCTTTATTTTTTAAGTTAAAGAGAGTTTTAGGACAGGGTTAAAGACAGAAAAGAGTCTTAGGAGTGTCTTTTCAGAACCTCTCGACTTGGATTTTTTAAAAGAAGTCTATAGCGTAAGCTCTTATAATGCTAATCTAAAAGATGTTTTCACCCAAGTATCCCGATAGCACAGAAGTTTTCCGTAAACTTGCCTATTGTTCGTCATAGCAAATAATGTGAAAGTTTTCATTTTGTATTTGCGGAAAATTCAATGCAAACTTGGAATGTTTGTGGCAAATTAAATATCATTTGAAATTTTTATGAAAGAGTAAATTTAATGCAACAAAGTTCATACAAATGTAGTTTCAAAAAGTTGCAACAGCAAACATTTGGCAAAATTCAGAAAATTTGCTTCCACCTATCTAGTGCGCTTGACAGTTTCAATTCAAACTTGGAATGTCTTAGCAAATTACGTTTATTTTCAAGTTTTATGATATAGCGAATTTCATTCAGCAAATTATATACAGATGTAGTTTCAAAAAATTGCAACTGCAAACTTTTGGCAAATTTTTTTCAAGCTTCCTACCCACAATTCACTGCGCTTGGCAGTTTCACGAAAGAGACGTCATATTTTTATTTTCTTTGTGTCGTGTACTCCTAGTTATTGTATTGTTGTATATTGTATATACCTTGGGCGTGTGAGTGCTGTACAAATTGGTAAGTGCAAAGTAATAGTTGAATATTCTTTTATTTTGGATAAAATGAAAAATGTTACAGGAGTAGATGTGAATTGTACGATGTTCGTGTAGCGCTTGCTAGTGAATCGAGTCGGACCTTTCAATCTGATAGCGCGAAAGGTTTATTGGATGCAAATATTTTACTCTTTATTTTACTTACCTTTAGAAAATTTACAAGTAGAATTGATTAATTTCTGTGTGAAGAACTTAACATGAGGTGAAAACAATGATTTAATGCACAAAGTGACGTGCGGGTTTACTTTTGGCGACAGTGTTTCAATCTCAGGGCTTGGCCCTTCTTTATTCGAACACCTATTTTGTTCCTGTTCGTATACATTTGGATTTTAGCTTCCAAACTTATCGCTTGTCTGTTTGCCCTGCTTAGAATAGACATTTGTCGTCTCATAGAGAAACGGATCAAGAATTTCGTGACAGGATTATTTCTCAAATCCCTTGTCATTTTAAAATGCGGAAAATCAGGAGAAATTAACTTGTTCCAATGGTCGTACGAAAAGAGCTGTCCTCCCCTTTTTAATCGGTATTGCCATCTTAGGACTGTCTTCCTACAATACTACCAGATCCACAAGTTAAACAGTGTGGTGAAGTCGTTGGAAAAACACGACCAAATTTTAGCATCGGAATTAAATTCTCTTAAACGTACGCTTCACAGGGAAATTTCTGTTATGCATGATGTTGTCCTTACTATTAGACGGACTTTAGCTGGAATACAGTCTTCGTTGGGGGATTTGTATTGTCATCTTGTGAATACGGAGGGTCTCCTTATTGCTAATTTGAGTCATATTTTAACTAGAGAAGGCATAATTCGTATGTTTGAAGACATCTATGACAATCGCCTAACTATGCGTTCGTTGTCATCCCATGTCGCTCGCCAATACATACAGGAAAACAAACAATTACGTGATACAGTGTACCTTTCGGACATAGGTTTGTTTTACTCCGTTACGAAGGTCTCCTTGTTACAATATTCCCTTGACCATGACGTCATTACCATTCTATTGGAGATTCCTCTCGTATACAACACGGATATAGCTAACCTATATTCCATTGTCAACACCGGAGTTTATCTAACAACACGTTAACGTCTCTAGTTTTACCACCATTTGTTTACCTGCATAACACCCATTTTTATACTGTAAATATGGCCCATTGTCAATGACATAGTCATATCTTCCTTTGTCAAATTAATGTCGTCTCTCCAGAACATCCTTCGCTTTGTATTGACGGTTTATTGTTGTCTAATTCTACGTCCAATTGTGAATTCCGTTCCGTTCATACTTCGGAGAAATTTCTCTATCGCTATTCGTTAGCTGGTTTGTTATTTACATCTCTCTTGGATGTACACATCATCAAACGCTCTCACAACAGGCCGTTTTATCAGGGTGCGAAATCGTTTGAAAATGGTGGGGGGAAGAAGTTTGGCGATCCACAATAATGCCTCACTGTGCTTCACACGAAGTAGGGGCTCCAAAAAGTTGAAATATTCATGGATTATTATTATTATTATTATTATTATTATTATTATAAATGTTTAAACTAGTCGTCATTGTTATTTAAAACACTTTAATAATGTTAATTATTCATTTAACCTAAATTGGTGCGCTTATCTACTGCATTTAATACACACTTCCATGCGTATGGTCTAGGGTTAGACTCCCGTGGGAGCACAGTCCTCTTATGTTTACTGTCATATTAAAGACTGCATTCACGATAATAGCGATATGAGATCTATAAGTGAGAAATATTAGCGCCTGAGAACCGATGTGCTAACCAAGCATTAGACCTACGAAGCTGAAGCGCTCCCTGGCCAGCCATAGATCCCCACAAGCTGTAGAGTCTGAGTACAGTTATTATTATTATTTATGAAAATACCGTTTCTTCGCTAAGTATTTAGTGTTTCAGTTTGGTCGCTCAGATATCCGGTCACCTATGTAAGTCTAAATAATACTAACCGTGGGACGTAAAACTCAAAAATTTAATTTATAAATAATACTATGTATCTATATTGTATTATTAGCAAGAATATATTATAAATAACATATGATTTCAATACAAATACTTGCACAACGAAAAGCCGCGTTGCCTCAGTGGTAGAGCGCTCATCTCATGTGCGTGGGATCCCTGGCTGGAGTCTAGCTCGCGGCAAATTCTGCTTGTGGTATACAAACACTGTGTGTATGAGTTTTCTCGGGGTCCTCCCGTTTCCTTCCACTTTCTTAATCCACCATTATCATCTATCTCATCATGACCGTCCTCCTTAGCCTTGGTGAATATTCGTAGGACGTTAAACTTTAAAAAATGAAAGCACAAACACAATAATACGATTGATTTGGTGATTTTAGTTTAGCGTCCATTTTCAGCGACGAAGGTTGATATGTGGACCTACAGTTTAAGTTGGCATTCGAACCACTGTAATCGTTCAAATTTTTGTAAGGCGCTCTCACCGGGAGTCGAACCCGGAACCCCGTACACCAAAGATAATGCGCGCATGCTTGCCACTAGACCAGCGGGGAGAGCCACACTAATAGTAGTATTGAATGATTCTGTTGCTGTATTTATAGACCTAAAAAATAGTTTGGAATATAGTATCTTACCTTACAGAAAAATTTTAAGATTAAACTTCTCTTCACTTTCTTTCCGTGTGTAACGAGAATCGGACAAGTGATGGCCGGACGAAACCCACTTATCAGCAGCTGTAACAGCACCCCATAATTTTAAAGGAGCTCCATTGAGTTTAATTGTCAATAGAGATTGCAGGGTAGTCGCCAACATACGGTTTCTTTCGGAACTTTTAATATTATGAGCAACACTAGATCCACGTTCACAGGCAGCAGTTGATAATGGTACAGTCCGCGGCATAAAATTTGTTACAAAAAGTCCAAATGAATAACAAACTCTTGCCCAGTTTTCTTATGCATTCCCGCAATACATGTATCAATCGATTAGTTGATTCTAGTATTTATTCCAGCTCCTCCCCGTCCTCCACCTCTCCTTGTCTAAAGCAGTGTGTGTCACGTAGTACACTCTTTCCATTCAGCTGAAAAAGAAACAGGAATCAAGTTTACAACGTTATAGCTTTAAAACAGTCTTTTTCATTCTTTTGTTCTGAAATATTTTTAAGAGCCTAAATTAAAGGAAAGTCACACAATCTTCCCAGAGCTTCATAAATATCTTTAGTTTCATTCTTTTCTTTCTTTAAAGAGTGCAAGCTAGTAAGATGCTCCCCAAGAAATCTATGGAAATTGCCAAGAGCTCTAAAATATCTACGGACAGAAACGAGTTTTATTCAATGATTCATTGAATTTCTTTTCAGTAGGTGCAAGCAAATGTTTCAGGGGCGTCATTTGGGCAGGACAGGAGGGTGTAATTCCCCCTCTCTTGAGCTTCATAAATACGTATTTTTTGATCAAATGTATAGTAATGAACTAATAAAAAGTGAAAATCTTATGTCGCCGGAGAATCTCTTCCTCCCCCCCCCCCCCGAATAAAGTCTAAAAGACACTGGTTTTAACAACAAACCTATAGAGCTACGATAGCACATTGCTAAAGAGCTTACATTTGGTTTCAAGAGTTGAAGGTTTGATCTCAAGCCATATGACATCCTGGGGGACATTAAAAGAGAGAGAAAGAGAGAGGGAGTTGTCGAATTAATGTGGAGAACTCTTTTTAGAGCATCAGATGATTAGGAAAGGAGAGAAAGATCTTCAGAACTGAGGAATTAAGATTTTAAAAAATCTGATTTCGGCGACGGGTTTCGAACCACGAACCTTGTGGTTATCGAACCATGACTTTATCCATTTTGCTACGGAGAATTCTATTACTCGTTCACATACGTTTCCCTTAGCTGCGTTGAAAGCTACCTTAAGGGGATGTTCCAAAAGTTGACTCGGTGGATGCGCCGTTCAGATAGGACATAAACCTCTTGTAACTTAGTTACAATGTGCAAAATGAACTTCCTCTTCTTCAGGACACTTTTTAAAGCTTTAAAATTTGTTACTATTGTTTTAATTAAGTTACATTTGATAGAACCATCTGATAAAGTAGTGTCAAGCCCTGTGCGTCATTGTCTGTTAGGTGAATGGTTAATGTAAGTTACTCCTACGTGGATGGTCCGAGCTTCCAATCAACACCATTCTTATTGATTATTTTATTTGAGCTACGCTCATACTGTATATTCCACAAGTTCAATTTTGAAGTAATGTAGTCACAGCTAGTTTAATTCGAAATAATTTTCCAATATTATATTTGTTACTAAATTTACATGGCACTCCTCACTGTTTGTAGCCCTACATAAATGCAAAATTGTTTTAAAAGTATATTTTACTTTCAAGTTTTATTGTGTTTTTTAATTGTCCTTCAACTTTATTTTATAATTATTTTCTATTTCTTAATTATAACATATTTTCTATGTAACACGTTTATTATTTATATTTTATGTCTTACCTTTGAAGAGGAGCTTTTGACAATTCAGAGCAGCAGGGACATACACAGGACGCAGGCCTTTGCAATCAAGAACTTTTGCCCCCACGAAATCACTACTTTTTTTTTTGTAAATTATATCTAATTTTAGACATGATGATAGCAGGGGCGGATTCAGGGGAGTGCGTTCGGGCCATCACATCCCCCAGAATAGGGAACTTTTTATACTTTTTTAAAAAAAACTAAAATATATCCTAGGTATTTTTCATCTTTGTATTATGAACTTAAATTAAAACCTAAAGTAGATAGGCCTTACTTTCTTAAGAAAGTTAATTCTGCAGAAGAGCTACTTCTCCTTTTCTAAATTTGTTTTTTTTTCTTTTCTTTTCTTTTCTTTTCTTTTCTTTCTTTCTTTTTTTTATTTTGCAATCTGCTCTTACCTTGATTTGACTTCGAACGACCGCCCCTCCCAAACAATCATCCTGGATCCGCCCCTGGATGATAGACATTTTAGTAAAATATGCCCTCAATCGCTGAAATAAATTCCTGACAAGCTTTCGATCGCTGAAATAAATTTCTGTCTACGGCCCTGCAAAACAGGGACGATTTTAGGGAGTGATCAGTTAGTAATGCCTCCCTGGAGCAACGACACTTCCCCAGAAGTCATATCCCCGATAATTCAGAATGTGATTTGTGCATTATCACTTTTCACTCTCAGTGTCTTGAAACGCACCAAAAAGGAACTGTTCTGAAGTATTTACTGGTTCTCCCTATGACTCCATTTCAATATGGCCAACCTTGGACATATACACATCTGAAATATCACCTTTTATGTCAGTGATCCCGAAAACTATCCATTCGACACAAATATAGGATATTTTCGATTCTTTATTCTTGTCACCCTCCCATTGTCAACTCGAAGCCAACCAAGGCTTATTTTGGACTTACGCAGCATCCACAGTGTCACTTTTCATCTTTGCATATGAATTCGACACTAATTTCGTTCGTATTTGACTACTTTTACATGTCACCTTCACCTCTTGGTAGGGATTTTTTTCAGTATCTCGCCCCCACAACTATTGAGAAATTTCAACCAACTAAGTATAATTATAAATTATCATCTGAAACACGACAGTACGGGTGATCTTTTTCGCAGAGGAATTCGTTAACTACTGTTTCAATGTCAATGTATTGGCTTTTCTTGCTCTGCATGCTGGAGATTGCCAAAGAGCTAAACTTCATTCTGTACTATTGTGCTATGAATATAGTCGTTTAATTCACTGAATACTCGCTTAGATGATGCTCTCGTCACAGGAAAAGTGAAATACAGTTATAAAAGAAAAACGAAACGAAATATTTAAGTTTTACGTCCCACGTTATGCCGACTACGCTAATGGAGACAGTGATGGTGAGAAACGAATGAAATCGTTTAATGAAAAAAGTGGGAGGAAACTGGAGAAACCCGATAAAACTCATGCACACGGTGTTTGTCCATAATAAAGTTCATTCAGCGCGAGCTGGGATCTAACCAACAACTCCATGCACCATAGGTAAAGTTATAAAAGAATAGGCGTCTAAACAAATACGGAACAGTACTATCAATGAGAGTTTATAAGATTAGATTTTTATTTATTTCATTCTAAGTTGAAATTTCAATCAATCTTGATCTTCATTACTGTTCGAAATCCGGACCAACCAGTATTCCCTACTAGGGTAAAGATTAATTGATCGCCAACTGAAATCCAAAATCCTCTGTATAACCCCACGTTCCATTATTCCATATACACAATTAAGAGTCCAACGTAACCTACCAGTTAATAAGTTTTCTTCTAATTATTATTATTTTTAACACCTCAAAAATATAGGCTCATAATTGAACCACTGATTGGAAAAAGAGAATAAGTACATAAAAACATTTTTTCCACTTTTAAGCTTTTCTCACCAATTGCAGTGCTACAATACAAGATTCTTCTTCTTGTCTTAAAGTTTGTCAGTTCTTTTGCTACAATTAATCAGTTATATACGTGTTGAAACAAATACAAATACGCCTCGGGAAGGCTTTTTAGCGTTTCTGAAAACTTAGGTCTGATGTACTTATTCCCTTTTGCTCGAAATAGTTGCTGCAAATAGTTGCTGCAAGGACGTGATAAATCTTTTCGGCAGACTTCACAGTCTATAGCTCCTTCACAACTTCCTTTTCATCTAAGGCTAAGTAGTTACATTTTAGACATTGAGGAAAAAGTGTGAAATTAATTAAAACCCTTCAAAGTGGAGTTACGAATCTTCAATGGACCCCATTTTGCTGTTGGCCTCGCTCAAAGCACTCCCGTCACTGTTCAGGGTGCACGATGGAGTTTCTCCCTTTTAGGAATACTTTCTAAGACAGTACTAGGTTTTTTTTTTACAGCTGTTTCAATTGAGTTGTATTTGCTAGAACTGTCGGTTAAAGGAAACAAAAGATCCTATACTCAAACACAAATATTCTCTCTAGAAGCTCTAATGGAAAACGAAACGAATCGTCGTAAACGTGTTACGTTCTTGAAGAGGAAAACAGCAAAACATTGATTGCACAAACGTATAAAGGGTGTCATTTGCTTGCAAATTTAAAACTTATAGAAATTGATGGCTTGTTAGGTGAGGGGTTAGTAAACAGGATTTTTGTACTGGTGGTCCAGGGTTCGAATCTCGTCCGTTCTTCTTACGTTTTGTTTCTTTAAGCTACATTGCGTTTGTTCATTCCAATTCTTTAAGCTTGAATTAAATCTAATAACAGTTAGTGAATTAAAAGTAGCTAACATTATTTTCAAATACGAGACGTTATTACATGCTTGTCACTAGCTCACAATACTCAACTTTGATATAAACTCTTGCAGCCTTCATTTAACTCATTTCTTGACGTGTTTTGTTACAAAACTCATGAATCGTGGCGAACAAAATTGCTTTACCAGATAATGGTGACTGCTTTGAAACCAAATGACAAGTATGAGAATTAAACGTATCATATCTGTAGTTTGGTGTGGAGAAGAAATCAAATAGCGAACGAAAGGTTTAAGAACAACCACGTTATTAATATAAACTATGCCAAAGATTATTGACTTGTATGATTAAAAAAATCGAAGGAAATTTTGAAAGAACGAAAAATACTAACTTAGAATTTTGTAACTGAAGACAAGGAAATCTAATTTAAACATACTAAAACATACCATTTAGCGCATATAGAGCGTAGATCTGTGCTCAAGGAACTAGGTAATATTCTGGAGGTTCTCAAGTCGGAACCATGTGTGAATAGTTTGTTTAAATTTAGAATTTTTGGTGATCATTAGTCGGCGATGACACACGTTTAATTGTCTTAAGATATTTGAATATTTTGATCTTTCAATATTTGAATGATCAAATCTTCAATAATAATAATAATAATAATAATAATAATAATAATAATAATAATAATAATAGTTACTATTATTATTAATATTATTATTATTATTATTATTATTATTATTATTATTATTATTATTATTATTATTATTATTATTATTATCAAAGTAACTCAATAACACGTTAATATCTTTAATTATTTCTCGATACCTACTCGAACTTACGACGTCCTCGAATCTAAGTCGCACCCCGATTTCGCTGGGATAAATTAAAGAAAAATAGTAATATGTTATGGTTTTACTATTACTAAAGCACTCTTTGATGTTGGTCATTTTCGATGATTTTATGTATCCCTCTCCCCTCTCCATGTTGGGGGCACGGTATGACAAAAATTATCCCAGGCCCGAATGTCATGTACGTTGAAAATTTGATCGAAATCTGTTGGATGGTTCAAGAGTTGTTCTATTTATTTTTATATATTAATCTCTCCTTCTCTTATCCTCTCCTATGTTCTACCGTCAAAGTGAAAATATTAAAACAAAAGTTTCTAGGCCCGAACGTCGTCTATGTTGAAAATTAGATCGAGATCGGTCAGGTGGTTCAAGAGTTGTTAAGTTTTATTCATTTTTATAGATATCTCCCCTCCTACCCTACGTTCTACCATCAAAGGGATATGATAAAAACCACCCCAGGTCCGAACCCCATCTATGTTGATAATTTCATTAAGATCAGTTCGGTGGTTTAAGCGTGATGAAGTCACCAAGACAGCATTTTTATTTTTATTTTTTTAAATAGTCCCCCCTTCCCCTCCCCTACATTGTGCCGTCAAGGCAAAAAATGAAAACATCCCAAGTCCGAACCTTATCTATATTGAATGTTTGATCGATTGGGATCAGTCGGATTGTTCAAGAGTTATTAAGTTTTATTCATTTTCATATATTTACCCTCCCCTCCTCTTCCGCAAGTTCTAATATCAAAATAAAATAACAAAAAGCTTTCCAGGTTCGAATTTCATCTATGTTCAAAATGTGATTGAGAACGATCGGGTAGTTCAAGAGTTATTCACCACCGAACATTGTAACTTTTATTTTTATATTTATAGCTGTTATGTATCTTCCCCCTCATCTCCATCCTCTACGTTATTCCGTCAAAGTGAAATGGTAAAATCCATCCCTCGCGTTAATCGAGACGGGGACATATAGCCTCATTGCTGATGTCCCCATTAATCCCCCTACTCATACCCTTTAGTGTGTTTAAGTTAGTTTTTTTTGTCTTCAGTTGCAAATTTCTAAGTTATTTTTCTTTGTTTCAAAATTCTTGCATTTCTTGTATGATAATACAAGTTAATAATCTTTGACTTGTTTTATATTAATAATCTGAGTTGTTCTTAAACCTTTGGTTTCCAATATTGTTTTGTCTCTACACCAAACTACAGATATGACAAATTTAATTCTCATACTTTACATTTGATTTCAAAGCGGTCGCCATGAGCTGCTTAAAAGCACTTTTTCCGTCACGAAACACCCAGCAGAGGGCGTACGATATTGTCTACAGCAATGAGAGGAAACTCCGCCTTGTTACGTGACGTCACATGAAGCACGTCCCGTTCAAACACCTAAGCAAAGCTATCATTTTGTTTCTGGTGTGAAAATGGCTCACTACGAAGCTTCTGTTAAAAGCAGCGTGATTGCTTTAATTGAGCATGCGGGCATGAACTATAGCGAGGCAGGCGCGAGATATGGCGTTAACCGTGCTACAGCACGGAGGTGGTGGAGTGGATATGAGGAAACAGGAGATGTAAGACGTAAAAGAGGAAGTGGGCGACAAAGAGTTTCCTCTGCCGAAGAAGACCAGAGTGTAATTGCCCAGTGCCGTGAGCACCCTTTCATGTCTGCCCGACAGTTACGAGAGGAAACCAATTTCCCAGGCGATGTTACGACTGTCCGTCGTAGACTCAAATCCTTTGGTTTGAGATCATACAAGGCAGCTGTTAAGGAGCGACTAACAGAAGACCACATGGTTAACCGTCTGGCGTTTGCACAGTTAAATATTGCACGTTTGTGGGACGAGGTCGTTTTCACAGACGAAAAAATATTTTCCAGTGCAAACTTCGGGCCGAAGCGTGTTTAACGCCCCCCTGGAAAAAGGTATGCCTCTGAATACGTTTCCCGTTCTGGTCGAATGGGACATGTAACTGTCCACTGTTGGGCATGGATATGCGAGGCTGCAAATTTCGGAGGAATCTACAGGATTCCTGGTCGCCTAAACGCCCACAAGTATGTGGAACATCTGGATGAAACGCTTCCGGAAATAAAAGCTCATGTAGGTGACGGCATATTATATTTGCAACAGGACAATAGCTCGATACATAATTCAAATGTGGTTCAGACATGGTTGCAGAGGCAACCTGATGTCGAAATAGTTGACTGGGTACCTCATGGAGCAGATCTGAACCCTATTGAAAATATGTGGGCCTCTGTTGCAAGAACATTGCGGGAAACCTGGTCGAACCATCCTCCGCGAATATCTAATGATCTTTGGGAGCGTGTTGAAGATGCGTGGTCGATCTGTTGCACCCAACGCTATATCTCTCGCCTGATGGATTCAATACCAGCGTATGGCAGCTGTAATCGAGTCCCAAGGGGATTATACACACTATTAATAAATGCTCGCCCACAACACCATCAGCCCTCTCGAGGGCTACCTAATTCGACCCACTTATTAACAAAATTTTATGAAATACATTACGCGACACCAGTGAATGTAAGTGTCACAGTATGTTCTGCATTAATAAAGAGGCTAACATGCGAGACTTGGTGGCCGAGTGGTACTATGCTTGCTATGTAAACCAAAACCGCCTATAACAGTGGTTCAAATCTAGTGAAGAAGACCCCTACTTTTCATCACCAGGGATAATTGCAATACGCCTTCTGCTATGTCCGCCTTCGTACGGTCTATTATATGACACATAATGTGGACCGCCATAAGTTTTTACTTAGTAAACAATTTATAAATATATGAACAAACACCTAGGTATATTAGAGTAACAATGGAATATAGTACTTTCGTCCGACTGACGTCGCTCTGCAAATCTTCATTGTATTACACCGGAAGATGAATTAAATAAAGACTGGAAAATTTGATATAAAAATTGATACGTAATTAAAGCCATATTTGAAACTAATTTCGACTACAATTAATTCTCTACCTGCTTTCATAAATAATCCAAACCAAACTTCGAGATTTGGAATGCACAAACTAAGTGTAGCTAAGAGAAAAAAGTAACAAGAAGAGCAGAGATTCGAACCCACGACCACCAGCGTACGAATTTCTTTTACTAACCCTTCATCTATCAAACCATAACGTGAACATGACTTTTGTAAGTTATAAATTTGTATCCAAGAAACACCATTAAGCGTATGTGCAACTACTGCTTTGCTCTTTTTCTCTTCAAAAGCGTAACATGTTTAGGACGATTCGTTTCGTTTTCCATTAGAGTTTCGAAAGAGATTATTTGTGTTTGAGTGTAGGATCTTTAGTTTCCTTTAACCGACACTTCTAGCAAATACAACTTAATTCACACAGCAGTTAAAAAAAACTCTTACTGCCTTAGAAAAGTATTCCTAAAAGCAGAAGCTGCATCATGCATCCTGAACAGTGACGTAACTAACGGCAGTGCGTTGAGGGAGCCCAGAGTAAAACGCGGCCCATTGAAAATTCGTAATTCCACTATTTTTCCTCGATGTCTAAAATGAGACTACTTTAACCTTACATGAAAAAGAAGCTGTGGAGGGGACTGCGACGTCTACTGAAAAGATTTATCACGTCCTTGCAGCAACAACTTCAAGTTTTCGAACAGTAATGAAGAACAAGATTGATTGAAATTTTAACTTAGAATGAAATAACTAAAAATCTAATCTTATATAACTCTCATTGATAGTAGTGTTCCGTATTTGTTTAGACGCCTATTCTTTTATAACTATACCTGTGGTGCATGGGGTCCTTGGTTCGATCCCAGCTCACGCCGAATGAATTTTATTATGGCCAAACACCGTGTGCATGAGTGTCCTCGGGTTTCTCCCGTTTCCTCCCACTTTTTTCATTAAACAATTTCATTTATTTCTCACCATTACTCTCTCCATTAGCATAGTCGGCATAATCGTGGGACGTAAAAATTAGATATTTCATTTCATTCTTCTTTTATAACTATATATCACTTTTTCTGCGACGAGAGCAACATCTAAGCGAGGATTCAGTAAATTAAACCACTAAAACCTATAATCATTGCACAATAGTGCAGATGAAGTTTAGCCCTTTAGCAATCTTCAGCATGGACAGCAAAATAAGCCAATACATTGATATTGAAACAGTAGTTAACGAATACCTCTGCGAAAAAGATCACCCGTACTGTTGTGTTTCAGATGATAATTTATAATTATACTTAGTTGGTTGAAATTTCTCCATAGTTGTGGGGGTGAGATAGTGAAAAAATCCCTACCAAGAGGTGAAGGTGACATGTAAAAGTAGTCAAATACGAACGAAATTAGTGTCGAATTCATATGCAAAGATGAAAAGTGACACTGTGGATGCTGCGTAAGTCCAAAATAAGCCTTGGTTGGCTTCGAGTTGACAATGGGAGGGTGACAAGAATAAAGAATCGAAAATATCCTATATTTGTGTCGCATGGATAGTTTTCGGGATCACTGACATAAAAGGTGATATTTCAGATGTGTATATGTCCAAGGTTGGCCATATTGAAATGGGGTCATAGGGAGAACCAGTAAATACTTCAGAACAGTTCGTTTTTGGTGCGTTTCAAGACACTGAGAGTGAAAAGTGATAATGCACAAATCACATTCTGAATTATCGGAGATATGACTTCTGGGGAAGTGTCGTTGCTCCAGGGAGGCATTACTAACTGATCACTCCCTAAAATCGTCACTGTTTTGCAGGGCCGTAGACAGAAATTTATTTCAGCGATCGAAAGCTTGTCAGGAATTTATTTCAGCGATTGAGGGCATATTTTACTAAAATGTCTATCATCCAGGGGCGGATCCAGGATGATTGTTTGGGAGGGGCGGTCGTTCGAAGTCAAATCAAGGTAAGAGCGGATTGCAAAAAAAGAAAAGAAAAAAGAAAGAAAGAAAAAAAGAAAAGAAAGAAAAGAAAAATAGTAAATGAGAAAGAGCTCTTCTGTAGAATTAATTTTCTTAAGAAAGTAAGACCTATCTACTTTAGGTTTTAATTTACGTTTATAATACAAAGATGAACAATACTTAGGATATGTTTTAATTTTAAAATAAAAAGTATAAAAAGTTCCCTATTCTGGGGGATGAGATCACCCCAAACACACTCCCCTGGATCCGCCCCTGCTATCATCATCTATAAAATTAGATATAATTTACAAAAAAAAAGTAGTGATTTCGTGGGGGCAAAAGCTCTGGATTGCCAAGGCCTGCATCCTGTGTATGTCCCTGCTGCTCTGAATTGTCAAAAGCTCCTCTTCAAAGGTAAGACATAAAATGTAAATAATAAACGTGTTACATAGAAAATATGTTATAATTAAGAAATAGAAAATAATTATAAAATAAATTTGAAGGACAATTTAAAAAAATCAATAATACTTGAAAGTAAAATATACTTTTAAAACAATTTTGCATTTATGCAGAGCAACAAACAAGTGAGGAGTGCCATGTAAATTTAGTAACAAATATAATATTGGAAAATTATTTCGAATTAAACTAGCTGTGACTACATTACTTCAAACTTGAACTTGTGGGATATACAGTATGAGCGTAGCTCAAATAAAATAATCAATAAGAATGGTGTTGATTGGAAGCTCGGACCATCCACGTAAAAGTAACTTACATTAACCATTCACCTAACAGACAATGACGCACAGGGCTTGGCACTACTTTATCAGATGGTTCTATCAAATGTAACTTAATTAAAACAATAGTAACAAATTTTAAAGCTTTAAAAAGTGTCCTGAAGAAGAGGAAGTTCATTTTGCACATTGTAACTAAGTTACAAGAATATCCCCTTAAAGTAGCTTTCAACGCAGCTAAGGGAAACGTATGTGAACGGTTAATAGAATTCTCCGTAGCAGAGTGGATAAAGTCATGGTTCGATAACCACAAGGTTCGTGGTTCGAAACCCGTCGCCGAAATCAGATTTTTTAAAATCTTAATTCCTCAGTTCTGAAGATCTTTCTCTCCTTTCCTAATCATCTGATGCTCTAAAAAGAGTTCTCCACATTAATTCGACAACTGCCTAATGTGATCCTCGCAGTTCGAAAACTTCCCTTCTTATCTTTCACAAAATCAGAATTTTCGTCATAATACGACTGCTGTCCGATCATTTTTTCCCCAATTCTAAATCTGTGTATACAAATCATCCCTCTCTGTCTCCATACTTGAATCCCCCCCTCTCTCTCTCTCTCTTTCAATGTCACCCAGGAAGTCATATGGCTTGAGATCAAACCTTCGACTCTTGAAACCAAATGTAAGCTCTCTAGCAATGTGCTATCGTAACTCTATAGGTTTGTTGTTAAAACCAGTGTCTTTTAGACTTTATTCGGGAGGGGGGGGGGAGGAAGAGATTCTCCGGCGATATAAGATTTTCACTTTTTATTAGTGTATTACTATACATTTGATCAAAAAATACTATTTATGAAGCTCAAGAGAGGGGGAATTACACCCTCCTGTCCTGCCCAAATGACGCCCCTGAAACATTTGCTTGCACTTACTGAAAAGAAATTCAATGAATCATTGAATAAAACTCGTTTCTGTCCGTAGATATTTTAGAGCTCTTGGCAATTTCCATAGATTTCTTGGGGAGCATCTTACTAGCTTGCACTCTTTAAAGAAAGAAAAGAATGAAACTAAAGATATTTATGAAGCTCTGGGAAGATTGTGTGACTTTCCTTTAATTTAGGCTCTTAAAAATATTTCAGAACAAACGAATGGAAAAGACTGTTTTAAAGCTATAACATTGTAAACTTGATTCCTGTTTCTTTTTCAGTTGAATGGAAAGAGTGTACTACGTCACACACACTGCTTTAGACAAGGAGAGTTGGAGGACAGGGAGGAGTTGGAATAAATACTAGAAGCAACTAATCGATTGATACATGTATTGCGGGAATGCATAAGAAAACTGGGCAAGAGTTTGTTATTCATTTGGACTTAGAATTTTTGTAATAAATTTTATGCCGCGGACTGTACAGGGCGAACTTTTCGCGTTAAGGTTTTAAGAGCTGGAAATCATTTAAAGACTTAGAACTCGATTTGTACTCTCTCCATTCTGACACTGCAATATCAGGATTCAATCCCAACAATTGAGCTGCTTTATATACGTCTACGTTACCGTATAAACCACTCATGCTATTACGATCTTTATTTTCAAATACTGAAAAACACTTTAGCACATCATTAGAAGGAAATCTTCTTTCCACTTCGTCTACTAAACCCTGGATTACCTGCCCCGTTATTTGATGGAACTCACTATCATCACTCCCTATATCAGACGCTTATCTGCAGTGCACTAAATACTTTTCTTTACAAAGACTTAGGTGGACACCATCTTTCACACGCATTTCTCTCAGAGCTTGAATTGTGGATTGAATTTTTTTCTCTATTTCGTTGTACGAAACTGCTTCTTTTTGCATCGTTTTGCTAATATTAGCCAGAATTGACGCAATATCCAGAAGAAAGCCTAGCAATAGAATGTTCTTTTTCTCCGACAGTTTTTTGTAAATACCACTCAGTTTAGAGCGGTTTCTGCTGAAATGGTCAGTATTTTCACACTCCAGAAGTAGGAATTGCATTATAGAAGAAAAATCTGTAAAGACTGCCAATAATGCGTCCCTCTCACTTGAAATCCGTATGTGAAACATTTTTTTGATTTTCAGCAGTCCTGCGGCATTTGTGGCTGTCGCGATACTTTTAAGCTTTGCAGCTGCGGATGGCTTACTGAACACTTCGTAAAGTTCGTCTAACAAACATGCAAAGTTATGAACAACATTCACAACACCAAAACCTCTTTCAGAAACAAGATCCATTCGGTGTGCCATGCAGTGTACGCTAATGAGACACTGGTTGATATTCCTTCTAATTCGAGCGGCAACACTTTCATTTCTCCCAGTAAACACTGCAGCCCCGTCTAAACTAAATCCAACAAGCTTTTCTTTAAGACTTAAAATATATATGCCATCTCCGGAAAACGCTTAAACAATTTTCTCTTCAAGGGATTTTGCATCGGCATTTTCTACGGGCACTAATTTATAAAAACAACAACAAGGGTTATCTTCTTCGTCCATATATGTCACATATAACAGCAAGTGCTTATCCGCAAACCTGTCTGTAGATTCGTCCACTGAAATTGAAAAACAATCTGTTTGCTTGAGAAATTTTACCAATTTTCCACGCAACTGATCAGCAAGAAAACATGCCATAGTTGCCGCAGTTTTATCTGTATCGTGATGTGTTCCCATATCAATGCCATTTTCGATCTGTAGGTTTATTAGTTCGGTGGTCGCGGAAACTCCACTCTCTTTTTGCCGCCACATAAACTGAACGTAGCACTCTGACGGTTGTTTCCAGCTTTTCTTTCTGGTTTTTTATACACAGTTCTCGAGCAATTTCTGAACACTTCTGAAAATTATGTCTTTTACAAATTAGTTCCTGCTGCAAACACTGAGAATGCACCACAATTTTTTCGTGCTTATATATTGCATCAAAATTATTTTTCTTACTCTTTTTTGACACACCCTTATTTGCCCAAGGTAAGTCATGGAAGGAAGTCCCTACACTTTTGGATACTAGATGGGAATGCTGCACACAAACACTACACCACATAACATCTTCACCACTGTCTTCGTGATTTGTGAATATCAGCCACGAGCGGTCCTTTTTCCAAGATGATGAAAAGTTGGTCCATACAACTTCAGACGTATCACTTATTGATTTTGACGTTAATATAGGTGGCGTGTAATCACTAAAATGAGACTGACTTGGTAGTTGGTCCTGAGGAAGGGATGTATCTGCCTCTACAATGTTCGATGATTCCAAGTCTATGACGCACCTTGTCACTTGTTCCACGATTTTCACTCAGTCCGATTATCGTCACATCTGGTGAATTGTTCCGCGATCTTCGGATTCGTTTTAAAAAAATTAGTAATTAAGCCCGATTTCCCGGATACACCGCATTTTGCTCGCTTCATAGTTACACGATATTTTCTATTTATGAAAAGAACGACACTAACATCCGAACGAGTTGAAGCAATTCTTGTAACTGAATTTTATTTTACATTCTGCATTCTTCAACTAAAACGAGAGAACGACAAACCTTTGTTTTTAAGTCCCTCTCTTCGTCGCCAGTCCTCAAAAGTGACCATAGCAAAGGGAGGAAGGAAAGCTATCACTTATAAGTTATTTCCAAGAATTTTCGGAAGGACACTTGACCCAAACTGCTCCCCTGCGTCCATTTAAAGGTGGGTAGCCAGTTATTCTGCTCTGGACAATGCGATACCTCCCGCTGGTAAAGCCAGTTTGTGAATGTAGTGCCTGAAAGGGATGTTACTTAAGGTTATTCATTACGTCCAAATAGTTTGTTTCTAAAACGGTAGATGGCGCCACCGTCACCAATGTTAACATATGCAACTAATAAAATTAAAACAATCAAAAATAAAATGAACAATTCAAAAATTAAGCAAAAACGGATATAATCTGGTTAATGGACGTTACAAAATCTAGGGAATGGTACGTGTCGATTTCACATATTGTTGTTAGTTTCATTGTTAGAGGCCATCATTGTTAAGTAAACAATCAACTTTATCTGCCGTACTTTCTACCAGAAACTGGCCAAACTTTGCACTCCCATTTAAGATTGAAATATCTAGGGAATGGTATGTGTGGATTCCACATATTGTTGTTAGTTTCATTGTTGAAGGCCACCATTGTTAAATAAACAATCAACTTTATCTGCCACACTTTCTACCACAAACTGACCAAACTTAGCACACCCATCGAATTAGCACAGAGATATCTACTGAATGGTACCAGTCGATTTCACATGTTGTTGTTAGTTTCATTGTTAGAGGCCACCATTGTTAAATAAACAATCGTTGGATTTCTCCATTGTTAAATAAACAATTAACTTTATCTGCCATACTTTCTATCACAAACTAACCAAGCTTGGCACACTCATTTATGATTGAGATACCTATGGAATGGTACGTGTCGATTTCACTTATTGTTGTTACTTTCATTGTTAGAGGCCGCCATTGTTAAGTAAACAATCAGCTTTATCTGCCGTACTTTCTACCAGAAACTGACCAAACTTTACACACCCATTTAAGATTGAAATATCTAGGGAATGGTACGTGTCGATTTCACATATTGTTGTTAGTTTCATTGTTGAAGACCACCATTGTTAAATAAACAATCAACTTTATGTGCCACACTTTCTAAAACAAATTGACCAAACTTGGCACACCCATCCGATTAGCACAGAGACATCTAGCAAATGGTACCTGTTGCTTTCACATATTGTAGTTAGTTTCATTGTTCGAGGAAACCATTGTTAAGCAAACAATTGCTGGATTTTTCCATTGTTAAATAAACAATTAACTTTATCTGCCATACTTTATACTACAAACTAACCAAACTTGGCGTACTCATTTACAATTGAGACATCTATGGAACCGTACGTGTCTTTTTCACTTATTGTTGTTAGTTTCATTGTTAGAGGACATCATTGTTAAATAAAGAATCAACTTTATCTGCCATACTTTCTACCAGAAACTGAGAAAACCTTGCACACTCATTTAAGATTGAAATATCTAGGGAAAGATATGTATCGATTTCTCATATTGTTGTTAGTTTCATTGTTCAAGACCATCATTGTTAAATACACAAGCGTTGGATTTCTACATTGTTAAATAAACGATCATCTTCACCTGCCATACTTTCTAACACAAACTGACCAAACTTGGCGCACCCATCGGATTACCACAGAGATATATACTGAATGGTACCAATCAATTTCTCATATTGTTGTTAGCTTCATTCTTCGAGGCCATCATTGTTAAACAATCGTTGGATTTCTCCATTATTAAATAAACAATTAACTTTATCTGCCATACTTTCTACCACAAACTGACCAAACTTGCATAATCATTTACGATTGAGATGTCGATGGAACGGTACGTACCGATTTCACTTATTGTTGTTAGTTTCATTCTTAAAGGCCACCATTGTTAAAAAAAACATTATCTGCCACACTTTCTACCAGAAACTGACCAAACTTTGCACACGCATTTAAGATTGAAGTATCTAGGGAATGGTACGTGTCGATTTCACATATTGTTGTTCTTTCATTGTTAGATGCCACCATTGTTAAATAAACAATCAAGTTTTTCTGCCACACTTTCTACCACAAACTAACCAAAATTTGCGGAATCATTTAAGATTAAGATATCTATGGAATGATATGGGTCGATTTCACATATTGTTGTTTGTTTCATTGTTAGAGGCCACCATTGTTAAACAAACAATCAACATTAATAGCCATACGTTCTACCAGAAACTGACCAAACTTTGCACACCCATTGAAAGTTGAAATATCTACAGAATGCTATGTGTCGATTTCACATATTATTGTTAGTTTCATTGTTGTAAGACACCATTGTTAAATACATAATCGTTTGATTTCTTCATTATTAAACAACAATCAACTTTATCTGCCATATTTTCTACCACAAATGACCAAACTTGCACAATCATTTACGATTGAGATGTCGATGGAACGGTACGTGCCGATTTTACTAATTTTTGTTACTTTCATTTTTAGAGGCCACCATTTTTTTAAAAAAACACTCAACTTTGTCTGCCACACGTTCTACCAGAAACTGACCAAACTTTGCACACGCATTTAAGATTGAAATATTTAGGGAATGGTACGTGTCGATTTCACATATTGTTCTTTCATTGTTAGATGCCACCATTGTTAAATAAACAATCAAGTTTTTCTGCCACACATTCTACCACAAACTAACCAAACTTGCACAATCATTTACGATTGAGATATCTATGGAATGGTATGGGTCGATTTCACATATTGTTGTTAGTTTCATTGTTAGAGGACACCATTTTAAGTAAAGAATCAACTTTTTCTGCCGTACTTTCTACCACAAACTGACCAAACTTTATACATCTATTTAAGATTGAGATATCTAAAGAATGGTACGTGTCGATTCCACATATTCTTGTTAGTTTCATTACTGAAGGCCTACATTGTTTAAACAGTCAACTTTATCTAACACACTTTCTAACACAAACTGGTCAAACTTGGCACACCCATCGGATTACCACAGAGATATCTACTGAATGGTACCAATCGATTTCACATGTTGTTAGTTTCGCTGTTCGAGGCCACCATTTTAAAACAATCGTTGGATTTCTCCATTATTAAATATACTATCAACTTAATCTGCCATACTTTCAACCACAAACGAACCAAACTTGGCACACTCATTTACAATTGAGATATCTATGGAATGGTACGTGTCGATTTCACTTATTGTTGTTACTTTCATTGTTAGAGGCCAGCTTTGTTAAATGAACAATTAACTATATGTGCCATACTTTCTACCAGAAATTGGCCAAACCTTGCACACACATTTAAGATTGAAATATCTAGGGAAACATATGTGTCGATTTCTCATATTGTTGTTAGTTTCATTGTAAAGATCACCATTGTTAAATAAACATTCGTTGGATTTCTCCATTGTTAAATAAGCGATCAACTTTATCTGCCATACTTTCTACCACAAACTAAGCAAACTTTGCACACTCATGAACGATTGAGATATCTATGGAATGGTATGTGTCGATTTTACATATTGTTGTTCTTTCATTGTTGAAGGCCACCATTGTTAAATAAACAATCGTTGAATTTCTAAATTGTTACCTAAACAATCAACTTTATCTTACACTCTTTCTACCACAACTAACCAAATTTGGCGCACTCATTTGCAATTGAGACATCTATGGAACCGTACGTGTCTTTTTCACTTATTGTTGTTAATTTCATTGTTAGAGGCCAGCTTTGTTAAATGAACAATCAACTATATGTGCCATACTTTCTACCAGAAACTGACCAAACCTTACACACTCATTTAAGATTGAAATATCTAGGGAAATATATGTGTCGATTTCTCATATTGTTGTTAGTTTCATTGTTGAAGACCACCATTGTTAAATACACAATCCTTGGATTTCTATATTGTGAAATAAACGATCAACTTTATCTGCCATACTTTCTACCACAGACTAACCAAACTTTGCACACCCATTTAAGATTGAAATATGTAGGAAATAGTACGTGTTGATTTCACATATTGTTCTTAGTTTCATTGTTGGAGGCCTCCATTTTTAAATAAACAGTAAACTATTTTCCGTACTTGCTACCAGAAACTAAGCAAACTTTGCCTACCTATTTACGATTGAAATATCTATGGAATGATACATGTCGATTATCAAGGGCTAACAAGCCCTAGCCAAATTGTGTGTAATACATCAGTATGCGTTGGGATCAAACGATAATTATTCGTGATCAAACGAGCTGGACAAATTCCGATTGAATTTGTTTTCATGGTGGCTGTGGTGGAGGGGCTAACAGGTCATCGGTAAATGTTATTGTTCGGAAAATGGAATAGTAAAAAAAAAAATAAATAAAAAATAAACATATTTCATTCAGAACTTTGTTGCGCCTGTTTTATAACCAGTGTGAACTAGTTGTGTGCCTCCAGATTTTTTTTTTTTTTTTTGTCTCAGGTGGAGCGGGATGGCCCCCTACAGCGTTCCTAGAATTACACTCTAAAAGCCCACAGTGTTCCTAGAATTGCACTCTAAAAGCCCCTCCCATACAACTGACCTGTGCTTCCCAGCAGACACCTCACATTTGAACTCTGTTGAGATTCTATGTAAGTTTGTTGGCTGTACGTACAAATTCAGGGAATAAACATGTATTAGGGAATGAGAAGTTCTCGAAATAAATTTGCAAGCTGAATATTTTTTCGCGACATAAGTGAAGAGTAATTATATACCCTTGAAGAGTACCCTGGAGAGTAAGAAAGCTCTAAGCAAAATAATCATTGAATAAATAGCAATGTAATCACAGTAATGTGTATATATGGCATGTTGTATTTCTACTAGATTGTCAGAGCATTTTTTGATGTGAGCGGTCTCGCTATCGAATTTCCAGAAGAACATTTTAAAAAAAGTTGTATTTAGGTCTATTCCATTTTAAATAAACGAAATACGTTGCGCAAAAGAACTTTCCATGTTAAAATATTTGATGGGTAGAGTAGTTTGTATGGGATTTGATTGTTATTGCATGTATCTATTGCATGCTGAATGGCTAGCTGGGAAAGCAGCCAGGATATTCATTCTGACGGTTGCAAGCCCGTGAAAATACAGAGCAACAGTTACTCCAAGGGAGTAGATAAGAGATAAAAATTCTTAAAACTACCGTGGGGGTGAGAGCCGAAAGAGGGTATAGTGTGAAATTTTGGACCGGAACTAGGGAAGTTCCGCCAGGAACGCAGAATCACCTGTATACAGCTCTCATTGTTGAGACACTAAAATTTTTCAATTACTCGTATACGGAAGATAAACATTACGAAACTATTTTTATTTATTTATTTATTTATTTATTTACTTATTCCTCGGGGGGTAGTCTATCTCAGAAAATTACGATTAGCATAATTCTATGTTTCAGGAGTGCGCTTCGAACCCACCCCCCAGAGGCGGTGTTTTGAGCGGGCGAACTATACCTTGTCCGCAGGTCCACACTAAAGTATATGTAACACACATGTACGTGTGTGTGTGTATGTATATATATATGTGTGTATATATGTATGCTAAATGTAAAATATTTTTGAACCAATGTTTCCAATCCAAATAATAGAGCCCCACGGCTCCAACTCGCCAAGGGTTCCATAAGAACAAATTCCGCCTGTGTCACCTTCTACACATCAGTGGCTATGCCCATAGTATATTCTATGATAACAATTGACTGAATGTGCTTTTCAAGTTTCACTTTCTTGGAAAGAGAATGCGTAAGACTCTCTTAGTGTTGCAACGAGACGAGACAGGACTCTTTGAAGCGAGACACGATACAATACGAAACGTTTTGTGAAATGTCTCGTCTCGTGTCTCGAAAAATACAAACACAGTTTCTGAATTTGCTTAAAAATTTATTAACTCGGAATAAATTATTTGCCTTCGAAATGTATACCATCTTTTATTATTTCAAATGATCGAAATGATTCAATGTTTCAAATCCTACAAAGAACAGGGAATACCTAAAGCACTTTTTAAAAATGATTCTTACAAACAGCTTTCACTTCCATTTTTCAATCGATTCAAGTTTAATTATTTTGTGATAGTGCTCCAGATTCAAATACAAATGTAAAGCGTTCATTGAGATCAGTGTTTCAGAAGATTTTATTCCGGGGCCTGGTGGAGATATCTACGTATAAAAATCCTGTTATAGAAGTACAAGTAGAAGTGGCAATTTTATCAGTAAATAACTATTGTTTCATGGTCTTTCTCGTTCCGAACCAAGACAGAAACGTGTCAGCCTTTCTCGATACTGAGTTTTGAAAAGATGCTGATTTGACAACAAAATTTATCTTTTTTATTGTTTTATGATGTTATTCGAAGCTAAACCATTTTTTAAATGGGAAAGTTACATAGGCCTCCTTATTTGTTGAAGTGGCGCCAGGGGTTCTGAAAAAAAGATATCAGAATAAATGGGGAAATCTTGCCTTTCGACGTTACTGACGGTATTGACAAATGTTCCTATCGAAGTAATTACTGGTTCAGTCGAATCTAAGCAGTCGTTGCTGGAAGATTGCAGTCGTATTGTGTGTTGTGCTACCAAACAAAACTTGGTTAAAAGTTGTAATTTTAACCACTTGGTATAACAGCTCTTTTTGTGGACCTCAGCCTTTCTGGTGTTGCCACGAGACGAGACAGAACCATTCGATACGAGACGAGACGGGCACATCTTTTCTAGACGAGACGACACAGCCAGAAATCTCGTCTTGTCTCGTGGCAACACTAGACTCTCTAGATATATCAGTAAAAGGAATGACAACGTTCCTCACGGAGCACGTGTTAGCTCTCAGCCTCTTTCTTTCACTGATGTTTGTTTACATAGTAGATGAATATATAGAGAGTAACAAAAGTATGAGATATGCAGATTCTCCTGAAACCGCATTAAAATTGTAGCAGTATTTGGAGCTTGTTATAAATGGATTTACCGGGGAACTAAAATAATTCTTGGAATTGATCATACAGTATTCATATATATATTTAAAAAAAAATGGAAACAAGTAAAGACAAAGAACTGAAATTGTGAATTTGTTTTCAAAATACAGAAATATTGAAGGAATATCTGTTTAGCCGACTTTAATTGTAAACGAATTTTGAATAAATTTGCATTCCCTGAATTCTTATACATAAAAAATAGAAATCTTTCTTTTAGCGTACGAATGAGAGGCTTTAGGAAATTAGGCCAAGATAATTAAAATGATACTGTCCTTTACAAAATTTAAAAGAAGACCATGATCGAAAAAGCATCAGTCAAACTATAAAGGTCAATGGTAGTTTTTGTAATTTCTTACGACCACTATATGCACCTTATTGCGAAAAATTTATTCGTATTATAAAACCGCTATCGTTCAATAAATGTCAAATTTAAAAGATCTTAGAGATGAAATTGTCATTACCTCTGTCGCATAATATATTCTAGCTTTGGGACCCATGTCATTATATGACATTCACGATAAGTGACAAGAAGAATATAAATCCCAAGTTCAAAACGTAAGGAAAGAAACCGGCTGTTCGGCCTTCAAATTGTGAAAAATGTACCAAAATGGTTGAAATTATGATTTTGTATTTCTTTACGAGAAAGAAGAATAAAAATAAAAATTGGAGCAATTATGTATGTATAAGGCCACTATCTTCTTCAAGTTACTAAACTAACTTCAAGTGTTTCAACCATTTTTGACACATATCTCGAAAACTTTTAGTGATATTAGAGGCAAGAATACGTGGTTGATAATGAGCTTTTTAATTATGTCACAATACTTTTGAATTTTACCTTATGAGAAATGGCATATTCCAAAAATAATTCAGTACCACCCTAACCTGAATTTTACCAAAAGACTAGCGAAAGTGATACGGTGTGCGTCGTCCAGGGTTTAATTCCCGGTGTGGCACTCAAACATTGCTGTGTTGACCAAACATCGAGAGAAAAGTTGGGAAACTAAAAGATAGCGGACTTCAATCTAGACAGCCGGCTACGTTGGGTGTAGTTGTGCTGACCACTAACATAAGCCCGCTGCAGACTCAGATCACAAGGGACTGTTGCGCCAGGAGTTTATATATAGCGTAAGTAAGGACGAATGGGCCTCCCCGCAAAAATATTAAACGGACCCCCTCTATCCACATCCATGAGTCACGTAAAATTTGCAGAGAACAGTTTTGACTTTCTATGTTCTATCTAGTGAGTCACAACTTGCTCATATGCAAAAAATGCACATTATTATTATTATTATTATTATTATTATTATTATTATTATTATTATTATTATTATTATTATTATTATTATTATTATTATTATTGTGCTATAGTTTTCGTCTATTCTGTTGTACCAACCTCGAGAGTCTATGACATCCGACATTTTTAATGAGGTGTAGTCGCCCCACTTTCTGTTGTTTGGTTCGATGCTGGTTTCACTGTCCTTTTCCCACCTTTGAAATACATAAGCACGGCAGATCGCGAAAACTCGACAAGTCGCGCTGTTTCCGAAATGAAGCTCCCAGCCATTTACTCACCCTGATATATCGTCGTCCTTCCCCATTCAAGGCACAAGCACCACACTGACTAATCGAGTGAGATTCTTGTCACGTTTGGCGCGCGGTTATGTTATGCCATGTAGCTCTTATCTCTGCACAATGATTTCGTTCAAAAAGTAGCGAGTGGTCATAATGTTTTCGCTGGTCAGTATAAGTTTTGTTGGCATTTAATTTACTAAATAATCGCTCAGGTGTTACCGTCTTCACAGGTAAAAATGAGATATAGTTGGAACATCACAGAATTTTTAACATCCTAACATTTTAAAGTTTAACTTCGAAACTGAAATGGGCCTCTTTCTGTTCTGGGCCTCTCAAAGTTGCGGGCCCTGCAGGCCCTTTAGTTGCGCCACAGCATTCTCTCTACTCAGAAGGATAGGGACAAATAGAAAAATCAAAATTCATTCTGTCCATTTTTCAAGCATCATACACTTCAGAAAAAAAATCATATAATACTGATATGTAAAAAAAAAATTGTATTGTTTGTTTTCTGTATACAAAGAACCATTTAGATTTTTTATCTCATATTCTGGTAATAATCGAAAAAAAAAAAAAAAGAGCTTCATGTGATAAACGGACGAAAGAAAATTTGTCAACGCGATGCGAATGACGCTCTCTGCAACCTAATTCACGTTTTTCGTACAAAAACTCTATTCCTACCTGCAAAAAGAAAAGATTTCTGTTACCCGTCAATGGTTGAGATTTTGCCCTGCGGCTGAACAATACGGCTTGTAAAACTAGACTCTGACTGACTGCAGGTGCACGAAGGAAAAAAAAAACTGTTGGATTCCTCTCCCCGCCCACTTCAATTGTGGATATCCTGTACACATTTAAACTGAGCGGTACGATCTTTCAGTTCTTCCCAGTAGAGGCGCCAGCAGTGATTGCTAAATGAAAAAGTGAGCATCTGGTGGCGAAAAGGCGAAGTGCTCGGACAAGGGGGTGGGCACAGTAACCTTAAGGTTTTTCCAAATTGTAAACAAAGTATATTGCATAGAAAGGGATCTAAATGGTCCGTGGACTTTCCCTCGTTTTGTCAATGTGTTTTCCTTATCCGTATCACAACACACTTTTTCTCTTTCTTGAATATGCATCCAAAATCTTTCCGAGGCTGCTTGATGGTGTGTATTTATAAAATAAGAAAACAATTGCTAGTAAGAAACCCATAATTGCTAGAAAGGCACCACTTACAGCCTATAAGGAAGTTAAACCTGTTTTATACATACATTACTGATTTATTTTAGCATTATTTAGAAGCTATGAGCATGAAGATTTTTTATTTTTATCTATTCATATATGGCATTTGCTTTCCATCTCTCCCTCTAGTCTAATGGCTAGCATGCGCGCTTTTGATGCATATGGTCCTGAGTTCTATTGCTAGTGGGACAGACATGAAATGTATACATAGTACGATGATTTTAATTCACCTTAAAATGGAGGCCTACGTTTCATATAGCGTCGGTGCCAGAAACGGACGCCGAACTCAAACTAACATTTCCTTTCCAGTGATTTATAACACAACTAAAAGGTGCTCAAGAATCCCTTTCAGTTGGTTGGTTAGAGTTACGTCCTTTCCAGCACTGAGGTTATATAAGATATGGACCCACAGTTTTACGAATCATTTGTACACAAAACAGGCAGTAAACTCATTCTGACCTCATCAGCTTTTATTTTGATTTTACTTTTTTTCTCACACTTCCTATCTCGAATATATTTTGAGTAGTAGTTCTGAAACCACTTTAAACATTAGGTATGGTCCTATTCAGCCTGGGCGCTGCAAAGGAACACTAAATACGAATCAATCCAAACAAATAACACAGTACATTACTGACAAGTAAACCTTACGTTTGGGTGAATCGAGTTGCTGACTGAGACACATATGAGAAAGTAGTACTAAATGTGGTCAGTATTTCAGTGAAGTTGTAGGTGCGAAGCTCCAGGGGTTTAGGAGATACAGCTACCAGAACATCACATGGAAGTACAGAATAGTCTTCATACAGTTGGAGGTAAAAGCTCTGTTAGACCTCTTGTAACGACAAAAGGTGAATAACAGATATATGGGTACATATTAGGACTAGGGGGAAGTCATATAGTAAGGGTATACCTGACGGCGGCCATCTTGAAATCCGCCATTTTGAATTAAGGTTAAGTTTTTAAAATAGGAATAGGGTCATGTGATACATGATTTAAGGCGCAAATTTAATCAGAAGAACAATGGTGACGTTAATTTTGATTTATGCGCAATTGGTAAAAAGTTACAGGGAAATTAAATATTATTGCAGCATATGTATTAGTCCTTTAGCCCACCTTGTAAATTTTATGTTAATGATAATAATTAAATAAAAAGCAGGTGGATAAATATTAGGTCTATAATAAGAGTTGCCTTGATGGCGGCCATGTTCAAATCCGCCATTTTGAATCAGACAAAAGTTTTAAACTGAAGGAATAACAGTGACACCTTATTAATAGCAAATTTTACCATAAATCCAACGGTATAACCATTTTTGCTTTATCATTAACCAGCATTTGTTATCGCATAAACAAGTTGCTAATTTAAGGAAAAATGACCAAAGTGGAATTGAGTCATAATTGAACTTGGGTCTTTCTTCCAGAAAAGTCCTCAATTAGTACAATCAATATGTAGTTCAGAAAAGAGTGCATGACTTGCACAAATGCTCTGCTCACAGTGAGCACACCTAACAAAGGCAATCGAGTTACACTTGACACATTTGTCGTTAACAATTCCGTTAAAGCAGTAGTCGTAAGGAGTGATCCAACTTCCAGGTTCTTCATTCAAATATCCAGCCTGATTGAAAGCGAATCGAATCATTTTGCGAAAACGAGGAGCACTGAACTGATAATTGTAAACGACTGAAGTTGTATGAACCTATCACGATGCCATATGTTCACGTCATTTCCTGTCTTTAATGATAAAGGAAAAATGGTTATACAGTTGGATTTATGGTACAATTTGCTATTAATAAGGTGTCACTGTTATTCCTTCAGTTTAAAACTTTTGTCTGATTCAAAATGGCGTATTTGAACATGGCCGCCATCAAGGCAACTCTTATTATAGACCTAATATTTATCCACCTGCTTTTTATTTAATTATTATCATTAACATAAAATTTACAAGGTGGGCTAAAGGACTAATACATATGCTGCAATAATATTTAATTTCCCTGTAACTTTTTACCAATTGCGCATAAATCAAAATTAACGTCACCATTGTTCTTCTGATTAAATTTGCGCCTTAAATCATGTATCACATGACCCTATTCCTATTTTAAAAACTTAACCTTAATTCAAAATGGCGGATTTCAAGATGGCCGCCGTCAGGTATACCCTTACTATATGACTTCCCCCTAGTCCTAATATATTTGTTATTCATCTTTTGTCGTTACAAGGGGTCTTACAGAGCTTTTACCTCCAACTGTATGAAGACTATTCTGTACTTCCATGTGATGTTCTGGTAGCTGTATCTCCTAAGCCCCTGGAGCTTCGCACCTACAACTTCACTGAAATACTGGCCACATTCAGTACTACTTTCTCATATGTGTCTCAGTCAGCAACTCGATTCACCCAAACGTAAGGTTTACTTGTGAGATATAAATCTCTCTGTAATAATTTTTAATTAATCTATTGTGAATAGGCTACTTATTGGCAGAGATTTAGAGAGAGGAGAGACGCTCCAGTATAGAGTAAGAAAAGCATTATGCTAAGGAACGACTGTTTCTGTTATGTATTGTTTCACTATATATTATTAGAATTAATATTCATAACTTGGTTTCAGTTTTGTGTCTATCCTTAAATTACGGTCTATATTTCTGGTTCTCTTTTCTCTCAGCAGGCGCTCTGGCACAGAGAAATTTGGCACTACAATCCTGCTTATTGGGAATAAAGTATTATTGTGGCCTGTGTTCATTGTGCCTTTTGATCAACATCAATTAAAACATGATTTCGAGTTGAGCAGATAATTTCAAATTCAGAATATTTCAAAAGGAGGATCGGGGATATTATAACTCAAATACAGTAACCAGTTTTACAGCAAAACCAGCGCACTGACACAGCAACTGAAAATGTGGCCCTTGAACTCCGATTGAAAATTATAGCAATAGAACAGTAAGCAGCGGCGCAAATTTGTCTTCAACATTGGGGGAGGGGTAGGACCGTTCTCGTAATCTTTTCTTTTTCTTTTCTTTTCTTTTCTTTCTTTCTTTCTTTTTTTAAGCGATGTTCGAAATATTTATAAAGTTGAAAAACAATGCTGTGGAGGATCAGGGGAGCAGAGTTGTCTTCAACATTGGGAAGTGGGCAGATTTGAGGCTTATTCTCGGGGGAAGTGAGACTCATATTACGTTAGATTAATCTGATTTCTGAGGTGAACCTGTTTATATTATATATTAGGCACCTGTTATATATTAGGCGATTTAGATGAAGTAGCAGTCGGACAGAAACCATTTCTTCCCATAAAACATATTTCAAATCGGATTATTGGGGGAACAGTCGTCCCCAGTTCCATGATTGACGGTACATGTCCCCCTCATCCCCGTCGTGCCAGTGATAATAAGTACTGCATAAATAGTAACAACTGGCTTACCAAACAAAGAAAAAAAGTTCTATAATAGACGCAAATGTCAAAACTTTTGGTAAAGTTTAAGTCTATTTTGAAACAAAGATCGACTAATATATCTTAATAATAAATGTGTACAATACATTCTAACAATAAAAACGGAAAATTACTCGTAATTAGCCGTGTAGAAAGGACGCAGAATTGAAGTAGGACGTAAAAATGAAATCCGTAATTTTAAACTGCAAATTGAACAACAATAAAATTTGATACACTATTTCACGATTTGAAACATGTGAAAAGCTGCATATTAATGTCCCGCACGGAATGTGAACGTTCTACCACTGAGCCACCGTGCCCTCTATACTATATTAGTAATTTTGTAACTGTTTGTTCCTAGTAGAGGTAACAATTACTGTTTTCATTTAGATATTTTTTTAATGAAAGGAAACAATTGTAGAAAAAAAAAACAGGAAAAAGAACACGCCCTATAACAGCAAGAAAACTGTCAGCTTCCTCTCAACTATCCTCATCGACTCTTCTCCGACCAGTCATAAATAAGCCCCCATACTGAGTTTGGTGACATCCTTTACCACCTACGTTGTGTCGACATTGGACAAACATTGTATACACGACTCCAAAAGTGCATTACCACCTGCAATTCTCCCTTTCCTGCAATAACAGGCAACCCAAAAAGCTCAGCGGTTGGGTTGGTTGCACATTCGAAAGGCGTTGGACCAAACCTCAATTTTGTTACAAATATATCAGTGTGGCAAACTGCAAATAAGATAATAAAATAAATTGTTAAGACTTAGCATTTTATTATCGTGATGGCAATGGATGACATAAAAGTTACAAAATCATCTTACCTAAGCAGTTCAAACAAGGTGAATGGTAAGAAACAGACATCAGAGGAAAGCAGTTTCTTTCCTTTTTCCAAAACAAAATCTCCTAAAAAAGAAAAAGATTAAATCATGTAAAGGTTTAATATAAAAGCCTAACAACTCCAAAACAAACATCCACACGACACAGAAAGAGAGAGAAACACAGAATAAGGAACACCAATGGCTTAGCTGACTAGCAGGCCTCTCATACAAGATAAAGAGATGGGACCCTAGTTCTAAACCTAATTGTTATAATAATAATAATAATAATAATAATAATAATTATTATTATTATTATTATTATTATTATTATTATTATTAAAACGTCTACTTTCCCAATCTCTGACCGTACCTAAGAGCATGTCTGCATATAGCGGTCGTATGAGTACCTTTTGTCAATGAGTGGCCCTAAAGGTCAAAAGGGATGCAAATCTCTGAGAGAGAGGAACAAAAACTTTCTTATGATAAATTCTAGGAGAAAGTTCGAAGAATTGCTTTTGACGGTTGCTTTCTTGTTTTTCGGGGACAGAAAATTGTATCGGCTAAGAAATTACAGTATATAATATTGCAAAGTTGCAAGTGCATTTATTTACAATGCAATTTGAGGTAATAAAGAAATTGAAGACTTCGGGGCAAACGACCTGTCAAGTCCAAAAAGTGAAAGTATAAAGGAGATAGCATCACAAGGATTTCTCTTCATCTGATTTTCTTCAAACTTGGCACCTATATACTAGACCGAAAATAAATGCACACATGTCTTTTTGTTTCTTTCGGAGAACAGGTTAAAGGAGGCAAAGAGTCCCTTTTTAAAAAAAGGGTACCTTTGATTTAAAACGACCAAATTAAAGAAATGAAACTCTGCCGATGCAAAGATGACTTCAAAGTACAAAATACGGGTTTTGAAGTTTTTCGCAGAGAAGTTTTGCAGAGGCAATGCTCCTTCGAAATGAGAAAGGACCCCGAACAATCTTTATGGAAATTGGATTTCGGTGGGGTTGCTTGGAACCGTGTTATGTTGTAGATATGATGTTCCTAAAACGTTGGCCGTTTGTCCACCACGGGGCCACTTTCTTATAAAAAGGCCGAAGAAAACGACATTCGAGATTTTGGACAAAATGACTAAAACCGTGATGTTGTAGATATTGTGATTCCGAAAACGTCTTAATGGCCATAAACACCAATCACTGATATTTGGCCACTACAGGGCCACTTTTTTGAAAACAGCCAAACATGGTGATATTCTGGATTTCAATGAAAATCAGTAAAACTGTTATGTGTTGTAGATGTTGTGATTATGAGAAAATGTCTCAATAAGCACAACCACCAATCACTGACCGTTGGGTAACTACAGAGCCACATTTTTGCCAACAGCAGAATTTAAGTTTATTTTGGATTTCATAGCAATTGCTTGAAACGGTGATATGTTGTAGATATTATGATTCTGAGAAAAGGTCTTAATGAGCACAAGCACTAATCACTGATCGTTTGGCCACTAGGAGGCCACTGTTTTGAAAGTAACCGAAGATGGCGATGTTCTTGATTTCGGTAAAAATGACTAAAACTGTGATATGTTGTAGATATTGAGATTCTGAGAAAAGGTCTTAATGGGCACAAACACTAATCAATGACCGTTTGGCCACAACAAGGTCATTTTCTTGAAAGTAACCGAAGATGGCCATGTTCTGGATTTCGGTAAAATGACTGAAACTGTGATATTTTGTAGATATTGTGATTCTGAGAAAAGGTCTTAATGAGCACAATTACTAATCACTGATAGTTTGGCCACCACGAGGCCACTGTTTTGAAAGTAACCGAAGATGCCGATGTTCTTGATTACGGTGAAAATGACTAAAACCGTGATGTGTTGTAGATATTGTGATTCTGAGAAAAGGTCTTAATGGGCACAAACACTAATCAATGACCGTTTGGCCACAACGAGGCCACTTTCCTGAAAGTAACCGAAAATATTGATGGAATGGATTTCGGTAAAAATGACTGAAAATATGATATGTTGTAGACATTGTGATTATGACAAAAAGTCTTAATGGGCACAGCCAATAATCATTGGCCGTTTGGACACTACGAGGCCACTTTTTTGAAAGTAAGCGAAAATGGTGATGTTCTTGATTTAGGTAAAAATGACTGAAACTGTGATACGTTGTAGATATTGTGATTGTGAGAAAATGTCCTAATGGGCAAACCAATAATTATTGACCTTTTGGCCACTACAGGGCCACTTTTTGAAAGTAACGGAACATGGTGATGTAATGGATTTCGGTAAAATGACTGAAACTGTGAAATGTTGTAGATGTGGTGATTCTAAGAAAAATTCTTAATACGTACAACCATTAATCACTGACCTTTGGCCACAACCAGGCCACTTTCTTGAAAGTAACCAAAAATTTTGATGCCCTGGATTTCGGTAAAATTGAAACTGCGAAATGTTGTAGCCATTGTGATTGTGAGAAAAAGTCTTAATAGTCACAGCCAATAATCACTGGCCGTTTGGACACTCCGAGGGCACTTTCTTGAAAGTAACGGAATATGGTGATGTTCTGGATTTCGGTAAAAATTACTGAAACTGTGAGATGTTGTAGATATTGTGATTCTGAGAAAATGTCCTTATGGGCACAACTAATAATTGCTGACCGTTTGGCCACTACAAGTCCACTTTCTTGAAAGTAACGGAATATGATGTTCTGGATTTAAGTAAAAATGACTGAAACTGCGAAATGTTGTAGCCATTGTGATTGTGAGAAAAAGTCTTAATAGTCACAGCCAATAATCACTGGCCATTTGGACACTCCGAGGGCACTTTTTTGAAAGTAACGGAATATGGTGATGTTCTGGATTTCGGTAAAAATTACTGAAACTGTGAGATGTTGTAGATATTGTGATTCTGAGAAAATGTCATTATGGGCACAACTAATAATTGCTGACCGTTTGGCCACTACAAGGCCACTTTCTTGAAAGTAACGGAATATGGTGATGTTCTGGATTGAAGTAAAAATGACTGAAACTGTGATACGTTGTAGATCTTCTGATTCCGAGAAAAGGTTTCAATGGGCACACCCACTAATCACTAACCCTTTGGCCACAACCAGGCAATTTTCTTGAAAGTAACGGAACATGGTGATGTTCTGGATTTCGATAGAAATGACTGAAACTGTGATATGTTGTAGATTTTGTGATTGCGAGAAAAGATCTGAATGGGCACACCCACTAATCACTGACCGTTTGGCAATTACAGGGCCACATTTTTTAAAGTAACGGAACATGGTGATGTTGTAGATTTAGGTAAAATGACTGAAACTGTGATATGTTGTAGATCTTGTTATTCCGAGAAAATGTCCTAATGGGCACAACCATCAATTACTGACCGTTTGACCACTACCGGGCCACTTTCTTGAAAGTAACGGAACATGGTGACGTTCTGGATTTCGGTAAAAATTACTGAAACTGTGAGATGTTGTAGATATTGTGATTCTGAGAAAATGTCCTTATGGGCACAACTAATAATTGCTGACCGTTTGGCCACTACAAGGCCACTTTCTTGAAAGTAACGGAATATGGTGATGTTCTGAATTTAAGTAAAAATGACTGAAACTGTGATACGTTGTAGATCTTCTGATTCCGAGAAAAAGTCTTAATAGTCACAGCCAATAATCACTGACCGTTTGGACACTCCGAGCGCACTTTTTGAAAGTAACGGAATATGGTGATGTTCTGGATTTCGGTAAAAATTACTGAAACTGTGAGATGTTGTAGATATTGTGATTCTGAGAAAATGTCCTTATGGGCACAACTAATAATTGCTGACCGTTTGGCCACTACAAGGCCACTTTCTTGAAAGTAACGGAATATGGTGATGTTCTGGATTTAAGTAAAAATGACTGAAACTGTGATACGTTGTAGATCTTCTGATTCCGAGAAAAGGTTTCAATGGGCACACCCACTAATCACTGACCCTTTGGCCACAACCAGGCAATTTTCTTGAAAGTAACGGAACATGGTGATGTTCTGGATTTCGATAGAAATGACTGAAACTGTGATATGTTGTAGATCTTGTGATTGCGAGAAAAGATCTGAATGGGCACACCCACTAATCACTGACCGTTTGACAATTACAGGGCCACATTTTTTAAAGTAACGGAACATGGTGATGTTGTAGATTTAGGTAAAAATGACTGAAACTGTGATATTTTGTAGATCTTGTTATCCCGAGAAAATGTCCTAATGAGCACAACCATCAATTACTGACCGTTTGGCCACTACTGGGCCACTTTCTTGAAAGTAACGGAACATGGTGACGTTCTGGATTTCGATAGAAATGATTGCAACTTTGATATGTTGTAGATCTTTTAATTCCGAGAAAAGGACTGAATGGGCATACCCACTAATCACTGACCGTTTGGCCATTACAGGCCACTTTCTTGAAAGTAACCGAAAATGTTGATTTCCTGGATTTCGGTAAAAATGATTGAAACTGTGATATGTTGTAGATTGCTGATTATGAGGGAAGGTCTTAATAGGCACAACCACTAATCACTGACCATTGACCACAACCAGGCCGCTTTCTTGAAAGAACCGAAAATAGTGATGGCCTGGATTTCGGTAAAAGTGAGTGAAACTGTGATATGTTGTAGATATTGTGATTCTGAGAAAAAGTCTTAATGGGTACAGCCAATAATCAATGACCGTTTGGCCACAACCAGGCCACTTGAAAGAAACCAAAGATGGTGATATTCTGGATTTCGGTAAAAATGACTGAAACTGTGATATGTTGTAGATATTGTGATTCTGAGAAAAGGATTTAATAGGCACAACCACTAATCACTGACCGTTTCGCCACTACAGGGCCAATTTTGGAAAGTAATCGAAAATGTTGATGTTCTGGTTTTCGGTAAAAATGACTGAAACTGTGATATGTTGTAGATCTTGTGATTCTGAGAAAAGGGTACAACACCTAATCACTAACCGTTTGGCCATTACAGGGCCACTTTTCGGAAAGTAATCGAAAATGTTGATGTTCTGGATTTCGGTAAAACTGACTGAAACTGTGATATGTTGTAGATCTTGTGATTCTGAGAAAATGTCCTAATGGGCACAACCACTAATCACTGATCTTTTCGATACTACAGGGCCACTTTTTTGAAAGTAACGGAACATGGTGATGTTCTCTATATCTTAAAGAATAACTGAAACTGTGATATGTTGTAGATCTTGTGATTCCGAGAAATGATCTCAATGGGCTCACCCGTTAGTCACTGACCGTTTGGCCAGTACCAGGCCACTTTCTTGAAAGTAACCGAAGATGGTGATATTCTGGATTTCGGTAAAAATGACTGAAACTGTGATATCTTGTAGATCTTGTAATTCTGCGAAAAGGGTACAACACCTAATCACTAACCGTTTGGTCACTACAGGGCTACTTTTTGGAAAGTAATCGAAAATATTGATGTTCTGGATTTCGGTATAAATGACTGAAACTGTTATATGTTGTAGATATTGTTATTCCGAGAAAATGTCCTAATGGGCACAACCATCAATTACTGACCGTTTGGCCACTACCGGGTCACTTTCTTGAAAGTAACGGAACATGGTGATGTTCTGGATTTCGATAGAAATGATTGAAACTGTGGTATGTTGTAGATCTTGTAATTCCGAGAAAAGGACTGAATGGGCATACCCACTAATCACTGACCGTTTGGCCATTACAGGCCACTTTCTTGAAAGTAACCGAAAATGTTGATTTCCTGGATTTCGGTAAAAATGACTGAAACTGTGATATGTTGTAGATCTTGTAAGGTCTCCATGGGCATACAAACTAATCACTGACCTTTGGCCACAACCAGGCCACTTTCTTGAAAGTAACCGAAGACGGTGATGTTCTGGATTTCGGTAAAAATGACTGAAACTGTGATATGTTGTAGATCTTGTGATTCCGAGAAAAGGTCTTAATGGGAACATACTTTTCACTTTCCCTTTGGCCATTACAGGCCACTTTCTTGAAAGTAACCGAAAATGTTGATGTCCTGGATTTCGGTAAAAATGATTGAAACTGTGATATGTTGTAGATTGCTGATTATGAGGGAAGGTCTTAATAGGCATAGGCACAACCACTAATCACTGACCATTGGCCACAACCAGACCGCTTTCTTGAAAGAAGCGAAAATATTGATGGGTTGGATTTCGGTAAAATGACTGAAACTGTGATATGTCGTAGTTATTGTGATTCTGAGAGAAAGTCTTAATGGGCATAGCCAATAATCACTGGCCGTTTGGACACTACGATACCACTTTTTTAAAGTAAGCTAAAATGGTGATGTTCTAGATTTAGGTAAAAATGACTGAAACTGTGATATGTTGTAGATATTGTGATTCTGAGAAAATGTCCTAATGGGTACAACCAATAATTACTGACCGTTTGGCCACAACCAGGCCACTTGAAAGTAACCAAAGATGGTGATATTCTGGATTTCGGTAAAAATGACTGAAACTGTGATATGTTGTAGATATTGTGATTCTGAGAAAAGGATTTAATATGCATAACCACTAATCACTGACCGTTTCGCCACTACAGGGCCAATTTTGGAAAGTAATGGAAAATGTTTATGCTCTGGATTTCGGTAAAAATGACTGAAATGATGGAGTGTGTCAGTGGGTCAATTGAATTAAGATTTTTAAGTGGATTGTGGGTCAACAGGATATGACTCACTGCGACACACAACCCACCCTGACCCACTTTGTCTCAACAATCCATTCTGACCCACGCTGACTCACCGAACAACTCGGACTCACCAACCCATTCTGCTCAGTGTATTGTAGATAGCTTCTTCTGAGTACTGGTGAATTTGTCTACGTTTTACTTTCAAGGCCTTCTTTTTTCTTCTTTTTTCATTTGGTTCTATTGAAGAAAGAGCTTCAGGCACTCTTGCAGAACTTCAGGAAATTGATCATATTTGCAATTGTAATAATAGCAATAGGACTTACTTCCTGACTTTTCAGACACAGCCTAAGGGTTTTTAGAGGTGCTAACTACTGGATTTTTTTAATCACCTATAATGTATGAATTATTATATAAAAATTGAGTATGTGTGATCATCATGATCAAATTGCAAAGTCAACAGAAATGACACTTGGCATATAGATAGTTAGGCCCTAATCTCAATATCATTTTTTAAAACTCTGTTTTGTTCGGGGGGGGGGCATTTTCTATATATAGGATTGATTTCAAAAAAATAATCGAAAACGATCGATATTAGTTTACTACCTAATATTGATATTAGGCAGTCCTTGATATGAACCACCTTGACTGCCATGATATAAATTTAACTTCAACTGCTTCTTCAATGTTTTTCTTCTGTTTAGTTTTTAGTTTCTATGGCTAGAGTCGAGGGTAAAAAACTATGCTGTTAAGTTACAATGCAGTGAGCAGAGTGGGTCATGGTGGGTGATGGGTCGCAGTGGGTCACATGCTGTTGACCCACGTCCAACTCAGAAAACTCGACCCACTTGACCCACCAACCCACTGACCCACTCCAAGTCTGGTTAACGCTTCGGCGTCTGGAGTAAACAAGTTCTGCCAGGGGAACTTTTTTCTTTCAAAATATATTTTATATGTTCATATTTATTGTCATTATTAATTACTTTCTTGCATTTTTTCCTACATTATCTTAGATTAGTGACCGCGGTTTAGGATAGATTATGTAAAGTCAAATACGGTTATGTATGTTTACACTTTCGTTTCTTTCTTTCAAAATGCACTCCTATCACGTAGTCCGAACGTAGGCATACACCTCTGTATTGATCAACTATAACATTCTAGTTTATGAGTTTATTTGCTTCGGCTCTTCTGAGCTTAAAATGTAAGTAAAAACATATTAAGAACAAATAATAAAGAAACTAAGTCTACCTGATGGATAAAAATAAGAAATTATATAAAATGCAATGAGCTGATCAGTACGGTCCTGTATACGTACTTTTGGGCCACCCTGTATATTATTAATAATTTATTTCTTGCATTTAATAATAACTAGCTGAAAATAACCACTTTTTGCATGGGTCAGATAAAATATCTATGTAAACAAACTGAACAACGAAACGAAAATATATCGGTAATTTTCTACTACTTTTACATATCGCGGGAAACGCATCTTGAGACCCCCTGGTTCAAAATTTAAAAAGAACGCCTCTGGCTCCCATGCGATGGGAGCTGTATTTAGAAGTCAACGCCTCTGGAAGAATCACCATTCATCTCAGCGACCGTGAAAACTAAGAATTTGATACTAATATAGGTCATTTTGGATTATTTTTACGTGTTTCGGTACATCTCCCCCCTCCCAATGACCCCGGCCCGCACGCAATGGTAGCTGATTTTGAAAGTAATCGCTAATGGAAGAGTCACCATTGATCTCAGTGACCGTGAAAACTATGAATTCGACACAAATATCGGCAATTTTCTAATATTATTACATGTCTCGGTAAACGTCACCCTCCCCTGAGACCCCTGGTTCGATTTTTTAAAAATAAAAACCACTTGGTCCTGGTCTGGTGCCTGAACAAAAGTATCCGTTATTAAAATTTAGTAACTTTTTGTCAACTCGTCTGATCCCCAGGCCGCATACAGACAGACACACAAGCAAACTCGAACAGATAGAACAAACAGCGTTCTTTCGCATAGAATGTTGTTGCTTCCACCCAGCCTAAGTGCCGGAGAGCTTCTTTTATACGTAAACACGTCTATTGAATCTGCCTCTTCTATCGAAGTAATGGGTCGCGTGTAGTCCTAGTATTAGCTATTTTGTTGTTATTAACCTTGAAAAACTAACAAATGGTTTCTCATGAAGTCACAAGTAGCTTTGGTCCGTGAAGTTGATATACAGTAGAAATGACCTATGCATTACTCACCCGTTGTGAAATAGAAAGATTATGTTGGTTTTATCTGAACACCCACAAATCTGTTATAGCAAGAGGCCTTTCCACAACTACTTCCAATCTAGATTAAATTTCACGGCTAACTTTTTGAATCATACACTTTTTGAATCATATTTTGATATGTTAGTGTTAATAATATATATGGAACCAAAGACAGGTTTTAAACTTCCAAACTTGCTGTGCATAAAAGTCGGAAATCTTATAGAGTGGTTTCATCCGTGTGTCTGTTGACAGACACCACATATACAGATACCAGTGAACAAAGACAGAAAGTGATATAGAGAAATGGTTTTCTGCTATTGATTCTTCATCCAATGAATAGAATAGGTTCCATCTCATCCGTTAACTCTATATTGAACCCAGAAGTGGTTCAAATTAGCAATTTCCGGTTCTGACATTTAACCCATAGATGAAAACGGTAACATACATGAAAACGTTTTTTTTTTCTAAACGATTGCGCGTGTATAGGCAACATATCATGGTCATTCAAAATCTCTACTAAAATTGAAAATGGTTTAAATTTATTATTACTTCCGGTTTCAACAACAGTTTCAACTTTTATCGTCATAGCATAAAACGGTAACATAGCGAGAACTGATTTTTGAAAACGAGTTACCATCTAGAGACAACATCATGGGTACACAAAATATTCTACCGAAATTATAAATGGTTGAAATTTACTATTACTTCCGGTTTCAATTTCCAATTTCCGCCTAATAGAAATAATAAATGCTTCAAGATGTAGTCATTTGCAATTAATTCAGTATCTAAAGAATATATTTTATTTCCTCCGTTAACCTTCTACTCAAACCGGAATTGCTTCAAATTAGCCATTTCCGATTTCAACGTTTATATAAAGAAAATTATAACGGATAGTGAGAAGTGGTTTCTGCAAACGATTTAGAGTCTAAAGACAAATATCTACAATACTAAATTCGGCTGTAGTTAGAATTTATTATAACTTCTGGTTTCAATAACGGTTTCAACGTTTATCGCTATAGAATGAAAACAGCAGCAGATAGCTAGAAACAGTTTTAAGCAAACGATTCAGCCTCTCAACAAACACATCGTTACTATCCATATAACTCTACTAAAACTGGAAATTGTTCAAATTTACTAGTACTTCCTGTTCCAATACTGATTTCCGTAGAGCAAAAATGGTAAAAGATATTAAAAAGTGGCTTTTTGCAATCGATTCATCGTCTCAAGAATAGTCTCCTCCATTTCCGTGGCAGCTGTGATCAAAGCAGAATTTGTTAAAATTAGCCATATTATGTTTGAACGTTCCTCGCCATAGAGCAAAAACAGTAACAGATAGAACATTTTTGTCCAAACGATTTACCGTCTCTAGGCAACATACCGTAATTATTGTCAACACCCTACCGGAACAGAAAATGGTTCAAATTAACTATTACTTCCTATTTCAATTCTTTTTTCTATAGATCAAAACAATAGGAGATATCAGGATACGGCTTTTTTTACGATCAACAGGAAGTGGTTCAAATTAACTATCATTTCCTATTTCAATTCTTGTTTCCAGGAATCAAAACAATAGGAGATATCAAGATACCGCTTTTTAAAATCAACTCAGGGTCGTAAGGAAATGTTCCTCCAAGAATTCAGCATCCCAAGAATATTTTCCACCAATTCCTATTCAAAACAGACGTAGCTGAAGTTAGCCAAGTTCGATTTCAACGTGTATTGCTACAAGTTTAATCTATGACTAAGAGTTTCAACTTGTTACATATATTAGACGAGTTACCAGTACTAATACCAAACTAAAAGAAGTGAGTATCGTTTCACAGTGTGAAACGAAGATTTCCAAACTATATGAATTAAATAGTGAAACTTGAAGTAGTGTTATCATCTGTCACAAAAGAAAATGCACGTTTTTCGCGGGATAGTATCTTTCTATCACCTCTCGATTTAATTAAATGTTTTAAAGGACCAATCCATAACCATAAGTCGATAAATGTATTACCACTCGTTTTGCAGCTCAGACAAGATATGATAGAAATATCGTAAACCTTAATAGAAAGACAAAACAGCTACGTTCTTTTACAAGCTTGAAACTTACGAATATTAGCAGTATATATTTACAGAGTAGGAAGTTTCTGCTACGTTATTCCGTAGTTTATTGGATCCGTACAGAACTACCACCCAGATGTTATGTGAGCTTTGTGGTGGACAAATACCGTGTGCGTGGGAGTTTCCGGGGCGGTCCCGCTTCCTCCCACTGTTTTCATTCCACCAATTCATCCCATCATCATCCATACAGCCTGAGCCGTAGTTACCTAACTAACGTATGACAAAGTCAAGTACTTGACCTAGTAAGTAGAATTTGGTACCCTACCTTTAGACCACGGAGGCCAAAACCGTGAACTGGCGTGCTCATAAGATCAGTGCAATTTGTAGTTATGTTCAATTAGCAAGCCAAATACCAAATGATGTTACAAGTTCCTGTATTCTTTATATCATAGTATGATACTACAAATATAACAAAATATTATGATGAAATAAATCACCAAGACGCCAGGGTCGATTAGGTGTTCCTGGAACGGTGGCTCAGTGATTGAGCGTTCACCACTGGTGGATGGGGTCCCTGGTTCGATCCCAGGTCTCGCCAAATGAAATTTGTGGTGGACAAACACCGTGTGTGGGGGTTCTCGACGTTCTCCCGTTTCCTCCCACTTTATTAATTCCACCATTTCATTTATTTCTCATCATCTCCGTCTCCTTTAGCCTAGCCGGCATAACTGTGGGACGTAAAACTCAAAGATTACATTTGCATTGTTTTATTTTCGTATTACTAGTAATAGCAGTAGTGGTATTCGCTGTCGTAATAGTACAGTAATAAGTAGTAGCAGTAGTGGTAATAGTAACAGTAGTAGCAGTGGCAGCAATAGTGGAATTAGCACTAGCATTCGTAATCGTAATAGTAATAATAGTATTAGCAGTAGTAGTTGTAGTATTAGTATCACATACGGTGCAAAAGTTTTACATATCTTCTCTGTTACTCGTAATGCATTAATGAGTGTAGTATAAGACATTTACGTCCATGAGCTGTATTATTGTATAATAAACATGGCTGGACAGAGCAAGCACAAATAACAAATAGACAGACAGTATAAGGATATAGAAAACAAACCTTGGGTAACTTTTCACACGATTTTCCCATTTGAGAAGAACAAATAGACATTGCAAGATTATGAAATGAAATCTTTAAGTTTTACGTCCCACGGTTATGCCGGCTAGGCTAAAGGAGACGGTGATGATGAGAGATGAGTGAAATGGTGGAACGAAGAGAGTGGGAGGAAACGGGAGAACCCCGAGAAAACAGACGAGCACGGTGTTCGTCCACCACAAAGTTCACTTGGCGGAGGCTGGGATCGAACCCGGGACCCCAAGCACCAGTGGTGAACGCTCTACCACTGAGCCACCGCGCCCCCATTGCAAGATTATGACTACACATCTCTCATTTTCCATTGGATATTGAAGGATTGACTTGACTTCAGATCCCTGCACGGGCCGGGCGCGCCCGGTTCGGCCCGACCCGTTTCTAGTAATATCAAACTGTACCGGGCCCTAACCGGGCCGGGCACATATCGGGCCGAAACCGGGCCGAACCGAGCCGGCCCGTCTCGGCTCGAATACTCTGGAAAACGGTTCGGAAACTAATGTTGTCAGCCTATTTGTTTTTTAAATGTCCTCCACTACCTCTACCTTTGCCGTGTTCGTACGGTCTTACTGTCAGCCTATGTTAATCGTAATGTGTTTGGAAAACTGACTCTTTATTCAAGACTGCGATGTACTGGTAATACTGTTACTATTACTACTTCTACTACTACTACTACTACTACTTCTACTATTACTACTACGACCACTGCTAATACTACTACAACTGCTACGACTTTGCGTCAGAGTTGACATGTCTGGTGGTACCGAATTTACCTTCTAAGTACAGAATAAAATCGAGAAATGCTAGTTATTATGGCCGGTCTGCGTAGAATGTGAACCGATGCTTGATCTACGAGGGACAACAGTGGCTCAGTAGAAGAAACACTCACATCTGGTGCTAGAGGTCGTCGGATCAATCCCTGCTCATGCTATGTGAACGTTGTGGTGGACAAACACCTTGTGTGTGGGAGTTTCTGGGGTGGTCCCGCTTCCTCCCACTGTTTTTTCCCCACCAATTCATCCCATCATCAGCCATACAGCCTGAGCCGTAGTTACCTAAAGAACGTACGATAAAGTCAAGTACTTGACCTAGTAAGTAGAATTTGGTACGCTACCATTAGACCACGGAGGCCAAAACCATGAACTGGCATGCTCATAAGATCAGTGCAATTTGTAGTAATGTTCAATTAGCAAGGCAAATATCGAATGGTGTTACATGTTCATGTATTGTTTATAGTATGATGCTACAAATATAACAAAATATAATGATCAAATAAATCACCAAGTCGCCAGGGTCGATTAGGTGTTCCTGGAAGGGCGGCTCAGTGGTTGAGCGTTCACCTCTGGTGTATGGGGTCCCTGGTTCGATCCGAGCTCTCGCCAAGTGAGCTTTGTGTAATAAATGCCGGAATAGACCACCATGCACCATTACAGAAAGTGTAATATATTGCAAGTAATGCAATAGATGCTTTTATGGGGCTCAGTGATAAAAAACCATAAGGCTTCATTATGTGATATTCTGAAAGTGTGTCCTCAATGTCGTAAAGCATACGCGGTGAAAAAGGGCGGAATCCACATGTCTGTGGGGAAGTATTCTGCACAGGGTGTAATAATATGACGCCGTCATGGCATTTATGTTACATTCAACCGTGCCGAACGCGTACTCCACAGAAATGGCTATTAGTGTTTTATGACATTGAATGCCGCCAGGATAAAGAATTAGCCGGTGGTATTTTTGAGCATGAGCCCAACCTGTTAAATAGCCAACAGATATGTTATTATTGTAGAAACAGTGCGAGTGAACGGTGTGGTGTATGCGGTATTAGAGAACGTGTATTTTATGGGAACAAATGCATTGTAGAGTTTCTAGATTATTTAGCACAAAGGCGTTCTGGAATAAACAAAATAGTCGCTGTAGCTCATAACGCAAAGGGGTATGACGCCCATTTTGATTTACGCGCGATGATGATTGATAAAGAGTGGACGCCGCGAATAATTGGCGTTGGTGCAAAATTTTAGCGATGGAATATTTATATTTAAAATTTAATGATAGTCTAAATTTCTTACCAATGCCTTTATCCAAATTAACCGACATGTTCGATTTGCCCGTCTCGAAGAGTCATTTCCCTCATTTATTCAACACAAAGGCTAATCAGGAGCCAGCATTGAGCATTCCGATGTGAGGGGCTTAAAAAAGAAACAGAAAGAGAAGTTTTTGCGTTGGTATAATGAGGAAAAAGAAATACTAGGAGAGACGGGCTTCATTTTAAAAGAACAGCTCATTAAATACTGTGTAAACGATGTGAACTTGCTGCGCAATGCGTGCATAAAATTTATGAACGAATTTGAAGTTATATTGGGTGTCAACCCGTTCTTAGAAAGTGTAAGCACTGCCAGCGCGTGCAATTTAATGTATAGAAAAGAGTTCTTGCGAACAGACACCATTGGTATTATCCCACATAGTGGGTACAGGTGGCGTGATAACCAATCTGTTGGTGCCGTTCAGTGGCTCGTGTATTAGGCCGACCGATTAAAAACACAAATCCAGCATTCTGGTAACGGGCGAAAGGTTGTGGTGTGTGGTGGGTATAATGTGGATGGTTATGCACACTATAATGGCGCAGAACATGTTTGGGAGTATCAGGGTTGTCTATTCCACGGGTGTCAGGCGTGTTACCCCACAGGTCGTGATAGCACCATATTTAACGATGCATACACTACTTGTAATATGCGTTATGAGAATACTGTAAACAAAATTAATAGATTAAAAGAACTGGGTACATAGTGCATGAAATGTGGGAATTCCAGTCGCGCGAGTTTCTGAAAGAACACCCGACAGTTAATATATTTGTAAAAAAACACCGCATGGCTAAGAAATGCCCAATTCATCAGCGGGATGCCCTGTATGGTTGCAGGATCGACGCCATGAAACTTTACAAAAAGGTGAAAGAAGGAGAACGTATTATGTATACCGATATAATCTCCCTTTATCCTTATTGTTGTAAGGTGAAAAAATATCCTGTGAGTCATTCGAAAATTTATGTGGGAGATGACGAGTGTCCTGATATTTCGGAATTTGAGGGAATAATAAAGTGCACGGTATTAGACCCGGACAATCTCTACCACCCAGTGCTGCCCTATCGGAGTGGTGAAAAATTATTCCTCTTATGCCGAACATGCGCGGACACTCTTAATGAAGAAGAATGCACGCATTCGGATGAGGAAAGAGCTTTGACTGGAGTATGGGTTGTAGACGAAGTGCGGGTAGCTGTTGAGAAAGGATACAGAGTGCTCGAGAAACATGAGGTATGGAGCTATGAGGTTGTAATGTATGACGCTGAAAAGAAAGAGGGCGGTCTTTTCACGCACTACATTATCCTGTTTATGAAGATCAAGACTGAATGTAACGGTTGGCCTGCAGGATGCGTCACTGAACAACAAAAAGACCAGTTCATACACGAGTATTATGAGAAAGAGGGTATCCAATTAGACCGAGAAAAGATTATGCGCAACAAACCTAAGAAACGAATTTCAAAGCTAGGGGTAAACAGCCTGTGGGTTAAGTTCGCACAAAGAGAAAACATGGAGCAAATCGCTATCATTAAAACTCCCGAGGAGTATTTCGATAAATTATCAAATCCGAATATTGAAGTTAAATCATGTATTCCAATCGGCTACAAAATCCGTGTGCTCAACTGGAATGTTAATGAGATCGTTATTGCTCCTGCTAAAAATATTAACGTGATAATCGCCGCATACACCACGACACACGCACGCCTCGAGTTATTTCGTTATTTGGAATTACTTGGGGAACGTGTGTTATATTATGATACCGACAGTATTATTTACACTCAATCACCTTGTGAGCCACAGTTAAAAATAGGAGTGTATTTAGGGGAATGGAAAAATGAGTTAGCAAAATATGGTCCGGATGCATATATCGAAGAACTTTGTGCTGGTGGTCCCAAATGTTACGGCTGTACCGTTGTTAACACTCTTAATGGTAAAACAAAGACAATATGTAAAATCAAGGGAATCACACTGAATAAAAAAAACATTAAAATATGTTAACTTTGAACAGATGAAAGGTATGATTTTAAATAATTCACCTTCTATTAGCGTTCCTCTCGATCGACAAATTGTACGTACTAAAGATTATAAATTGATTACTAAGCCGGAGGCGCATAAAATCTATCAGGTTACTGCTAGTAAAAGAAAACGAATAGAAAATTTTGACACACTTCCATACGGGTATAAAAGAAAACGAATAGGGTAAATACAGCATTAGTAGAAACGAAAGTTTTTAATGAAGTAGAGAGAGTGGTGAGTAAAAAAATGGATAATCAAATTTTTAATCATTATTATTATTTTAATGAAATCGAGGTATGTGTTGGTCTAGCATACGATGATGGGGAGAATTTTCTATTATTATCACTTTACATAATTACTATGATCGTATTCGTCTTTCACCTGATGAGTGGTATACTTTTCTATCATATTATTTATATATTGAAAACTACTTTAATGCTGTTACAAATCATTCATTGCCTACACAATTTTCCGTTAGTGAAAATTATGAATTATCATTGTCAGATACTCTTAAAGGTATTCGTCAGTGTTTTATTCTCTCGTCAGATGACGATAGTAATGGTCAGGTAAATTTTTGTGTTTATACATGGAGAAAACTCCAGCTTTATTTGCCATGCATTCAACAGGCCATAATTACTTGTTCTCAATTATGTAAAGATGTAACAAAGTATGCTCAAACATGTCTGAAAGAGAGTACTAGTACTACTACTACTACCATTCCAGAATTCACTACTATTACTAGTACTACCAATCTACCGTCTGAAGGTATTGCACTAGAAGTATTCACATTTTTGAATCGTAATAATAATAATGTTATTATATTCATAATTATTTTGTGGTGTTTATGGAGTTTCAACATCCATTTACTTGTATTATAGCTGGTTCCACTGGGTGTGGTAAATCATATTTTGTAAAAGAGTTTTTAAAACATTATTCCGAAAAATGCGAAAATATAGTATGGTGTTATGGTGAGTGGCAACCTCTGTATGAAACTCTTCCCTCAGGTTGTACATTTAAAGAAGGAGTTCCCAAAATAGATGATTTTTCAGCACAAGCTGGCCCACATCTTGTAATTATTGATGATTTAATGCCAGAGTGTGATACACGAATTGTTGACTTTTTTACTAAAGGTAGCCACCACCGAAATTTAAGTGTTGTTTTTATAACGCAAAATATTTTTCACCAAGCTAAAGGTATGCGAGACATATCATTAAATTGCCATTATATAATATGTTTTAAAAATCCCAGAGACCAGACTCAAATTAATTATCTAGCACGCCAATTATATCCTGGTAACACAAAATTTGTGCAGGAGGCCTATCAGGACGCAACTCGAGATCCTCATAGTTATTTGGTTTTTGATTTAAAACAGGGCATTTACTAAAACTTTTAGCAAAGGCAAAACCTAAAGTACGCAAAGCAATTTTACAAAATGCTGATCCCGAATTAATTCGCTCTATTTTTGAATATTCCTATAACGTATTACAAGGAATTGTTCCGTTAAATAAAAAAGAGAAAAATAAATTAAAAAGATATAAGAAGGAATTGAAGTATTTAGTGAAAAAAGGTCCGTCATTAAAACAAAAGAAAAAACAAATAATTGTACAAAAAGGTGGGTTTCTTACTGCATTGCTTGCACCTATTATTGGAGGTATACTATCTAGTTTAATTAAATAATTATTCAGCATGCACAAAAACTTGTTTTAATTTCGCCGGAAAAATTGCACCAATATCAAACTATATCTAATTTAGATGATATGAAAAATATTTTAAATAGTAAAAATATGAGTGTTGAAGAAAAATGGATACGATATAAAGAGACGTTAAAAAATATTTACACATTGTGCAGAAACCTACTGCAACAACATCAATTTGTGTTGGTACTAAGGAGGAGGAGGAAGATGAAATACTATCCACTCTTCCCGAAAAATGTCTGCGTAAAACAAGACCTTTATTACGTAAATTAAAACAAAATTCCAACATTCATTGGGATGACAATGGTAATGTTAATATTTATAATAAATTAATTCCTGGTGCTAATATAGTAGATCTAATATCAGATTTTGTTAGGTGTCGCTAGAAAAATATTTCCCCTACAGGTTGGGAACCCTTTGCTGTACTGGTAGCAAAATCCAATATACCTTTAGAGTATAAAGGTAACCGACAGCGTATTATATATATTCGTAAGCTGACATCATCTGCTGCTGCTGCTGCTGATCCAAAACAGGAAGAAGAAGAAGAAGAGGAGGAGTCACCACGTAAACGTAAAGTTGTCAACAGATGGCGTGATTATAAAATATGAAGAAGCTGGCCGATATTTATTATAACCCTTCACACCCTGCCTAGTTTTCAACTGCTACGACATTATGGAGAGCTGTGAAAAAAAATAATTCCTTTACAAAGGTGCAACAGTGGGTAAAAGAACAGCCGACTTATACACTGCATAAGCCAGTACGTAAAAAGTTTCCACGTAATCCCTATTTAGTGTTCAATATTGACGATCAGTGTCAAGCTGATTTAAACGATATGCAAAGTCTGCAGAAGTATAATGATGGTTGCAGGTATATTTTAACAGTGATTGATTTGTTGAGTCGTTATGCATGGGCTGTGCCTGTACATACAAAAACTGGTGAAAACATTATAAAAGCATTTAAGCAAATATTTGCATCTACCCGTCGTAGACCCTTACGTCTACAAACAGATATAGGTACAGAGTTTGTTAATAAACCATTTCAGTTATACTTAAAAAAGCAAAATATTAAATTCTTCACAACACAAAACTCCGATATTAAGGCAAGTGTAGTGGAACGTTTTAATCGAACTCTTAAAGAACAAATGTGGAAATATTTTACAGCAAAGAAGACTTACCGATACATAGATGTGCTATCGAAACTTGTTCAGGCATATAATTCTAGACCGCATAGAGCTCATCAATTACCAACCACCAGTGTGAACCAAGACACTTCTCAACAAGTTTGGAATAAATTAATAAAACCGATGTCTCATACTAATATTGCAAAATATAAAAAAGGTGATACTGTACGCATTACTAAAGCAAAACGGGTTTTTGAAAAAGGGTACAAAGAAAAGTGGACTGTAGAAATATTTAAAATAAAACAGGTGATACATAAGGAAAAGAAAGTGGTTTATGTGTTGGAGGATTTAAATGGTGAAGTAATTGATGGTACATTTTACGAAGAGGAATTACAAGGAGTGCCTCTGCCTAAATTTTATGAAAGAGACGAAATTTTAGAAGTTAAAAGTAAACGTGTACTTGTTCGTTAGCGGGGATACTCCCCTTCCTTTAATGCATAGATTCCTGTGTCACATTTAAAAAACATTTAGCCACAATAGAATATTATAAATTAATGTTATATTTGTGTGTATAGGAAAAATGAATGATCCATACTTTAAATACTATACGCATCAAGCACGAGGTGGTTATAACGTGTATAGGGGTGCACCATATCAAGAAGGCTATGGTATTGGAAGTTTTTAGGTGGTTTATTTCGAAGTGTATTTCCATTAATTAAACAAGGTGCAAAAACTGTTGGTAAAGAATTGTTACGTACAGGAATTAATGTAGCTGGAGATGCATTAGGTGATAATAGACCTATTGACGAAGCTTTAAAATCACGTTGGCAAGAAGTTAAAAATAATTTAAAAACTAAAGCTCAAAATAAAATAAATCAATTATTGGAAGGATCAGGCAGAAGAAGAAAACGAAGAAAAGTTCATTTTGCACAGACTGGTGGTAAAAATAATAACACGAAGAAAAGGAAGAGGGAAAGTGATATTTTTGATTAATATGGAACAGAGTACTAGCTTTTATCTTACATTACCAAGTAACAGTTCAATGGGTATTTTCCACAAAATACTTTGTCATGTTATACTACCAAACTATATCATCCACTTGTGCTAGAGAAAGGTGAGTGGGAGACAGCAGTTGTTGAAGTACATTATACAAATTCATTTTAGAATGTTTCCAAATATACAAATAATATTTATTACCGTCTCATTAATACAAAAAGCTGGAACATAACTAAAATCTTACCAGGACACTATTATCATGTTGATGATATTCTATCTCAAAATAATCATAAAAGTGATATGTTAAATTTACAATTAAAAGTTAAAGCATCAGTAAAACGAATTGAAGTCAGCAGAGTAAGAAAAGAACAGGAGAAGCTTATAGAAGTACGTCTATCTCCTGAACTAGCCAGAATACTAGGTTTCGATCATATACAAGAAGATATTGCAGTTGTGCATCATGCTCATTATCCACTTGATTTACAAAAATCGCTACCTACACTTATGTATATTTACAGTGATATTGTAGAACCACAAATGGTAGGCGATACTATAGCTCCATTGTTACGTATTATAAATACAAATATTACAGCGTATGGTATTAATAATGTATATATTTTTGACAATCCTCATTATGTCCCCGTGCAACGTAAACAATTTGATAAAAATATTATTGATTTAAGAGATAGTACAGGTAATCCACTTCCTTTCCAACATGGCAGTGTATGTGTAAAATTACATTTTCGCAAACGTATTACGGTATTGTAAATTTTAACTTGTGTGCATATTAATAGTAAGAAAAAGAGAAAAAAATCAAAAATGCAGTGTGAGTGTATGAAATCATAATTATATTTATTTGCTGGTTTACCCACTCAAACTAGTATTATAAGTAATAAAATAGTTCCATATAAGCCTGTGGCTTCAATATCTCATAATGCACCAATAGAATTTCTTGTCCCCGGTCATGGAGATGACTATATGGACTTACCGCACAAAATGTTATATATTAAAGGTAAAATTACTAAATCAGATGGTTCTAATTTAACTTCTGCCGATAAGAAAATTGGTCCTGTAAATGATTTTCTCAATGCAATGTTCAGTGAAGTGCAATTATATTTGAATAATCAACTTATTTCCTACTCTTCACATACATATCTATATCGATCGTATATTGAAAAACTACTAAATTATAATGCTAATGCTAAATCAACGCATCTTCAAACATCAATGTGGTTTAAAGATACTGCAGGGCATATGGACAGTGTGTCCGATGGTAATGTAGGATTTAAACAACGTTTTCTTCTCACTACTTTAAGTCAGTCATTTGAATTATTGGGTTATATTCATGCTGATATATTTAATCAGGAGAAATTTTTACCGAATGGTGTACAACTGCGTATTAAACTAATTCCAGCTAAACCTGCATTTTGTCTAATGGGTGACACAGATGCTGATGGAAAAGTTGTAATTACAGATGCAACATTGCTTGTGAAAAAGGTTGATGTATCAACAACAGTTAAAATAGCACAAAATAAAGTATTACAAAATCCTAAATTTAGAATAAAATATCCTATAACAAAAGTGCATGTGAAGACAGAAACTCTGCCACAAGGAATTACGGATAGTACACTTCCAGATCTGTTTTCCGGCATAGTGCCTAAACGTATTATTATTGGGTTTGTTACTAATACTGCTTTCAATGGTACTTATCAGACAAATCCGTTCAATTTTCAACATTTTAGTATGTAATTATTTACATTGTATGTTGATGGAACGCCTGTACCATCCAAACCACTACAACCTGATTTTGATAATAAGCTATATATACAGGCATATTCCACGTTATTTACAGGTTCAGGTATTTATTATTCTAATCAAGGTAATGATATTTCACTTGCCAAATATCCTAATGGTTATACTCTACTGGTATTTGATTTATCCCCCGATTCCAGTGCTAGGGCTGCATTTCATACTAGTCCACAACGGCAAGGAAGTGTACGTTTAGAGGTTCATTTTAAAGAAGCACTGCTATCTCCTGTAACAGCAAATATTTATGGTGAATTCTCCTCAGAATTAGAAATTGATTTCCAGAGAAAAATATATATTAATTAATTTTAAAAAATGTTAAATACAATTGAACTTTATGAAGCATTACAACAAAATCTGCCTAAAAATCATTTGATTAGTGTATATGCTGCAGATGAGTTACCTCTGTTTGTTCATACATTTCCAGCAGCCATAATTATAAATACACATTCTAGTGATAAGTCTGGTGAACGTTGGGTTGCTGTTTATATATCTAATATGCGTGTGGGAGAGTATTTCGATAGCTATGGCATACCTCCCTATATACAACATCATATAAGATTTTAAAACGAAACTGTCTGTATTATACATGGAATAATAGAATATTCAAGGTGATTTATCTCAATTTTGTGGACATTATTGTTTTCTATATCTGGCTTGTCGTGCGTCTGGTTATTCACTACGCGATTTCTTAAACAAATTCTCACTCACCAGTATTGGTGTTAATGATATTATGCTTTATTCATTTATGAGAGTATGATGATGATGATGGTCACTGGCGCGAGATTAAGTTCTCCGTAAACCATGTATGTGTGTGTGGGGGGGGGGTGAATAACCACACTTGTTAAATGGTGTTGTTATTTTTTAAACTCTGCTAAAAAGGCTAATAATTAACTCCGCCAAAGCGGTTAGCATGCGCGCCCTTGGCGCGGGAGACCCGGGTTCGATTCCCGGCGGGAGCTCATGTGGTTCGGATTCCACGTTAATCAGTAGGTCCACGTCTCATATAGCCTCGCTGCTGAACGGGACGTAAAACTCAAAAATCAATCAATCAATCAATTAACTCCGCCATTGCCGAACCCAAGAGTGTTGGGGTAGCTACCACCGTAAAAGAAAATAATCTCTATTGTGTGTGTGTGTGTATTCTATGCTATGTTAAAATAGAAGTTGAAAAAGAGAACGACTCTTATGTAATCTGTGCTATGTTAAATAGTCCATACTCTTTACGTGAGTCCAGTGGACGTGGCAGGGGGCGTGGCCAAACGTGTGCGGGGCCAAGTGGGCGGGGCCAGGGGCGGGGTCACGTGACCGGCGCCAGCCAATCAGCGTGAAGAGAGCGTGGCTTGTTTGCGCATGCGCAGTAGGAAAAAAACACCCCAAGGTGTCCCCTCCCTTCTCTGGGTTACATTCTCATGAATATTTAAGAGGACTGCCTTACTTTACAGCATTCACTGACAGTTGCTGTCTGTGCTATTTGAGAAATATGAAAAACCTAAAAGGCAAGTTTTTGCTTTGATTATTTAGGCTAGAAACATATAATTTCACAATTAAAGCGATAAAAGATAGCCCTTCAAATCGGCATAGTGATTGTATGTAGATACCCCACACAGACCTTAAGTGAGGAAGAAAATGCTAATCGAGAAGGACTTTGTATAAACACTATGAAAATTGACGCTGACGATGTAATTAAGGCTCAGGAAGAAGACGAATATTTTGGTAGGATACGTGAGTTAGTAAAGACCGATTCTACTCATAATGAAGCTCGTCCTTACGTATTGGTGGATGATGAGTTATATCGTAAGTCTGGTAAGGAATTAAAACAATATGTTCCCCGAAGCATGGTCTCAGAAGTTTTATACGCTGCTCATACATCATGTTTAGAAGGCGGAAACTTTGGAGAGAGAGGACACAAAGTTTTCTCCCGTGCTTTTGAGCGATTTTATTGGCCCGGATGGGAACCGATATCAGAAATTACCTCAGGACTTTTCGGGAGTGTCAAGAACGAAAGGACCAACCACTAAACCATTAGGATTGCATGAACCCATCAAGCCCATAGCATCATTTCATACCCTGAATCTGGATGTGTTTGGCCTTTTGCCCTCCTCTTATGGCTATAAATATCCCATGACCGCTGTCGATATGTTTTCAAATTATGTAGTAGCACGACCATTAAAAATTAACAGCCGAAAATGTTGCAAAGTTTCTATTAGATGATATAATCTGTTATTTTGGCCCACCACGTAATATCCTAAATGATCTTGGATCAAATTTTATGGCGGAAGTGACACGTGAAGTTACGTCTATAATAGGAATAAATCAGAAATTTAGTACAGCTTATCATCCCAGGACAAATTCACGTGTGGAAAGATATAATCACACTCTGGCAAACTACTTGTGCAAATATGTGTCTACTTCTCAACGGGATTGGTCTCTATTCATTAGAACCGCCTGTTACGCTTACAATACTGCGAGATACGATCAACATCCCTACTCTCTTTTTGAATTGGTGTTTGGTAGAAAGGCCCTGTTAGGTGTCGAACTCGAAACACCATGTCTAACCCCATATGGAAAACTAGTGAAGAAGAATTTTAGTCGTATAAGAAAACTGGCTCAAAAGGCCCTAATTAGACAACAGCAGAACCGAAAAACCAAAATAGATAAACATAGGAAGGCCCATATCTTTAAGGAAAACGATTTAGTCCTCAATCAAAATTTGACAACTAAAAAATAAGGTATATATATATATATGTATATATATATATATATATATATATATATATATATATATATATATACAACTAAGGAGGTTACTTGATTTCCTAAAGAACGTATTACATTCCTGGTGTAGACAGACTGACCAATAGACGGACAGACTGACAGACAAAAACACCAAGTGAAAAAAGGTAGATAGAGAATTGTAGAGATTAAAAGATTAAAATCAATTTTCCGTTAGAAAGATTATAAGGCATGAGCATCGGTAATGAGAATGTAATTAAAATAGAATAAGCCTTTCGTATTTTGTATGTCCAGACAGGGTCAATAATATATCAGGCTACTTCTATCCGGATGTCAAAGGAGTGAACAGCAATCAGAAGTCCCATTAGGACGCGAAGTAAGTGTGATAAGCAGTGGTTGGAAAATAATTTTCCTTCTATTTCTCCCGTAAAAGGGAGAGCGCCTAATATAAAACTGAAGTACACTCAGAAATGGCGGGATAAGGGTAAATAGCAAAATTACTTTCTATCACCATTTCCGCCTTTTCTGGGAAATTACATGAGGACAGATCTCAATTCCTTGACGCGTACAAAACATGCTGTAGTATATGTCAGTGGTCTGATGAGGAGCAGCCTAAATATTTGCCAGCGTACTTGCAAGAAGTTCTGCTGATTGGTATCATATGAAAAAGGAGTCGTTATCGACTCTAGCGAAATTCGAAGATCTAGAAGGTCAACTAAGAAAGGCCTTCGCAGCCTCCTCCGAGCTTGGAGAACCATTTGCCTTATTAGCAAGACGGAATAAAACACTCCATGAGAGTTTTTCGAATATATTTATGCAGTATTAAGATTATGCAAGAAAGTAGATTCTAACGTGAGTGAAACTGAACGAAAATGACACATACTAAAGGGATTGGATCCCAGTGCTCTGGAATTTGTCATCACACGTGAGCCAGATAGTGTAGATGAAGTCGATAGACTACTTAAACTGTATGAATTAGCAAAGGTTCAAGCAGGTTTACGTGACCCCTCTGATGCTCCCTTGGAACTCCCTAATTTAGAATCCTTAAATCAACCTAAGTTAGAATCCAGTGGACACTTTAAATCAGTAAATCGTGGAGGGCAGCCTTTTTATAATCGTAGAGGACACGGATCAAGAGGTCCCCACCCTAATCTAGTCCGAAAATTCCAAAAACTTAAAATCAATGAGATGCAATGTTTTTCTTGTGGTAAATACGAACACTATGCCCATGAGTGTCGAAATCGACCAACTCAAGGTCAACATCGAAATCAATTGAATCAATTCTGTCGTGGAAATTGCTATCATAATAGAGGTCAGCCGAATAATAGATGACAACGTCTTGGAAGACGCCCTAGTAGGGAGAGACAGCCAAATAATGAACGCAGAACTCAGAATGTAGAGACTTCTGATAATGCCCAAAAATAAGGTGCGTATTAGTACCCTCCCTCTTCTAAGATAGGTAATTACACAAGGCTATATCAAAAAACAAATATGTTAGGTTTGAGGACCAGTAAGCTTTAGTTAATTGACATTAGAAAGAACGTTATTATACAATATTATTATTATATTCTTGTATTGTAGGATTACCATGAACTATTATATGATACATTCTCACATAGCGAAATTACGTACGTTTTCAAGCTCCATTATATCATTAATTGAGGATTGGCTAGAGGAAATCTTAAGAGTAAGTTTTGGATATATTCCTGAGAGATATGTGAAGCTAATAATACCCCCTGGATTTGCAACAGTTTTAGCCATCAAAGCTCAAATAAGGTATGCCCACTTACATTCAAGGTGCTTATTTAGAATTTGACTATACAAATCAAAGAAATATTTAGTTTCCATAATTCGTAAATTACGAAAGAAGTATGGAATTGCTTTCAAGTTGATGTTTAAAATATTTCTTGACTAAGGATAATCTGGATTATATTGATAACCGGATATCTATTACCGGACCTTGATTTTTTCAATTATCTAATGGTCAGTTAAAATCCGAGGCTGAATTTGAAAAATTATTGATTGGCTGCCAGCGAAGAATAATCCACCCGAAATTGATTAAATTAACTGAGTTGTCTCTTGCAGTTCAGCAAATTCAATTTCGACTGCAACAAAAAGACACTAAAAATAGTACAATCAGACCCCGCATCTATTTATAACTATTCATTGGCTGAATGTCTTATATCACCTCATTATGCCATGTAGGAATAAACCTTCCGGATACTGATCTTTCTGCTAATGACAGTGCAATTATCGTTTCCCCCTCGCTTTTAGACATTATCAAGTTTGTCATCTAGATGTACCTTCAATATATAGACCGTACTAAGGCTCAACTACTTGGTAGTACTAAGGACATCGACACAACCTTGACTTCTAAATTTCCATGTCTTTCCTTGCAAATTTTAATGGCCAAAGTTTCACATATAGTCCCATCATCATGTTTAAGATATAAACCGGAAAAAGTTCCAGCACTAATAACCAATTATGAAACGAATGAAGAAATAAAGAAATTTTATAATACACATATGTATATACAATGAGAGTTTAGGATGCATTATCTCTCTAGCTGTGGGATTAGTTGTTAACGTTATCTTAGGTTGTCTTCTGATTGTGGCTGCGTTGCATTATCGTAAATTGAGGAAGCTCCCTCGACCTCCCAAGACCCTTCCCAAACCTGAAAATATAGCGGATTGATATGAAATACCTCGTATCCTCAATACAAGACCTGAATATTGTGAAATACTACCTCCGTAATCCGAAATATACCAAAACAAAACATATATTTTATTATCATTTAGAATATATAAATAAGCATAATCACTATTCATAATCAATACATGAATAAATAAATAAACAAATAAATAAATAGTAAGTAACTATAAATAATATTTAAATACTACGATTAACAGGCATAGATAATTTATCGCTGTTTAAATAGAAGTTGCAGATACTATATATACCTTCCTTTATCTCACAAGGGTGCACATTGAAAAATCGTGGCCGGAAACGCAAGATGCAATGTGTGTAACTCTGGGTACATAAAAGATACCTGTGTATACGCAACAACAAAGGATTGTCTTTTGCAATTAAGCTTACGGCACCATTGTTCGGTACCACAGCAATTAGAACAAGACCTACTACAAAAGCACATATTCAATACGTGGAGAGAGGTATTTGTAAGCCGTCATGTTCTCGCCTTCTCTTCATCCTTGCTATTGTCAGCATACCGAGGGATTCTTAAAGATCCTCCTTCCTTCCTTGTCTTCGCAAACTTTCCCTCTACGGTCTAACACACAAATTTTAATATTTGATTTACAAGGCTTTCTGCTATGAAAAAAATATTTGCGAGAATTAGGGATTGTATCCTCTGATAATTCTCTATTGTTGCATTGTATGGTGCAATTACCTCTTCCTATTGAGCAGCTAGCTGTTCTTGTACGAACACGTGTTCATTTTCAGACCACGCGCATTCATGGACTAGAATGGTCCACTACGGATGGGATGTCCATCCACTCAGTAAAACAATTTTTATCAGCTGTAATCAAAGAAAAAATTGTAAAAGTATTGTAAAGTTGGTAATAAAATTAGATGGCTATCTCAATTATTTAATATTAAGGTTGAAGATCTAGAAGGGTTAGGTTGCCCTCGATTGGAAAGCCTTCTGCGCTCTATTTAGAACTGTGCATCTCATTCCATGGGCAATTCTCCCCGATGTGCTTTGGCCCATTGCAAGGCTCTTCGCGATTGGCATACTCAGAACAATACACTGTTTGATCATAAGCGAGATATTAGCACCGGCCCCCAAGCTATAAGTGATCGAGAATGCTTAATCCAAGAGTGAACTATTCAAGAGAAACCCGTGCCATCCAATCTTGCTGATGATTGGAAGTAAATAAGGCTAGTGCAATGCCAGTGCATAGTCCGTTCATGTAATATACCATGACTAATTCGTGCCACAAAGATATAACCTTCACTATACATAGTAATCTTAATATGAATGAATGTGGAGTATATATGTAAATATACGTGTACGGCGAGACAATTTTTTTACATTCTCGTCAAACCTTTTTTAAATTAGATTTTTTTCAGATTCCGATTAACATAATTTTACGGAAAAACAAAAACGGAAATTAAATATTCCACAAAGGTTAATCTCCGTAAGTAGTTTTTATTATGAATGCCAAATCTATTTTCTCTATCTTCGGCTCCCTATACTTCATACAACCTTCCCTCGATCTCCGCAGAGAGGCGGATAGGAGGAGAACATTCTATAATTGGCCACATAACTTTATTAATCCTAATCTTCTAGCAAAATATGGCTTTTCCTTTTCTCACCCCCTGACTTTGTACAATGTATCTTTTGTCATCTCACACTTGGCAATTTCCGCCCAGGAGAGTTATTGTTGCCGGCAATTCTACAAGCTAATCCAAACTGTCCACTGTTACTACGAAGTGAATCCAATAATATTCCTATAGAGGATGACAATCATTCTACCCCAGTACAGTTGGGAAAAGGTCCCTAACCCATTCCACGAAAAGTCCAACTATACACCCTATACTAATCAATATATACAACACAAACACATATTTATACAACCCTCCATTACTTCCCAATTTCGTTTTGGCAGGGTCTAGCTTACAAACATTTCTTACATGGCCCAAAGAAACTGGGCAAGTGCCAGAAGAGCTCGTTCGAGCAGGATACAATTATACCGGAAATCATGACTTAGTATTGTGCCATTATTGTGGGTTAGGTTTATATAATTGGCACCCGACAGATGAACCTTGGGTTGAACATTCCAAATATTCTCCAACCTGCTATTATTTGTTATTAATCAAGTGAGTTGAATTTGTTCACAAAATACATCGACAGTTGGATTCGAACCCAGCATCTAATTATTTCAATTCGTCCTCCAACACCGAGCCATACTCCACTGCAAAGAGTTGTAGCAGGAAGTTGATCATTAAGGATCATGAGATACCAATGAGCCATACAAGTGGTCAAAATCTCTCTAATGATTCTAGTGATAAGTTAACGTGTAAGGTTTGTTTTCAGAATGAACTAAATATATTGGTTTTACCTTGTAACCACTTGGCTCTTTGTGCACACTGTGCGGTATCAATATGATATTGTGTTATTTGTAGACATCTCCTATTAGAATGTAAAAGAATATATTGGAACTAAATGTTACTGCTACACGTTTCAGCGATAAATATTAACTGCCAGTATATTTACATATAGACCTCCAGATTCAAAATGAATGGCAGAAACAGCAAATCCATTCGAAACAGCAAATCCATTTTGGCAAAACCCAAAAATATGTAATTGAGGACTCAGAGGATATTATATCATTGTATTCAATAATTATCTACATTACAGATTTTTTTAAAAAACGAAATACAAAACTCCTTTATTTTGAATCAAATACTGCGCGTGTATTATGTTTGTAAACAACCTAAAGACAAATCACATACCGCGTAGTAATCATAGTTCAGTGTTCAAGACGCTCGACCAGTAATCTGAAAGTACTAGCCGGATACACGATCGGATACACGAAGGACCAGTATTTGTTTATTTTTTACTTTAGAATGTTGGTGGCGATTGATCGGCAGTGACACATGTTTTCATCTTCAGATATTTGAATACTCGGATGTTTCAATACTTGAACTATCATATCTTCACGAATAATAATTATTATTATCTTGTAGAAGATTAGAAGTTAGGAGCTTATTATCGCTCAGGGGATACCATTACAACCAGAAATGGAACATTTGGTAAGAATATTTCTCTTTTGTTTAGTGTACCCACGAGAAGAGAAATTTCTCTTCTCGTTCCTAATACATAACAAACAAAATCGAGACGAGAATTAACGTTTTACGTTCGAGACGAGCAAGGTTAACTCAAATTAGCGTCTCGCTTTGGAGATGAGAATTGAGAAGAGACGAAAAGTACCGTAAACATTTCACGTCTTATCTCTATTCTCGAAATAGTGTATGTAAATCCTTTAAGTAACATTTCCTTTGTAGACTGAATCTTATACGCTATTTTGTTACTTTGTATTTCGGAGGTCATTAAATGTATTATGGTCTGTGCAGGTATTTTTGTAGCAAAACTTTTATAATTACTTCTCCATATCCTAAAAGTTAGTTTATTATACGCCATACTGTTTAGTAATATTCAGTTATTTTATTATAGTTATTTTCCTTGAAAAATTTAGTCCCATTATTACTATTATTATTATTATTATTATTATTATTATTATTATTATTATTATTATTATTATTATTGATTGTTAGTGAAGTTTTGTGAATTTAATGGTTCACTCTGTTCCAAAAATGTTAAGCGCTTTCTTTATTGTTGTTTTAGTTGTAGCCTTGTCAGCTCTGGAGCTTGTATCCTGGTATCTATATCAGCTCCTGTCCATTGGGCATTGTGCTGGACATATGCCGTGTATGTAGGTTTTCCAGGGGTTCTGTTTCTTACCGCATTCTTTATTCCGCTATTTTTTCATTCTCATTATCGACGTTTCCTTTAGCTTAGCAATGATAACCATGAAACGTAAAACTTAAACACATAGTGTTTCTTAGGGCTCTTGTGAGTTCAGTAGTCTTACTTTCTACATGAAATTTGACTGGAAAACTTTCGTTTAACATTTAGCTAGTTGTAAGGACGTACGCAGAGACATATCCTGGTGGTTCGCACACTTCTTTCCAATCCCGTGTATTTTGTAACTTTTGCCTAACGTTAGGGGTGATTTTACAGGTTTTAATACAATCTGTCCTCATACGGAATTTGTCTTTTATATTATGATTATTAGTAGTAGCAGTAGTATTAGTGCTATCATTATTAGTTAGTATTAGTGCTATCAGCAGCAGCAGTAGTAGTAGTAGTAGTACTGAAGATTTGAGACCTCAATATACGTCCTTTTGCAATGTAAATACGCATACTGAAGTTGATACGAAAAAGGAAAAGAAATTGTTTTTGACACTGTCTTATATGACATACTTCGAAAGGATTAGCGTCCGAGAAGAAACGAGGGTTAAAAAGAATGTGTCAGCCCTTGTACAACATCAATTTCGTAACTTCGAATGCCTTAGAAGAAACTAAGAGAGATTTGTCTTCATCACTATACATAGTAACACACCTTCTCTAGGTAAAAGACTTTGGATTAACAAAATATACATACGAATATAAAAGAAGTAATTTATATTTACAAATTTTGGTTGATCGGACATATGGAACGAATTGGAAATGGCGAACGAAAATGTTATCATTACTTCTAGCAGTAAGAGTAATAGTGGAAGACGTTCGGAATAATTGCTAGGAAACGATACCGTTTCAGACACATTTATGACTCATACTAGGCTCTAAGAATCACCCTTATGTATTTATGAACTGTTTGCTGCACACATTACGTTCTCAAACAGTACGAATCAAGTGACGTCATGTTGTTAGTATTTCCCATGTGAAGAAAGCCGTTTCGACTCTAACTTGTAAGACTGAAAGAAATTAAGTATTTTTCAATTTATCATATATGAAGTATGAACATTATAGTTGATAAAATTTTCCTTAATTACCCCTGCGGAAATCGACCGCAGAACCTCTGAATTACGGAACGAATACTCGCACCAGTATGCTAAGACTACTGTGTTCAGTAAGAGTAAAAAAAAAAAAACTTGGATATGTAGCAAATTATATTTATTTACGATTACGAAGGACAACACTGCTTTTTTTCATGATAAAATACTATAGTCGAGGGAATTCATGTTTAAATTAGAAAACAAAAATAGATATACAAAAAAGCAAGGGCGAGAAGGAGAATCTTGTTTTAAGAGTAATTTGAGCCCTTAACTGGAACCTGCTGCCTCAGTCCACTTTCCTTTCTGATTCACAGAAAGTATCTCCCTTACTTTTGTCTATTATACTTGGTAATACTCATTTTATAGTTATATCCAGTAATCTGCAACGACAGATACACGAGCATAGATAGGTTCCTGGTTCGATCCCAGTTCGCGCCGTGTGGACTTTGTGGTGGACAAACACCGTGTTTGTGGGTTTTCTCGGGGTTCTCCCGTTTGCTCCCACTTTCTTCATTCCACCAATCCATTCACCTCTCATCATCACCGTCTCCTTTAGCCTAACCGGCATAATCGTGGGACGTAAAACTTAAAGATTTCATTTCATTTTACGAGCACAAATACAGCCTCGAGGGCATATGCAATTTCAAATGACTTCCCACCGGGAATCGAACCGGGACTGCGAGGAGTGAACTATGTGAGGGTGGAGTACCTGCATCGTTCCCAAGGCAAGTAAGCTTGAGGTGGACAACATCTGGCTCGTGGGTTTTCTCGGTACACTCCAGTTTCCTCCCACTTTCTCCACCCACCAATTCGTCCATTTTAATTCACTTGCTTTAATCATTGTTACCCTTAACCTAATAGGCACAATCGTGGGACATTAAACGCAAAGATATCATTTTCAATTGGTTAACTGAAACGAAACCGAACCCAAAAACAGTTGTATTTTCTATTGCCCATTAACGTGGTCTCACAAAAGTATGTATAGAGAAAATCATGGGGAATTGTAATTCCATTCAAAAGTGAAAAAGTAGATTCACAATAACAAAATCTGAAACGAAACCATTACATATCTTTCGAAACTTTTCCAAAATATGTATGGATATTATGAGAAGTGGCAATATAGTGTCTGCTTTCAAACAAAACTGAACCAAATTACGGTTCGGGTTCTGAAATTAGCCGATACACTCTGTTTCAACCTTAAACTGAACCCAAACCAGTTAACAGGATTGCTACAAAATACTATATTATTCATCCTTAATGTTAGTCGTCTGGAAAATTTTTTTAGATAAGGCTTCTCTTTGGGAGACAAGGGGTAAAAAGTTAGTGGATGGAGTGTTACCAAAGTCCCAAATTGCAGTTTGGGAAAGCCAGTAAGCGTTAGTTTAATTACAAAAATCACAGAATTAATGCTCCGATGCTCCTTGCATATATCAGTGACTGATGGGGAACTACAACCCTCCTTCTAAAAATCACATTAAAAAATCACCATAAATATCCTTAGCAGGGACATACGGGAATAAACTTTTTTTTTTTTGGTCAATTAATGTGAAAATTTGCGTTCTTGTAGTAAAAAAGGGTATGCGTTTTTGAAATATGAATTGCTCTTTTGGTAACGCATCGCCTTAAGAGGTACTGGGCGACACAGAGTCGATTTATTTTCTGTTTACTGTTGATGAGCCAAATTTGAAGCAAATGGAATGGGAACAATTGGGAAACACGAATTGCCTTATTTTACATACACAATATCTACACACAATTCCATTTGCTTTGATCCACTCCTTCCTGCACTTCTACGATAATGTTTACTTTTTTTCGGAGGAAGCCTTGACTCGAAAACTGTTACCCCGCTCAAACTAAAACCATATATTTGCTTTTTTTTGTTTATTGTCTCTACACAAAGTTTCGTTGCAATTCTTCATGTCCTTTAGGTACTTCTAACGTATATTTATTAGCACTTTCCATAATTTTTACTTCCGACTTCCGGTTCGATTCCCGGTGGAAGTTCATTTGAAATTGTATATGTCCTCGATGTATCTGTGTTCGTGTCCATCTCGTTCCAGGTTACTGGATATAACTGTAAAATGAGTATTACCAAGGATAATAGACAAAAGTTACGGAGATACTTTCTGTGAATCAAAAAGGAAAGTGGTCTGAGGCACCAGGTTCCAGTTAAGGGTTCGAATTACTCTTAAAAGAAGATTCTCCTTCTTGCCCTTGCCATTTTGTATATCTATTTTTTTCCTAGTTTAAATTTGAGTTCCCTCGACTATAGTATTTTATCATGAAAGAAATCAGTGTGTTTCTTCGTAATCGTAAACGTATAAAATTCATTACATGTGCGACTGTTTTTTTACTCTTGCTAAAAAGAGTAGTCTTAGCATACTGGTGTGAGTATTCGTTTCGTAATTTAGGGGTCCTGGGGATAAGGAATTTTTATCAACTAAAATATTCATACTTCTGATATGTAATAAAGTGAAAAACAGAAAATTTCTTTCAGTCTTACAAGGTATAGTCGAAATAGCTTTCTTCACATGGGAAATACTAACAACATGACGTCACTTGATTCGTACTGTTTTAGAACGTAACGTGTGCAGCAAACAATTCATGAATACATAAAGGTGATCCTTAGGGCCTAGTATGAGTCAAAAATGTGTTTGAAACGATATTATTTCCTAGGAATTGTTGCGAGCGTCTTTTCCACTATTACTCCTACAGCTAGAAATAATACTAATATTTTCGTTCGCCATTTCCAATGTGTTCCATATGTCCGATCAACCAAAATTTGTAAATAGGAATTATTCTTTTTTGTATTCGTATGTATATTTTGTTAAAACACCAAAATAACGCATACATAATCCAAAGTCTTTTATCCAAAGAAATTGTATTAATTTGTAGGGATGGCCATATGCGAATATTTTTTATTCGGAAATCGGATAGAAACTTATCCGGATTTGCAATACCCGGATGACGGGTAACAAAACGGATGACGGTTAACGGATAATATCCGGATAAGGGAAGACAAATAATATCCGGATAATGGATAATATCAGGATGACGAATAATATCCAGATAATGGATAACAACAAGATTACGGATAACGGATAATATCCAGGTAACGGATGACGGATAATATCGGGATAACGGATAATATCCGGATGACGAATAAAGGATAATATCCGGATGACGGATACGGATAATATCCGGATAACAGATGACTGATAATATCCGGATAATGGATATATCCAGATGACGGATAATATCCGGATAACGATATATCAGGATGACGGATAATATCCGGATAATGGATTTATCCGGATTATGGATAAAATTCAGATAACGGATAATATTCGGATAATACAACATTCGGATAGCTGACAACATCCGGATGATGGATAAAGGATAATATCCGAGTAACGGATATGGTTTTAAAAAGATCATACAGGAGAGAGACATATCAGTCTATTCTGCTGATGGAGTTATTAAAAGATGATCATCGGGCAGTGATTTTTAGCTTTGAAACGTATTGCTTCTTAAAATGTTTCCTAGTGATTTCTAATTTTCTTATGTGGTTTTTGTGGGACATGGTGTCTCAGTTGTAGAGCGCTTCCTCTGGTGCGTGGGGTCCTTATTGTTTCGATCCCTGGTCAAGTAAGTTTGTGGTTGACAATATCGTGTCCTTGGGTTTTCTCAAGATACTCCCGTTTTGTCCCACTTTTCATTTTATCATTCAATTGCTTTAACCATCGTTTCGCTTAGCCTAACGAGCTTAATCATGCGACGTTAAACTCAAAGATTTCATTTATTTTTCTCTTAAGTTGTTCTGAGATTTTGTCAAAGAAGCTGGGAAAGTATCCGCATCTGGCATGTTCCGCACGAGTAAACTATATATAGTTTTATTTTCAGTAAACTTTGAAAACTTATATCTTCGTACACAATCAACATTTGTGTGTGGCCGTTCAACCCCGTAAACCTAATCCAAGTGTTGTGAAATTTCGTATCTTTCTCCAACTTTCCGTAACAACCCCATTTTTGGGTATACATTCCTCAATAATAAGAATTTCAAAAACAGTAAAATACATTCCACTCTAGTATAAAATATGTAAAATTTTTCGATTTTTATAAAACATTGTATCAAGTATTTTTGGGCGTCAACATAATTCCCATCGGTTTATTGCAAAGACAAGTGGATAAAATCCAAAGCAGGTAATCTCCCCTCAAATTTCGAAGCTTCCACATTTAAATTATATGATAAAAATTTATAACAATTCTCGCCAAATTCTTTTAATTATGACAAATGACAAAGTTTAAAAGATACTGGCCTTTGTGTATCCGATTCGAGTACCATCAGATTAGTGGTCGGGCGCCTTGACCAGTGATCCACGATTACTACCTGGAAACTGATTCGTCTTTAGTCTGTTTACGAGTATAATATACGCACCACATTTGATTCAAAATGTAGGAGTTTTCTATTTTGTTTCTAAAAGATCTGTAATGTTGATAATTTAGTGAATACAATGATATAATTCCCTCCGAATCCTCAAAAAGGTATTGCTCTGATTCGCCAATCAATTTCACAATTGACAAACTACTGTCTTAAGCGAACATGGAAGGCTCTTTAGTTAGGCAACCCAGAATAAGTAACGCTTTAGATGAGTGGTTAGCATTGTGGTTCCTTAAAACCACGGTACGGATTCGATTCTCCCTCTCGCCATTTACACTTTTTATAGTTTTTCATTTGCAAGGCTAAGCTCCAGTTGTATGCTGCTAAATGAAAGGTAATCTCTAGCAAATAAATTCAGTGGTGATGTAATCCTGAAAATAAAGGAAGGAGATTCAATGGAAGAAACGAGTTACACAGTTAATTTTGTTAGTCGTACTATATTTGATATTATCCGTTAATTTCGTGCATTTTTAAATTGTTATTTATTGGCACTATATTATCCCCTTTTCTCCTTGTGTCTCAATGTGTAAATTTTCACAAATATTATACAAATCAGAAACCGTAAGTTATATTTGCAACCTAAGGTGCAATACGCTTAGTACGGATAAGTTCTCCAACTCATTTGAGTGTTATCGAATTTTGCATTTTTAATATTTACAAATAAATTACTCCATACCAATATTTAGCATTTTCAAAAGTCGTTTAACGAATAATGAAATCGAACAAGTTCTTCTTTGGAAGTCCTTACAAGCAGGTGCGGATCCAGGACCGACTTCTGGGGGGCGGTGGGTTGTCATACTGCTACTTTTAAGGGCTCCAAACTTTGCGATGTGTTTTATTTATACATATAAAATAAGAAAGTTTCCCATTCTGGGGGGCAATCGCCCCGATCGTCCCCCCCTGGATCCGCCCCTGCTTAAAAGAAAATTTGATTGTCTCTGTCTGTGATTTGGGTGTATTTTATTATAGCTAAATCTTGAGTCGTGAAACAGATTAGTATCTGAATGTCGTTCATACTAGCTTTGGAACTCCTTTTCCTTAATTAAAAATCTCTTTTAATAAATAATAGTGTTACATTTTCTTGTCGAAACTGTAACACAATTAGTTATTAGAAGTCAGATTTTATTTTTAATTAAGACATTAGTGTTACAAATGTGGATGATGTACTTCCAATTTATATCAAGTACGTATAAGGACAGATCAAGAATAAAGAAGGGGTTTGAAGCGTGCGCAAAACTGGTGGACGTTCGCAGTAGCGTATACTGGTTTGATGGCTTGGGCTACCACTAACCTTCATAACACCTGAACATCATCATCATCATCATCATTATTATTATTATTATTATTATTATTATTATTATTATTATTATTATTATTAGTAGTAGTAGTAGTAGTAGTAGTAGTAGTAGTAGTAGTAGTATTGGAGTTTAGTTTCCACGTTATTATAGTCTTCAAAATAAGAGAAAAAGTTACAAAACACTTTCCTTTTTACAATTTTAAAAAACATGAAAATTCGTCAGCTCATATAAGACACGTTCTAATCTCACTGTGTTGGGAAATGTGAATATCGCTGCTGGTTGCGATATCTATAAGTAGATGCTGGTTATAGGCGGTCCATTGGGAATCACAATCAAAAAGTGACGCAAAACAGGTATTATCTGTCAGGAAACAGGTATTATCTGTACACCTGTTTTTTGAATCTGGCATTCCTGCGCTCCATCCATGGAGAGTATGAGAATTAAATCAATCAAGTCTAATCTGAATAAGACATTGCAGAGGGGCACAAGCTGTGAACACGAATAGTGCATAGTGTAAATAAAGGGCGACACCGAAAGAGAAAGCCAAAAACAGCTGCTAAACGGAGAAAAAGAGTAAAAATTTTCGAAGTTTGAACATAAAATACAAATACAACAAATATGCCAACAACTAAGCAATTACCAAGCAACGAGCTTGGTGTAGTGGTTAAGGCGCCAGATTACAAATCCAAAGAACGGCGGTTCGAATCTACTCCAAGTAGTATGGTTTTTTTTATTTTTAAAAAAATAATGCATACAACACATGAAAGGTGGTAAAAGAGAGCTATTACGCGTTTAATATGTTAAGTGAAAACGAGTTAAAATTTTCGGTGAAATTTATTAGAGAAGTGAGGCAATGAAAATGAGGAAGCAAGTATATTTAATCAGGGGTTGTATCAGAGGGTGGTGACCGGATAAACTGGAAATTTTCCCGAACGTGAGTCTCAACGACAGGCAAATTTCTTCAGAAATGTGCGTATTGCAGAGATAGAGAGGGAGAGAGAGAGAGAGAGAAAGAGAAAGAAAAAGAGGGAGATGCTCCCGGAACTGGGAGTATAGTGCTTCCATTCAAATCAACGAGATGAGAAATAGACGCTTACATAATAAGAATGCCTAATAAAAACAGCCATAAAACAGCAAAGTAATAATTGCAAGCGTTATCACCTAAGGTTCCAAGATCAGAACAACATATCACTAATATCCCGAATGCCAAAATATTGTGACTTACACAACTCCCCCTCTGCCCAAATGTGTCCTGTGAAAACAATCACAAGTTTTGGAATGAGGGACCATATTGAGACTACAATATTAAACTATATAAGTAGACTTTTAGCAGATTCGTATTCAGTTATTTTTTCCACAACCAGTTTTATTGATATGCAAGACAGCAAAAGCACTATATTTGTTAACGACAAAGCGAAGTTATTGCAACACTGCGTTACACAGTGAATCATGCATATTACACTCGTGAGTTTTGCTATGCAGAGGCTAGTCACAGAGGCACGCTGAATAACGCCTAAAGGAAGCAGCAAGGACAGATAGCGATACAGTGAACGGAACAAGCAATGCATTACAGACATTTCAAGAGAAAAAAAGAAAGATCCCTCTTTCCACATTTCATGCTGTAGTTCTAACTTTCATTTCCCCATCAAAGTTACATGCGTAGACTATTATACAATTCCATTACACTTAATCCAAAGCCTTCAAACAACTTTGTTCCACGAAGGGAAACGTAGAACACTACACCTTTAGATATACCATACATACGGTAGACAGTTAAGTAGTAATAGATGAATGCAATTAACCCCACATAATAACGATTGTCCAAATATACACTGCTTTCAAACAATTAGACACATAACAAACATTCACAACACCATTATAACCTATCATATGTTAATTCCACTTCACAAGTGGTAAAATGAAAACCGTAAACTGGAATGAAAACCGTAGAAAATATAATGATTTTTTTTTTAATTACAATTATGAACACAAGTTAGTGAAGGAAACAATGACGGCAAATGAAAAGAAGATGATCGGATTTCGAGAAATAACTTGATAATGAGATGATAACAGAATTTTATTAAAGGAATGGTTATGATGCGCTAGACACAACATGGTTGCCTATTTCGTATCGTCATGTGAAAATGTCTCGTTTTAGAGAGGCGAGAAAAAGCCTACCTTTCGACTTTGCAGTGGCGGATCTAGCTCCGGGGCGGGGAGCCTAGGAGCCCCCCACACTTTCAGATTGACGAAAATAATTGAAGCTATTATTTATATAGTTTTGAAAATTTATAGTAAGGTCATGATATACTTATCATAGTGTAAATTCAGGCAGCCCCCCTCAGTTTTTAACTTCTAGATCCGCCACTGGTTTCGTGGCTATCCCGGTGTCATCTCGTCTTTCCAAAACGAGAATAATTGTTATCTAGTCTCCTTTCGTCTAATTTTCTTTCGTAAACCTCATAATAATACAGGGTGTCCGAGAAGTCCTTCCCTGATTACAGAAATTGATAACTCAGGCTAGAAATAAGATAGAAATATGAAGCTGGTGTTGAATTGTTTACAAACTATAAAAGTTTTTGTCTGTGTTAGGTTTGTTCTGTTTTACCAAGTCTCATTTTTTTTGTTTTAGGTTTGTAGTACGTAAGTAAGAAGCCCAAGAAGAAATGCCAACCAAACAGGAGAAGGCACAGTGTGTCCTGTGGTACCATGAGACACGAACACCAACCACGGTGCAGAGACAGTTCCAGACAACATTTGGGAGGACTCCACCTGATGTCAAGAGCATTAAAGCCTGGTATGAGAAGTTCAAGAACACAGGGTCGGTTGCTGACCTTCCGAGGTCTGGTCGACCAAGAACCTCAGCAGACACGGTGGAGGCTGTGCGGCAGTCTTTTCTGAAAAGTCCTAAGAAATCGGTGTGCAAGGCCTCACGTGAATTACAGATACCAAAAAGCTCTAACACGTGTACCAGATCTTGAAACCCTGCAGCAACGAATAACCACAGTCGTTGCATCGATCCCTCCAGTGATGTTGGCTAATGTGTGGATGGAAACTGAATATCGCCTAGATGTGCTACGTGCTACCAAGGGTGCTCATGTGGAAGTGTACTGATGTGACCAAAACTTTTATAGTTTGTAAACAATACAACACCAGTTTCATATTTCTATCTTATTTCTAGCCTGAGTTATCAATTTCTGTAATCAGGAAAGGACTTCTCGGACACCCTGTAGAAGTAAAATTGGAAGCCATGCGGCTTCGAAATGTTACGAAGTTTACAAGTTAGAATTGATAATCGGACAAGAGAGGGCTATGGAATGCTATCAAGACATTTAAAACGCGACGAGTCCAGACAAGGACCTGTCACGTCTAGTCTAGGAAAACGAGACGAGACAGACGCTTTGAATTCACTACAACTAGAATGATTTTTTAATAATGCATACAGCACGTGAGAGGTGGTAAAAAGGAGCGTATTACCCGTTTGAGATGTTAAGTGAAAACTTCGTAAAAATTCCACTGGCATTTATTAAAGAAGTGTTACAATGAAAACGAGGAACCAAGTATATCTAATCAGGGGTATGAATCAGAGGGCGGTGATCGATAAAACGAAATTTTTCCAAATTTCACACATGTGAGTCTCTACAATAGGCAAACTTCTTCAGAAATGTGCCTATTACAGAAACCATCATATTCCACCGATTGCGGTAGGCAAAGTTAGTTTAAGAATAACAAATGGTGTAGTTTTTTTTTCCCCTTAGAACGATAAATTAAAAAGTGCATACTGCAGATGAACGAAGTGTTTCGAATGTCCTAGTAATTCCCTTTCCCTTTGCAAATGAATATGCGTAAATCGTCTCTATCATGATACAAGTGTTTGCGTCCACTTTCTTAAGGATTGCTCATTTAGTATGAGAAGTCACTCTTTGATTAAGGACTGCTTTGAAAATAAAATAACTTGAAAAGGATTTGAAGCTATATTGATTATCTGTATTACTCACAAGTCCAGCACTTCACCCCTACATTATCTTCTCATGCAACATCATACGCTAAATATTGCTAAGTTCAGCCCTGATGTTTGGAACGAAACGGTATTTAGTGCCCATTAATAAACTGAATAACATACAATGGAGTAAAGTTACAGAAATGATATCGTATTATACAGTAATTTAGCCGTGCAAGTTCAATAGTATAATAATAATAATAATAATAATAATAATAATAATAATAATAATAATAATAATAATAATAATAATAATAATAATAATAATAATAATAATTTTTCATCCATCCTGCGCGGAAAGTGAGAATTAAATCAATCACATGTGTAGTCAAGGTAAGGAGAAAAGCCTAAACTGAATAAGAGATTGAAGCGGGTCACAAGCAGTGTTGGGTAAGTTACTTGTAAAAATGTAACGCGTTACAAGTTACTTTACTTTCTCTTAAAATATAACGCGTTAGTAACGCGTTACTTGCCCCCAAAAAGTAACTGTTACTTTACTTCAAAAGTAACGCGTTACTAATGCGTTACTTTTTGGTCCGAAATTTTAAAAATGTGAAAAAAATATTACTTCAATTTTCCGTACTACTATTACTACCGCTATTATTATTATTATTATTATTATTATTATTATTATTATTATTATTATTATTATTATTATTATTATTATTATTATTATTATTATTATTATGTATATAAAAAGAAAGATAGGCGGTTTGTATTTAAATATTAAAAAACAAGTTGATTGCCAGCCTCGGTAGTCGTGAAGTCCAGGAGTCAAGGACATTGTTCTCGAGCTTCTGAGTTTGGGTTGAGGGTCTAGGTTGAGTATTCGGGCTCGAGCCAAACACTGTTAATTCAAAACTGCTCGGCCCGGGTTTGAATTGTCAACGACTCGAGCAGCTCGGCTCACAGCTCATTCACTATCGACCCGAACCGAGAAGTGAGCCGAGCCAACAGCTCACCCAACCGACTCGGCTAGAGCCCTCGGCTCAGTTGAGCCGAACCGAGCAAATGGCTCATCCCACCAAGCCAGCTCGAGCCGATGGTTCACCCCAAGTGAGCCGGCTCGAGCCATCTTCTCATTTGAGCCGAGCCGAGCTGAGCTTGTTATAAAAATCTCTCGTGGTCTTGCTATCAAGACGAGACGAGATGCGAGCCGTGTACCCTCTCGTGAGCAACACTAAAAGTATTCCATATTACTGTTTAGCTTACATTTCTTATGGCTTTCGTTTTCCAGTGTAATCAGGCCATTATTTCAAGACGACTTAAAACGAACGAGCCATTTATCAAACTCGACTGGACTCGAAACTCGACGCGAAAAACTGAATCGGTTCGGAACTCGACTCGAGGATATTATCTTGACTTGACTCGAAACTCGACTTGAATTCGAGTCGAGCTTTAGCTTGACTCGTGCTCATCCCTATACGTTAGAAAAAATGGTTGCTTATTATTATTCTGTTAAGCTAATTATATAATAATAACAATGTTGTTAGGTAGAATTAAAAATAAAGAGTATAGAGAAACATTACACTACTCTATAATCAACGGGACTCTAGGATAAGCAAACTGATCTGAAAGAACTCGAATATTACATACCATAAGCAAACTATTTTCTAGTAATCAAGTAGGCCTGCTCATCAGAATACAGTTTATTCATATTAACACCTTCTGTAAATCGTTAATTATGCCACCCTAGTTGTTGATAAATATTTTCCGCCGGGGCACTTCAGACACTTTACTTTTAAATTCTGTCCACCATCATCCTCAGCTCTTAAGAAAAAAAGTATTCTTTCAAATGTTCGAACAGTAAAATATTTTCGTTCTCCATCTTTATAAAAACAACACCAATCAAAGTATCACTGCACTCCTAGTTCACTCACTGAATGTATTGATTTGGAGCTGTCAAAATCTACGACAAAATCTTCCAGGTGCTTGCAATCAGTACACGTGATTTCCCTAAGGCTGTCCTCATCTTCCAAAAACAGCAAGTGGCGCTATGAACTTACCTGTTTCTCTGTATGTCTGTGACTGTCGGTCACTGACATACGTAGTTCATGCTCGATTGTTTCATTCTGAGAAATTCACTTACAGGAAAGAAACATTTGTTTCCGAAAAAAAATATATATATACATATATTGTAGTTACTCGTCCGAAATGTAACGCGAAAAAAGTAACGCAAACTAGGTACGTTACTTAAAAATTTGTAACGCGTTACCGTTACTTTTGAAAAATTGTAACGTGTTACTAGGAAACGTTACTTAAAAAGTAACGCGTTACAAGTAACGCGTTACTTGCGTTACGTTACTTCCCAACACTGGTCACAAGCTAGGAATAAGAATAGTGCATGGTGTAAATAAAGGACGACACGGAAAGTGAAATCCAGAACCAGCAGGTATACGGAGAAAAAAAGAGTAAAAATTGATGAAGTCGAAACATAAAATACAAATACGAATAGGGATGAGCACGAGTCGAGCCAAAATTCCTTGGTACGAAAATTTTGAATTAGCCTTGGCCTGTCTCGAATGTAAAACGTTAATTCTCATGTTATTTTGTTTGTTTTAGAAACGAGCTGAGAAATTCCTCTTCTCATGGGCAACACTAAACCAAACCGAAATATTATTTCCAAATGTCACATTTCTGCTTTTAATGGTATGACATGAGTGATAATTAGCTCCTAGCCTTTAATCTTTTACGATATAATAATAATTATTATTAGTTTATTATTATTACTATTATTATACTGAAGATTTGATAGTTCAAGTATTGAAACATCCGAGTATTCAAATATCTGAATATAATAAAACGTATGTCATCGCCGATCAATCGCCATCAAAAATCCTAAAAAAAAAAAATGTGCAACGTGGATTCGAACAAGACGCGGTAAACGATTCATCTTTAGTCTGGTCACGTTAGGTTTCTTTGCCTCCGCTTGCAAAGTTGTATGTTATATTTCTTTAATTCGAAACGTCTGTCGTATTTCTTTTGTGAATAATCTTCGCCAAACTTTATATTAATAACTTGAGTTGTTCTTAAACCTTTGCTTCACAAGTTTGTTTTTTCTCCACACGAAACTTCTGATACACATATTTAATTATCATACTTTGCATTTGTTTCAAAGCAGTAGCCATTATTAGCTGGTCAAAGACTTATGTCCGCCACGTTAGAGACTAACCAACAGAAATTCATTTTCCGGAAGCGGAAGTTTCACTTTCCGGATTTCGGAAAATTATGGAATTCGGTAAAATTCCGGAACTCGGAAATAATCCGGAATTTAGAAAATTCCGAAATTCAGAAAAATCCAGGAAATCGGAAAAATTCCGGATTTTTCGAATTTCGGAATGTTTACGAAATGAGAAATTTCTAAATTCCGGATTTTTCGGAATTCGAGAATTTTTACAAAATCGGGTTTTTCCGAATCCCGGAATTTGTCCGGTTTTACTTTCGGGAGTCCGGAAAGTAAAAATTCCGGAATTGGTCATCCCTAGTTTACACACAACCTTTCAGAACACTAAACTAATAGCTGTCTACAAACAAAGGACTAATGCAAATCATTTTGTATCTTGCAATACGTCATATATTAAAACCCGACAGCAGTTTCAGTATCTAACCAGAAATTGAATATATCTAGCTACTGGAAGTTGAGGTATGAAGAATTGTATTGTATCTTATTTTTTTGTGTCTTATACAACACTGGAAACCACTGAATGTCTAAACGGCTTTCTTTAAATGCAAGTTGTAGTATTATCTGTTACATTCATTTGTGTCTATATGATCGGGTTAGTAAAGCTTTCTATATGATAGAGTTAATAAGACTTTCTCTGCTCTCCCGTACGATCTACTACAGGATACAGAACGAATTACCAATTTAATAAAGTTGTTGTATTACTACACATCTGCTTCCGCCTATGTCAACTCTGGTCGATCTCGTCGACGCCACATGTTTGGTTTCTATATCCCTTTCTTCGTTTACTGAACTAAACAGTAACTATTCTGAATTATATTACTGTGCATGCCTCGTAGATAAATATTTCTGATGCCAATAGTTTCCATTTTGCCCAGGGAATGCTCTTTTTCTTATTCCCAGCATGACCCTTTTATTACATTATATGAAGAGCATGTAGGTCTAAATACCTCATGTATTACATAGAATATAGGTTTAACTCTTCCAGCAAAGAAGGAACATGTGATCAGACAATACAACCCACAGAAGTGATAGCTAGTAATACAGTGGTCGTAATCCGTAACGACACAGAGGGTGAGTGGTGCCCTCCCCGCTGGTCTAGTGGCTAGCACGTTCGCCTTTCGTGTAAGGTGTCCCGGGTTCGATTCCTGGCGGGAGAGCCTTTATGATTTTTAACTGTCCTCGATGTTTCTGCGTTCGTGTCCCTGTCGTTATAAGTTATTAGAAAAAGCAAGTAAAACAAGTGAAGCAAGTAAAATTAGCAATAAGTAAGTTACTGAAACACGTTCGGTGAGTCAGTTAAAAAACAAAAAGTGGACAAAGCACTGGCTTTTCGCGCCGTTCATGCGAGTTCGAATCTATCTTGGCTTGATTCTTTATACATTTGAGAGAAAGTATTGTTTATTTTCTCTCCAGGTAGTCACTCTTTTCGTATTTTTCGCCGTCCTTCACAGTTAAAGTAACTGGCTGTTCTTATTCTTTCTACGAATGATGGATCTTCTCTTTGGTTTTATGTCAAATATGCACACGTAATGAAAAGACGAGGGGGGAGGATATTTTCCTATCGGAACAAGATGACTGTTAGTTAGGATATGAAGTTACACATTGAAAGTGAAGTAACTTGTGAAACGTGTTATTTGAAAGAATAATATAATAAATGTTCTTTCCCCTGACACAGAGAACTGAAATCATGTATTTCGAGTTCGGGAGCGTGAATGGCGAGGGGTGTTATTTGATTTGCTTTTTAGTAACACATTGCATTGCAAATAGTGGTAGGCAACATTAGTGCTAAGTAAAATAATAATAATAATAATAATAATAATAACTTCAGCATGCATGCTTGAAGCATGCCATGAAGAAATTGCTATTATTACATATACTAACTATTATTATTATTAAACTATTATTATTTATTATAATAATAATAATAATAATAATAATAATAATAATGAAAATGGAGAGGTCATCTACTGTGCACCACCTAAAATTCAAAGCACGAGCCGCCACTGGTGATTAAAATAAAAAAGCGTGACGATTAGAAGAAACTCTGTGAACATGATACTGTTTACCATCACTTTACATCAATGTAATTGAGCCTGTAATCTTATACATATTGCACCTTTTATATTAAGACTGCAATATTTTATTAGGAAAGGGAGTCGGAAAATAACTTGTCCCTCGTTTTACCCCGAGCACTCGTAAAGCAATGAGGCAAAGAATACGAGGTTTAATACGAGAGCCATTCATACGTCATTTGGTGACGTACGACCAATATTCTACAGAGAGTGCTATCGTAGTGCTGACAGAAAGCTCACTTAAGCCCCTCCTTCTCTACTCGGCAAGTTTGGAAACTGAATAAAAACAATGTTCAGTGGTATTGCCAGACACCAAGAAAATTAAGGTTTGATATTCGCAGGAAGAGACCTAGTCTTCTTAAATTTGGTGTTTACGTTTCAGAAGACAATGTGAAATTACAGTCGGCGACGGCAACACAGAACCATTTTGCGACCCTCGATTAGGAGCGCCTTGCCCATCTGCAGTACAGTCTCAATCTTGAGCCCGGCGACTTCCACTTCTTTCTGACATTAAAGAAAGCTGTCAGCGGAAGACACTTTGGAACCAATATCGAAGTTAAGATAATTGTGAATGAGTTCTTTTCTTATGCAGGACAGAGATTTCTTTTCCAAGAGAGATTTATAAATGTAAAGTAGTATGAAAAATGGACTAGTGTCCTTGGTTCTTATGTGGAAAAGTAAAGTAAGCCTTGTTCTGTACTTCGCAGTATATTATCTATTTTGCATAAAAGAGGTATCCATATCTGCCAGAGGAAATTGATTTTCGGACTTACTCTCGTCTTTCTTGTTGCAATTATTCTTTAAGATTTGTTTTAAAGGAGTGCTAAGTACCAAGAAATAGTACCAGGTTTCGCCTATCTTTCCAATGTATTTTGTAATAGGTAACAATATTCACAATAATTCACCTAACTTCAAGAGCTAAATAGGCAAACATTGTTCAAAGACAAACTGAATCAATAATCGGAGAATAATCCATACACTTTTGTTTCGTTTAATGTAGCGAGACTTCTATTCTTGGAAGCATACTTCTGAAGTGCTCTGTAAAGTAGGTGAAAGAAAATAATCACATACTAAACAGGTTATTCTCTAGTTATTGATTCAGTTTTCCTTTGGGCAAAGCTTGAATATTTATCTCTTACTCTATATTGATCTGAGTGAATTATTGTGAATATTGTCACTCCTTCCAAAATACATTGGAAAGGAAGGCGAAACCTGCTGCCATCCGTTACCGATAGTCAAGCATTTACACTTAACTTCAGTACAGGTTAACCACACATGCAAGTTTCTAAAATGGAAATACAAACCTAGTGATTGAATTTCATTCCTTTACTTTTGCTACAAGGAGTAAGAGTGGGGCGTAAAATGCCGAAAATAATTGTTGTTTTCTCCTCTAATTTCGAATGTTTCATGTTTAGTGGCAAATTACGTAATTTAAGAGCAATGTACTTGAAAAATCTAAGTGTAAAAAGTGTACTTGCTTTTTATTTCAGAGTGAACATTCATCGTTTTAGCTTCCCGGAACTCACTGATATGCATTTAGCCTATGGTGAAGTTGCCAGGAAATGCCAGGGAAGCACAATACATTTATCAACAGAAACATCCTAATAGACACGTCCGTTACAATTCTATTTTCTCACAGATCGACCAGAGACTGAGGGAATCAGGATTTTTTTAATGTTCGAAAGTTTGACACAGGACGCAGAAGAACAAGATCTGTGGAGTTTGAAGAGGAAGTGTTGCACCAGGTGGCAGATAATCCGTCTACAAGTGCACGTTATATTGGAAAAAGTATTAGCACATCCCATGGAAGCGTACGGACAGTTGTGCGTGAGAAACAACTTTACCCATACCAACCACAAAGAGTCTTAGCATTAACACCAGCCGACTACACCCCAAGAATGGAGTTTGGCCAGTGGTTTCTGGAGCAGTGTAACCAATTTCCACAGTTTCATTCGCCTATTCTCTTTACAGACAAGGCCATGTTTACGCGGGAAAGTGTATGCAACTACCGGAATTCGCATGTATGGACGACGAAAACACACATGCATCGGTTCATCAAGGACACTAACATAAATTCAGTTCAATGTGTGGGATGCTATTTTGAACAATCAAATAATTGGGCCATATCTTTTGAATTCACGCCTTAATGCAAACATTTGCAAACGGTTTTTGACAGACCCACTACCGGAATTGCTGGAAGATGTTCCACTAGCTATTCGCCAGCAAGTGCATTTCCAGAATGATGGGGCACCTGCACATTTCGCGCAACTTGTTCGTAGACATTTAAATGAAACATTTGGAGAGCGATGGATTGGACGTGGTCCTATTGCTTGGCCACCACGATCTCTAGACTTAACTCCCCTCGACTTTTTTCTGTAGGGACATATGACACATAATGTGTACCAATCACCCGTAAATTCAAATGAGGAATTGGTTGCTCGTATTATTGCTGCTTGCGGCAGTATTAAAGACTTACCCGACGTCATAACTCGAGTCCATTCAGCACTCATTTGCAGATGTCACGTCTGCATCGAAGTTAACGGGCAACACTTTGAACATTTGTTATAATTTTGAGGAAACAATATCTTAGAATATAAAAAAAACTGTAAGAACAGTTCCATGTAATATTACGTTAGGAACGTAGATACATCAAGGTTAGACACTGCAGTACAAAATGTAAGAAAAATATTACGGAAAGTGGTGGAATGTTAGTAGTGTAGAGAAAAGTAACACAGAAATTCCAAGTACGACAATACAAAATAAAAGAAACATAGTAATTATACCTGAAGCAAAATATCTTTTAGTCAGATAGGAGATTACTAATAATGATTAAAATTTACAAAACTTTGGACCTCACATGCATAGATATTTTACAATTTTTATGAATTGGTAACTCACTTGAACGATGTGTTTATCGGAATGTCTTTTCCTCTGGAAGTTTCTATTACACTTAGACCCTACACGAAGTAGATTAATCATAGATGTCTATCTCATCTTCGTTTTCATTATAATAGTTTATGTCTAATTGTAACAATGTACTATGACTTTCACTACTTAAAACATTGTACTTGATTATTGTTTAATTTTTCACGCTGTTTAAAGTAGAAATCTCAGTTCAAATCCGAGAGAGAGAGACACCCCTACAAGGGATCGAACCCAGGACCACGCGCATAAAAAGCACCTGCCGTATTCATTCATTTACGAAAAAATACACTGAGAAGAAACAGTCTACGCGTGTTTACCATGTGATTGATTGTGTGCGTGTCTACCAGCAGCAATAACTCTCTCTCCATCTGTCTAATTGTAAGTTTTTTAAAAGAACTTTACGATGCAGTATGATACTTACCCATTGAAATATTGTACTTGATTCTTATTTATTATTCTCATCGAACATTTTAAAAAAACTTCCAAGCAAATTTCCAATTTCTTTTGGGGGGTCACCCTTGCGCCGCCCATGCACCACATCCAGTTGTTCATTAACCCTTAGAATCCCAGAAAATAATATTGACGAACTGTCAAGCATAGTCTTGGGGTCCATTAAACCCCACTGAGAGTCCTAGGGTTAATAAAATCTACAACTAAAAATAATGAACATTCCCCTTCCCCCGAATTCGATCCGACATTTGTTCCCGAGTTATAGCTCGTTTTTGCATTTTCCGACAAATGTTCGGCTCGTCATAGCGCCAAAAGAAAGCATTAGTGCACCCAGGTTGGTCTACACTTTTTGCCTTATCTTGGTGTCAGGAATCACCTCCCAAACGTTTGTCGGTGTTGTCTTAAAACACCCTATATAAGGCATTAGATTTTTTCTTGAAACGAGTCTCAGATCTTCCGATGGCTCACTACTCAGGCTACAAACGACAAACGAGCTAGCAGCGACAACAGAAATTGACGTAACGATTAGACTTAGAACGATATATTTTAAGTCCCATCTCTATTATGATTTGGGGACTTAGAAAATTTGACGAACGGCATCATGTTCGAGCTTAGTACAGGGTAGGCATGTTACATCAGACTAACAGTCCACTCGAGTTTGAATTATTCTTTTTAGATTCTTCTTGTGCTTTTTATTTTTTTTTTCACGATTGACAATTAAGTCTTTATTTTTTAAGTTAAAGAGAGTTTTAGGACAGAGTTAAAGACAGAAAAGAGTTTTAGGAGTGTCTTTTCAGAACCTCTCGACTTGGGTTTTTAAAAAGAAGTCTATAGCGTAAGCTCTTATAATGCTAATCTAAAAGATGTTTTCACCCAAGTATCCCCGATAGCACAGAAGTTTTCCGTAAACTTGCCTATTGTTCGTCATAGCAAATAATGTGAAAGTTTTCATTTTGTATTTGCGGAAAATTCAATGCAAACTTCGAATGTTTGTGGCAAATTAAATTTTATGAAAGAGTAAATTTAATGCAACAAAGTTCATACAAATGTAGTTTCAAAAAGTTGCAACAGCAAACATTTGGCAAAATTCAGAAAATTTGCTTCCACCTATCTAGTGCGCTTGACAGTTTCAATTCAAACTTGGAATGTCTTAGCAAATTACGTTTATTTTCAAGTTTTATGATATAGCGAATTTCATTCAGCAAATTATATACAGATGTAGTTTCAAAAATTTGCAACTGCAAACTTTTGGCAAATTTTCTTCAAGCTTCCTACCCATAATTCACTGCGCTTGGCAGTTTCACGAAAGAGACGTCATATTTTTATTTTCTTTCTGTCGTGTACTCCTAGTTATTGTATTGTTGTATATTGTATATACCTTGGGCATGTGAGTGCTGTACAAATTGGTAAGTGCAAAGTAATAGTTGAATATTTTTTTATTTTGTATAAAATGAAAAATGTTACAGGAGTAGATGTGAATTGTACGATGTTCGTGTAGCGCTTGCTAGTGAATCGAGTCGGACCTTTCAATCTGATAGCGCGAAAGGTTTATTGGATGCAAATATTTTACTCTTTATTTTACTTACCTTTAGAAAATTTACAGGTAGAATTGATTAATTTCTGTGTGAAGAACTTAACATGAGGTGAAAACAATGATTTAATGCACAAAGTGACGTGCGGGTTTACTTTTGGCGAACCAAACGAAATAATTGTTGAAAAATTGATGCTTTCATTGATTTCCTTCATATTGTCTCCTAAAAGATTTCGCTGGGTTATATTTGAAAATATCTCACTATGAATAGATAAAATTCAAGGGGGCCACCAGAAGTAATTGTTCAAAAGTTACAATTCTTTTTCGATTTCCATATAAATACGCCTTCGTGGTGTATAACATAAGAACTACAGTCCAGAAACACAACCAGCCTGTGCTAAATGGCCATAAAAAAGCATGAGTGCCATCTAGCCAAGCCAAGGCGGTGCAATGCTGGTGTGCCTGGACTGGGTACGTCCGTAGGAAGTAGGCGGGTCAATGATCGTGGGTATACGCGTAAGCGAGGGTAGTGAAAATAAATGGGCTTTAGCAAAGATACGAATCTGAATATTTCATTGTCATGATTTCGTACTAGTAACGCTCTACAAATAAACATAATATATAGCTTCTGTACACTGTGGAGAAATACACCGCCGCGCCTGTGGAAAATAACATGTAATAGAATCATCTTTCATCTGCACTCAATTATTTTATTGGGTGACGCGGTGGCTCAGTGATAGAGCGTTCACCTCTAGTGCTTGGGGTCCCTGGTTCGACCCAGCTCGCGCCGTGTGGACTGTGGTGGACAAACACCGTGCTCGTGGGTTTTCTCGGGGTTCTCCCGTTTCCTCTCACATTCTTTGTTCACCATTTCACTCATCACCGTCTCCTTTAGCTAACCGGCATAAACGTGAGACGTAAAACTTAAAGATTTCATTTAAGTTTTTTCAGTTATTTTAACCATCGTAAAGCGCTTCCATCTTATCCATCAAAAGGGTAATAGAAGGCCTTTAGGTGGAATAGAGTGTTTGAAAGGAGTAGGCCTAAATGTTGAGGATGCGTGATGGTGGGTAGGTAGTTTCAGAAAAACAAATCCGGGGGATATTTAAAATGAAATGAAATATTTAGTTTTATGTCCCGTGGTTATGCCTTGTAGGCTAAATGAGACTGTGATGATGATGAATGAAATGGTGGAATGAAGAAAGTAGGATGAAACGGGAGAACTTCGAGAAAAACCACTCACACGGTGTTTGTTCACCACGAAGCCCACTTGGCACAAGCTGGGATGGAACAAGGTACCCCACGCACCAGAGGTGAACATTCTATGACTGAGCCACCGCGGCGTATTTAAAGGTCACGGGGAGGTAACGTTGGAAACCAAAGTTCAATAATTATATATCTGATGGTTATAAATTTTGCTCGCTCTTGAACGTACTAAAGTTCAAATTTGTATTGTTTCTGGTTTCGAATACTAAAAAATATCGTATCATATCGAAGATTCTTACATTCTTTGCGAATTCCCTAGGGTTCTACTTAAGTTCCATCACCAGTAAATGTCGTCATAGGCGTATGCCACAGTAACTACTAAACATTGGTGGTTTACAAGAGTGTAGTCTAAACTATATCATTAACTGTAGCCCTCTGTGCGCACTGATTTCCGTAACTTCGTATTCAATATTCGATCAACAAAATTATTTGTATAGCTGCTACGAGCTCTTTTTTCTAGTGGAAGATCGATGTTGTGGTTGAAGTATTGTTTACCTGTTTGAAACTTTAAGACCTTACTAGAGATAAGAGCAAGAAACGTACTTACACTTGGAAATTGGTGGCTTGATATTAAAATCAAGATGCTGACTTTTTGAAAATTCAATAGTTCAATTTTATATGATACATCCAAATCAAATTCAAATCACGATATTGATTCAATATGTTGATTTCTGACATTTTCGAAATGTTACGGTATCCTTTCCAGCGGTTAGTCTATGAATTCTTATTTAATGTTTTCCCGCCCTTTTGGATTCAAGACAGCGGCGTAACAGGAAGTTCGATTCTAATAATTTTCGAGTTAAAGGCGTAATTAGATAAACTATATTCAATCGTATTGCAATTAAAACAAGGAATTCTCTGTAAACAAAATATCGACGGCGTTAAAAGCTTGTAGCTACATCGTTCTTAGCAGAAATTTGTTTTAAAATAATCCCACAAATAGCCATAATACATACAAAACAAACCATTTTTAAGTTAACGGCTTAATGTATCCGAAATCAATTAAAAACAAGCAGTATATTAATAGCACATAAAAACTACAACGAAAAGATAACCAGTTTCACGAATGACTTTACCCGGAAAGCCAATCCGGACAATTTTGGTCTCCTTTCCTTCCTGTTGCCCTTTATAACGTCGTCTCACATAAATCATGAACAGTTTGAAGACTGGATTGCACGTCAGGAACAATTCATATAGCTATCCAATGCATTTACACTGGCGGGAAAATTTTTCCGGGCTCCATAGCTCTTAATCCGGAACGTCAATCAGGACGATTTGAGTGTTTTCTTCCTCTCCTAACCTGTGAAACGTGGTCTTCATGTACTGTAGCATCATGCGATTAAGTTTGTTTTTCTTTCTTTCCTTTTCATGTGTTCACTTTTGGGTAGGATGGTTTTATTTGTTAGGTATTTGCATCAAATGTTATGGAATCTTATTTTCCATTCGGAAGATTAATTTTATCACAAGGAGGCACGGACTTCAAAACATGTGGGCTTAACATAATGAGGAAAGTTTGCAGTGATTGCTTAGCGTTGCAGTTTCCTTATACTGAAAAAAGGGATTTAAAGAAATAAAAACAGAATCGTTTAAAAACACTGAATTATGCAAAATAATCCACGGTTAATACTAGTTATATATATTTTACAACATTAGCCGGGAAACAGACATGCAGACAGAGCAGAAGATTGAAAAAAATCAACGAAACTGCAAACCTAAGATAGAAATGCATTGAAGAGACCGTTTCAATCGCCAGGAAATCAATTTGCTGAGATATGGACGCTTCATTGCTCGAAGAACGCCATACGAAGCTACAAATAGGACCAACGATTTGTAACATGGTGACTTCTGCCTCTAAAACTCAGTCGCGCAAGATCTCCGTGTTCAAGCTCATCCTATTTGTTTAACTTAATCATCGAAAGACAAATTTAATATGAGGAAGAAGATATCCAATACGTAAAAAGACTGTTTTACAATTCTTTGGATCCTTCAGAGTATTTAGAAAATACCCTCGACGTCCTCCCAAAAACAGGGAAGTCACCGGAAAACATCGCCCTCACAGAAGAGAAGGGAAAAGACGATTGCTGGTCGCCTATTATGCTGGGACCACGACTCCTTATTGGTCACCGCACAGGATTGATCTTCTAGCAATTTTGATTTCCAATAAATTAGAGGACTTTCCATTCACCTTATGGACTAAATAAGTGCCACCAAATAACTTCTACAAACTGTGTAGTAGTAAAGTGTTTGTGTGAGTGTTGGTGCCGATAACGACGAACTGGAATGGAGAATTTTAAGTCCGTAAATAGTAAGCATGTATTGACATAAATCTGAATCTATTGCAGTTTCTTTACAAATGCCTATAACTCTGCTCTCCCGTCTGAATGTCTGTTTTGAGGCTAAGTGTTGTTTTCAGTCCGACACTAATCAAAATTTTTCCTAGAAACTAAATTCCAAATTAGATTCATTTTAGAAAACAAAGGTACTCGCATTGAGCCTCACACACTACCTTTGCTATTAATGAATGTTTCCTTTTGCTCACAATTTCCTCCACGAAATTTGTGTACCCTTTATTTACTCTAATAATCTCCTTCATAGAATAAATATGAGGATACGTTCTAGATTTGTAGGTATAGAAACTTCATCTGAAAAGAGCGTCTAGTGTGCGCTGTGCCTGTGAGACCAGGTAAGCCTCAGTAGTATAGGCACACAACGTGGTGCCGAAACCCGCTCTCACCCTAGTAGTCCTGAGCACACACAACGTGGTGCCGAAATGCCGGTCTTCTACCGCTCGGACTTGAAGTAGTGGCTACAGAAACACACAACGTGTTGTCGAACCCCTCCCAAACACACACCGTGATGCAGACGCCCGCCTTACACACTACATGCGACCGCAATCTCATTTCGAACCAGTGACCCTTTCCACGGGTGCAGTGTAGCACCAGGTCTCGCGTTGATGGGTTTATCCTACGTCCTGCCGACGAAATTTTATACCGCTAGGAATCCCACTACAGACCTTACTGCTATTAGTACGCAACTTACTTTGCTCATTCCACCATTTGGATTCGAACCTAGAGCCTTTTGTGTTCTTTTACGGCTCTTCCCCTTCCAGTGTATTCGATTTTCTTATGGCAGAACACCAGTGTTTCTTTTCATAGAACGACGCACTCCCTACTTTCTTGGACATTGTGGCCGGGGTTCTCCGTTCCTTCCCCGCCTGGGCATGAGTTCAGACCCGCTCTAATTTCTGATCTTTTTTGGCCTTACGCCCTCAGCGTAATTTTGTGCGAGGTACTGATGATTTGTCCCCATGGGCCCCTTGGATCCCCTTTTGCTGGCCGCACTGACTTTGCTATGGATAACTCGTCTTGAGTTCGACGTCCGCATACATACGCCTTTTGTGGTGTCTGTACTTCTCCAGATATTCAATAACCTACAGGCCCATTTTCACACGTTCGCCGTGGACGGATCATTGTAAATAGCACGCCTTTTCTCGCTGCTGTTTACTCTGTCATATTAATACCGACTCATCCACTGCCTGCAATTTTTTTCTTCTCCATTTTGTCGTGTCAGCTTCAGCTTCGTTCCGTACCGACACATAGCAATTTACTCACGTTAGGTGAATAACCTCCTTCTCACCATGACGCTTGTTATCTCGCTTTTTTTTTTACTTGTCATCCTGGTTGGTACTGTTAGTTGTTTCTCAGTCCCGCTGTCAGCTCAGTATACCTTTCCATCTCTTGGGACAGTGTTTCAATCTCAGGGCTTGGCCCTTCTTTATTCGAACACCTATTTTGTTCCTGTTCGTATACGTTTGGATTTTAGCTTCCAAACTTATCGCTTGTCTTTTTGCCCTGCTTAGAATAGACATTTGTCGTCTCATAGAGAAACGGATCAAGAATTTCGTGACAGGATTATTTCTCAAATCCCTTGTCATTTTAAAATGCGGAAAATCAGGAGAAATTAACTTGTTCCAATGGTCGTACGAAAAGAGCTGTCCTCCCCTTTTTAATCGGTATTGCCATCTTAGGACTGTCTTCCTACAATACTTACCAGATCCACAAGTTAAACAGTGTGGTGAAGTCGTTGGAAAAACACGGCCAAATTTTAGCATCGGAATTAAATTCTCTTAAACGTACGCTTCACAGGGAAATTTCTGTTATGCATGATGTTGTCCTTACTATTAGACGGACTTTAGCTGGAATACAGTCTTCGTTGGGGGATTTGTATTGTCATCTTGTGAATACGGAGGGTCTCCTTATTGCTAATTTGACTCATATTTTAACTAGAGAAGGCATAATTCGTATGCTTAAAGACATCTATGACTATCGCCTAACTATGCGTTCGTTGTCATCCCATGTCGCTCGCCAATACATACAGGAAAAAAACAATTACGTGATACAGTGTACCTTTCGGACATAGGTTTGTTTTACTCCGTTACGAAGGTCTCCTTGTTACAATATTCCCTTGACCATGACGTCATTACCATTCTATTGGAGATTCCTCTCCTATACAACACTGATATAGCTCACCTATATTCCATTGTCAACACCGGAGTTTATCTAACAACACATTAACGTCTCTAGTTTTACCACCATTTGTTTACCTGCATAACACTCATTTTTATACTGTCAATATGGCCCATTGTCAATGGCAAAGTCATATCTTCCTTTGTCAAATTAATGTCGTCTCTCCAAAACATCCTTTGCTTTGTATTGATGGTTTATTGTTGTCTAATTCTACGTCCAATTGTGAATTCCGTTCCGTTCATACTTCGGAGAAATTTGTCTATCGCTATTCGTTAGCTGGTTTGTTACTTACATCTCTCTTGGATGTACACATCATCAAACGCTCTCACAACAGGCCGTTTATCAGGGTGCGAAATCGTTTGAAAATGGTGGGGGGAAAAGTTTGGCGATCCACAATAATGCCTCACTGTGCTTCACACGAAGTAGGGGCTCCAAAAAGTTGAAATATTCATGGATTATTATTATTATTATTATTATTATTATTATTATTATAAATGTTTAAACTAGTCGTCATTGTTATTTAAAACACTTTAATAATGTTAATTATTCATTTAACCTAAATTGGTGCGCTTATCTACTGCATTTAATACACACTTCCATGCGTATGGTCTAGGGTTAGACTCCCGTGGGAGCACAGTCCTCTTATGTTTACTGTCATATTAAAGACTGCATTCACGATAATAGCGATATGAGATCTATAAGTGAGAAATATTAGCGCCTGAGAACCGATGTGCTAACCAAGCATTAGACCTACGAAGCTGAAGCGCTCCCTGGCCAGCCATAGATCCCCACAAGCTGTAGAGTCTGAGTACAGTTATTATTATTATTTATGAAAATACCGTTTCTTCGCTAAGTATTTAGTGTTTCAGTTTGGTCGCTCAGATATCCGGTCACCTATGTAAGTCTAAATAATACTAACCGTGGGACGTAAAACTCAAAAATTTAATTTATAAATAATACTATGTATCTATATTGTATTATTAGCAAGAATATATTATAAATAACATATGATTTCAATACAAATACTTGCACAACGAAAAGCCGCGTTGCCTCAGTGGTAGAGCGCTCATCTCATGTGCGTGGGATCCCTGGCTGGAGTCTAGCTCGCGGCAAATTCTGCTTGTGGTATACAAACACTGTGTGTATGAGTTTTCTCGGGGTCCTCCCGTTTCCTTCCACTTTCTTAATCCACCATTATCATCTATCTCATCATGACCGTCCTCCTTAGCCTTGGTGAATATTCGTAGGACGTTAAACTTTAAAAAATGAAAGCACAAACACAATAATACGATTGATTTGGTGATTTTAGTTTAGCGTCCATTTTCAGCGACGAAGGTTGATATGTGGACCTACAGTTTAAGTTGGCATTCGAACCACTGTAATCGTTCAAATTTTTGTAAGGCGCTCTCACCGGGAGTCGAACCCGGAACCCCGTACACCAAAGATAATGCGCGCATGCTTGCCACTAGACCAGCGGGGAGAGCCACACTAATAGTAGTATTGAATGATTCTGTTGCTGTATTTATAGACCTAAAAAATAGTTTGGAATATAGTATCTTACCTTACAGAAAAATTTTAAGATTAAACTTCTCTTCACTTTCTTTCCGTGTGTAACGAGAATCGGACAAGTGATGGCCGGACGAAACCCACTTATCAGCAGCTGTAACAGCATCCCATAATTTTAAAGGAGCTCCATTGAGTTTAATTGTCAATAGAGATTGCAAGGTACTTGCCAACATACGGTTTCTTTCGGAACTTTTAATATTATGAGCACGTTCACCGGCAGCAGTTGATAATGGTACAGTCCGCGGCATAAAATTTGTTACAAAAATTCTAAATCCAAATGAATAAGAAACTCTTGCCCAGTTTTCTTATGCATTCCCGCAATACATGTATCAATCGATTAGTTGCTTCTAGTATTTATTCCAACTCCTCCCCGTCCTCCACCTCTCCTTGTCTAAAGCAGTGTGTGTGACGTAGTACACTCTTTCCATTCAGCTGAAAAAGAAACAGGAATCAAGTTTACAACGTTATAGCTTTAAAACAGTCTTTTTCATTCGTTTGTTCTGAAATATTTTTAAGAGCCTAAATTAAAGGAAAGTCACACAATCTTCCCAGAGCTTCATAAATATCTTTAGTTTCATTCTTTTCTTTCTTTAAAGAGTGCAAGCTAGTAAGATGCTCCCTAAGAAATCTATGGAAATTGCCAAGAGCTCTAAAATATCTACGGACAGAAACGAGTTTTATTCAATGATTCATTGAATTTCTTTTCAGTAGGTGCAAGCAAATGTTTCAGGGGCGTCATTTGGGCAGGACAGGAGGGTGTAATTCCCCCTCTCTTGAGCTTCATAAATACGTATTTTTTGATCAAATGTATAGTAATGAACTAATAAAAAGTGAAAATCTTATGTCGCCGGAGAATCTCTTCCTCCCCCCCCCCCCGAATAAAGTCTAAAAGACACTGGTTTTAACAACAAACCTATAGAGCTACGATAGCACATTGCTAAAGAGCTTACATTTGGTTTCAAGAGTTGAAGGTTTGATCTCAAGCCATATGACATCCTGGGGGACATTAAAAGAGAGAGAAAGAGAGAGGGAGTTGTCGAATTAATGTGGAGAACTCTTTTTAGAGCATCAGATGATTAGGAAAGGAGAGAAAGATCTTCAGAACTGAGGAATTAAGATTTTAAAAAATCTGATTTCGGCGACGGGTTTCGAACCACGAACCTTGTGGTTATCGAACCATGACTTTATCCATTTTGCTACGGAGAATTCTATTACTCGTTCACATACGTTTCCCTTAGCTGCGTTGAAAGCTACCTTAAGGGGATGTTCCAAAAGTTGACTCGGTGGATGCGCCGTTCAGATAGGACATAAACCTCTTGTAACTTAGTTACAATGTGCAAAATGAACTTCCTCTTCTTCAGGACACTTTTTAAAGCTTTAAAATTTGTTACTATTGTTTTAATTAAGTTACATTTGATAGAACCATCTGATAAAGTAGTGTCAAGCCCTGTGCGTCATTGTCTGTTAGGTGAATGGTTAATGTAAGTTACTCCTACGTGGATGGTTCGAGCTTCCAATCAACACCATTCTTATTGATTATTTTATTTGAGCTACGCTCATACTGTATATTCCACAAGTTCAATTTTGAAGTAATGTAGTCACAGCTAGTTTAATTCGAAATAATTTTCCAATATTATATTTGTTACTAAATTTACATGGCACTCCTCACTGTTTGTAGCCCTACATAAATGCAAAATTGTTTTAAAAGTATATTTTACTTTCAAGTTTTATTGTGTTTTTTAATTGTCCTTCAACTTTATTTTATAATTATTTTCTATTTCTTAATTATAACATATTTTCTATGTAACACGTTTATTATTTATATTTTATGTCTTACCTTTGAAGAGGAGCTTTTGACAATTCAGAGCAGCAGGGACATACACAGGACGCAGGCCTTTGCAATCAAGAACTTTTGCCCCCACGAAATCACTACTTTTTTTTTTGTAAATTATATCTAATTTTAGACATGATGATAGCAGGGGCGGATTCAGGGGAGTGCGTTCGGGCCATCACATCCCCCAGAATAGGGAACTTTTTATACTTTTTTAAAAAAAAACTAAAATATATCCTAGGTATTTTTCATCTTTGTATTATGAACTTAAATTAAAACCTAAAGTAGATAGGCCTTACTTTCTTAAGAAAGTTAATTCTGCAGAAGAGCTACTTCTCCTTTTCTAAATTTGTTTTTTTTCTTTTCTTTTCTTTTCTTTTCTTTCTTTCTTTTTTTTATTTTCCAATCTGCTCTTACCTTGATTTGACTTCGAACGACCGCCCCTCCCAAACAATCATCCTGGATCCGCCCCTGGATGATAGACATTTTAGTAAAATATGCCCTCAATCGCTGAAATAAATTCCTGACAAGCTTTCGATCGCTGAAATAAATTTCTGTCTACGGCCCTGCAAAACAGTGACGATTTTAGGGAGTGATCAGTTAGTAATGCCTCCCTGGAGCAACGACACTTCCCCAGAAGTCATATCCCCGATAATTCAGAATGTGATTTGTGCATTATCACTTTTCACTCTCAGTGTCTTGAAACGCACCAAAAAGGAACTGTTCTGAAGTATTTACTGGTTCTCCCTATGACTCCATTTCAATATGGCCAACCTTGGACATATACACATCTGAAATATCACCTTTTATGTCAGTGATCCCGAAAACTATCCATTCGACACAAATATAGGATATTTTCGATTCTTTATTCTTGTCACCCTCCCATTGTCAACTCGAAGCCAACCAAGGCTTATTTTGGACTTACGCAGCATCCACAGTGTCACTTTTCATCTTTGCATATGAATTCGACACTAATTTCGTTCGTATTTGACTACTTTTACATGTCACCTTCACCTCTTGGTAGGGATTTTTTTCAGTATCTCGCCCCCACAACTATTGAGAAATTTCAACCAACTAAGTATAATTATAAATTATCATCTGAAACACGACAGTACGGGTGATCTTTTTCGCAGAGGAATTCGTTAACTACTGTTTCAATGTCAATGTATTGGCTTTTCTTGCTCTGCATGCTGGAGATTGCCAAAGAGCTAAACTTCATTCTGTACTATTGTGCTATGAATATAGTCGTTTAATTCACTGAATACTCGCTTAGATGATGCTCTCGTCACAGGAAAAGTGAAATACAGTTATAAAAGAAAAACGAAACGAAATATTTAAGTTTTACGTCCCACGTTATGCCGACTACGCTAATGGAGACAGTGATGGTGAGAAACGAATGAAATCGTTTAATGAAAAAAGTGGGAGGAAACTGGAGAAACCCGATAAAACTCATGCACACGGTGTTTGTCCATAATAAAGTTCATTCAGCGCGAGCTGGGATCTAACCAACAACTCCATGCACCATAGGTAAAGTTATAAAAGAATAGGCGTCTAAACAAATACGGAACAGTACTATCAATGAGAGTTGTATAAGATTAGATTTTTATTTATTTCATTCTAAGTTGAAATTTCAATCAATCTTGATCTTCATTACTGTTCGAAATCCGGACCAACCAGTATTCCCTACTAGGGTAAAGATTAATTGATCGCCAACTGAAATCCAAAATCCTCTGTATAACCCCACGTTCCATTATTCCATATACAGAATTAAGAGTCCAACGTAACCTACCAGTTAATAAGTTTTCTTCTAATTATTATTATTTTTAACACCTCAAAAATATAGGCTCATAATTGAACCACTGATTGGAAAAAGAGAATAAGTACATAAAAACATTTTTTCCACTTTTAAGCTTTTCTCACCAATTGCAGTGCTACAATACAAGATTCTTCTTCTTGTCTTAAAGTTTGTCAGTTCTTTTGCTACAATTAATCAGTTATATACGTGTTGAAACAAATACAAATACGCCTCGGGAAGGCTTTTTAGCGTTTCTGAAAACTTAGGTCTGATGTACTTATTCCCTTTTGCTCGAAATAGTTGCTGCAAATAGTTGCTGCAAGGACGTGATAAATCTTTTCGGCAGACTTCACAGTCTATAGCTCCTTCACAACTTCCTTTTCATCTAAGGCTAAGTAGTTACATTTTAGACATTGAGGAAAAAGTGTGAAATTAATTAAAACCCTTCAAAGTGGAGTTACGAATCTTCAATGGACCCCATTTTGCTGTTGGCCTCGCTCAAAGCACTCCCGTCACTGTTCAGGGTGCACGATGGAGTTTCTCCCTTTTAGGAATACTTTCTAAGACAGTACTAGGTTTTTTTTTACAGCTGTTTCAATTGAGTTGTATTTGCTAGAACTGTCGGTTAAAGGAAACAAAAGATCCTATACTCAAACACAAATATTCTCTCTAGAAGCTCTAATGGAAAACGAAACGAATCGTCGTAAACGTGTTACGTTCTTGAAGAGGAAAACAGCAAAACATTGATTGCACAAACGTATAAAGGGTGTCATTTGCTTGCAAATTTAAAACTTATAGAAATTGATGGCTTGTTAGGTGAGGGGTTAGTAAACAGGATTTTTGTACTGGTGGTCCAGGGTTCGAATCTCGTCCGTTCTTCTTACGTTTTGTTTCTTTAAGCTACATTGCGTTTGTTCATTCCAATTCTTTAAGCTTGAATTAAATCTAATAACAGTTAGTGAATTAAAAGTAGCTAACATTATTTTCAAATACGAGACGTTATTACATGCTTGTCACTAGCTCACAATACTCAACTTTGATATAAACTCTTGCAGCCTTCATTTAACTCATTTCTTGACGTGTTTTGTTACAAAACTCATGAATCGTGGCGAACAAAATTGCTTTACCAGATAATGGTGACTGCTTTGAAACCAAATGACAAGTATGAGAATTAAACGTATCATATCTGTAGTTTGGTGTGGAGAAGAAATCAAATAGCGAACGAAAGGTTTAAGAACAACCACGTTATTAATATAAACTATGCCAAAGATTATTGACTTGTATGATTAAAAAAATCGAAGGAAATTTTGAAAGAACGAAAAATACTAACTTAGAATTTTGTAACTGAAGACAAGGAAATCTAATTTAAACATACTAAAACATACCATTTAGCGCATATAGAGCGTAGATCTGTGCTCAAGGAAGTAGGTAATATTCTGGAGGTTCTCAAGTCGGAACCATGTGTGAATAGTTTGTTTAAATTTAGAATTTTTGGTGATCATTAGTCGGCGATGACACACGTTTAATTGTCTTAAGATATTTGAATATTTTGATCTTTCAATATTTGAATGATCAAATCTTCAATAATAATAATAATAATAATAATAATAATAATAATAATAATAATAATAATAATAATAATAATAATAATAATAATAATAATAATAGTTACTATTATTATTAATATTATTATTATTATTATTATTATTATTATTATTATTATTATTATTATTATTATTATTATTATTATTATTATTATTATTATTATTATTATTATCAAAGTAACTCAATAACACGTTAATATCTTTAATTATTTCTCGATACCTACTCGAACTTACGACGTCCTCGAATCTAAGTCGCACCCCGATTTCGCTGGGATAAATTAAAGAAAAATAGTAATATGTTATGGTTTTACTATTACTAAAGCACTCTTTGATGTTGGTCATTTTCGATGATTTTATGTATCCCTCTCCCCTCTCCATGTTGGGGGCACGGTATGACAAAAATTATCCCAGGCCCGAATGTCATGTACGTTGAAAATTTGATCGAAATCTGTTGGATGGTTCAAGAGTTGTTCTATTTATTTTTATATATTAATCTCTCCTTCTCTTATCCTCTCCTATGTTCTACCGTCAAAGTGAAAATATTAAAACAAAAGTTTCTAGGCCCGAACGTCGTCTATGTTGAAAATTAGATCGAGATCGGTCAGGTGGTTCAAGAGTTGTTAAGTTTTATTCATTTTTATAGATATCTCCCCTCCTACCCTACGTTCTACCATCAAAGGGATATGATAAAAACCACCCCAGGTCCGAACCCCATCTATGTTGATAATTTCATTAAGATCAGTTCGGTGGTTTAAGCGTGATGAAGTCACCAAGACAGCATTTTTATTTTTATTTTTTTAAATAGTCCCCCCTTCCCCTCCCCTACATTGTGCCGTCAAGGCAAAAAATGAAAACATCCCAAGTCCGAACCTTATCTATATTGAATGTTTGATCGATTGGGATCAGTCGGATTGTTCAAGAGTTATTAAGTTTTATTCATTTTCATATATTTACCCTCCCCTCCTCTTCCGCAAGTTCTAATATCAAAATAAAATAACAAAAAGCTTTCCAGGTTCGAATTTCATCTATGTTCAAAATGTGATTGAGAACGATCGGGTAGTTCAAGAGTTATTCACCACCGAACATTGTCACTTTTATTTTTATATTTATAGCTGTTATGTATCTTCCCCCTCATCTCCATCCTCTACGTTATTCCGTCAAAGTGAAATGGTAAAATCCATCCCTCGCGTTAATCGAGACGGGGACATATAGCCTCATTGCTGATGTCCCCATTAATCCCCCTACTCATACCCTTTAGTGTGTTTAAGTTAGTTTTTTTTGTCTTCAGTTGCAAATTTCTAAGTTATTTTTCTTTGTTTCAAAATTCTTGCATTTCTTGTATGATAATACAAGTTAATAATCTTTGACTTGTTTTATATTAATAATCTGAGTTGTTCTTAAACCTTTGGTTTCCAATATTGTTTTGTCTCTACACCAAACTACAGATATGACAAATTTAATTCTCATACTTTACATTTGATTTCAAAGCGGTCGCCATGAGCTGCTTAAAAGCACTTTTTCCGTCACGAAACACCCAGCAGAGGGCGTACGATATTGTCTACAGCAATGAGAGGAAACTCCGCCTTGTTACGTGACGTCACATGAAGCACGTCCCGTTCAAACACCTAAGCAAAGCTATCATTTTGTTTCTGGTGTGAAAATGGCTCACTACGAAGCTTCTGTTAAAAGCAGCGTGATTGCTTTAATTGAGCATGCGGGCATGAACTATAGCGAGGCAGGCGCGAGATATGGCGTTAACCGTGCTACAGCACGGAGGTGGTGGAGTGGATATGAGGAAACAGGAGATGTAAGACGTAAAAGAGGAAGTGGGCGACAAAGAGTTTCCTCTGCCGAAGAAGACCAGAGTGTAATTGCCCAGTGCCGTGAGCACCCTTTCATGTCTGCCCGACAGTTACGAGAGGAAACCAATTTCCCAGGCGATGTTACGACTGTCCGTCGTAGACTCAAATCCTTTGGTTTGAGATCATACAGGGCAGCTGTTAAGGAGCGACTAACAGAAGACCACATGGTTGACCGTCTGGCGTTTGCACAGTTAAATATTGCACGTTTGTGGGACGAGGTCGTTTTCACAGACGAAAAAATATTTTCCAGTGCAAACTTCGGGCCGAAGCGTGTTTAACGCCCCCCTGGAAAAAGGTATGCCTCTGAATACGTTTCCCGTTCTGGTCGAATGGGACATGTAACTGTCCACTGTTGGGCATGGATATGCGAGGCTGCAAATTTCGGAGGAATCTACAGGATTCCTGGTCGCCTAAACGCCCACAAGTATGTGGAACATCTGGATGAAACGCTTCCGGAAATAAAAGCTCATGTAGGTGACGGCATATTATATTTGCAACAGGACAATAGCTCGATACATAATTCAAATGTGGTTCAGACATGGTTGCAGAGGCAACCTGATGTCGAAATAGTTGACTGGGTACCTCATGGAGCAGATCTGAACCCTATTGAAAATATGTGGGCCTCTGTTGCAAGAACATTGCGGGAAACCTGGTCGAACCATCCTCCGCGAATATCTAATGATCTTTGGGAGCGTGTTGAAGATGCGTGGTCGATCTGTTGCACCCAACGCTATATCTCTCGCCTGATGGATTCAATACCAGCGTATGGCAGCTGTAATCGAGTCCCAAGGGGATTATACACACTATTAATAAATGCTCGCCCACAACACCATCAGCCCTCTCGAGGGCTACCTAATTCGACCCACTTATTAACAAAATTTTATGAAATACATTACGCGACACCAGTGAATGTAAGTGTCTCAGTATGTTCTGCATTAATAAAGAGGCTAACGTGCGAGACTTGGTGGCCGAGTGGTATTATGCTTGCTATGTAAACAAAAACCGCCTGCAACAGTGGTTCGAATCGAGTGAAGAAGACCCCTACTTTTTATCACCAGTGATATTTGAAATACGCCTTCTGCTATGTCCGCCTTCGTACGGTCTATTATATGACACATAATGTGGACCGCCATAAGTTTTTACTTAGTAAACGATTTATAAATATATGAACAAATACCTAGGTATATTAGAGTAACAATGGAATATAGTACTTTCGTCCGACTGACGTCGCTCTGCAAATGTTCATTGTATTACACCGGAAGATGAATTAAATAAAGACTGGAAAATTTGATATAAAAATTGATACGTAATAAGTTAAAGACAAAATATGTAATTATAATCTCATATTTGAAACTAATTTCGACTACAATTAATTCTCTACCTGCTTTCATAAATAATCCAAACCAAACTTCGAGGTTTGGAATGCACAAATTAAGTGTAGCTAAGAGAAAAAAGTAACAAGAAGAGCAGAGATTCGAAACCACGACCACCAGTGTAAGAATTCCTTTTACTAACCCTTCATCAATCAAACCATGACGTGAACATGACTTTTGTAAGTTATGAATTTGTATCCAAGGACGATTCGTTTCGTTTTCCATTAGAGTTTCGAAAGAGATTATTTGTGTTTGAGTGTAGGATCTTTAGTTTCCTTTAACCGACACTTCTAGCAAATACAACTTAATTCACACAGCAGTTAAAAAAAACTCGTACTGCCTTAGAAAGTATTCCTAAAAGCAGAAGCTGCATCATGCATCCTGAACAGTGACGTAACTAACGACAGTGCTTTGAGGGAGCCCAGAGTAAAACGGGGCCCATTGAAAATTCGTAATTCTACTATTTTTCCTCGATGTCTAAAATGAGACTACTTTAGCCTTACATGAAAAAGAAGCTGCGGAGGGGACTGCGACGTCTACTGAAAAGATTTATCACGTCCTTGCAGCAACAACTTCAAGTTTTCGAACAGTAATGAAGAACAAGATTGATTGAAATTTTAACTTAGAATGAAATAACTAAAAATCTAATCTTATATAACTCTCATTGATAGTAGTGTTCCGTATTTGTTTAGACGCCTATTCTTTTATAATTTTACCTGTGGTGCATGGGGTCCTTGGTTCGATCCCAGCTCACGCCGAAAGAACTTTATTATGGACAAACACCGTGTGCATGAGTGTCCTCGGGTTTCTCCCGTTTCCTCCCACTTTTTTCATTAAACAATTTCATTTATTTCTCACCATTACTCTCTCCATTAGCATAGTCGGCATAATCGTGGGACGTAAAAATTAGATATTTCATTTCATTTTTCTTTTATAACTGTATATCACTTTTTCTGTGACGAGAGCAACATCTAAGCGAGGATTCAGTAAATTAAACCACTAAAACCTATATTCATTGCACAATAGTGCAGATGAAGTTTAGCTCTTTGGCAATCTTCAGCATGGACAGCAAAAAAAGCCAATACATCGATATTGAAACAGTAGTTAACGAATTCGTCTGCGAAAAAGATCACCCGTACTGTTGTGTTTCAGATGATAATTTATAATTATACTTAGTTGGTTGAAATTTCTCCATAGTTGTGGGGGCGAGATACTGAAAAAATCCCTACCAAGAGGTGAAGGTGACATGTAAAAGTAGTCAAATAAGAACGAAATTAGTGTCGAATTCATATGCAAAGATGAAAAGTGACACTGTGGATGCTGCGTAAGTCCAAAATAAGCCTTGGTTGGCTTCGAGTTGACAATGGGAGGGTGACAGGAATGAAGAATCGAAAATATCCTATATTTGTGTCGTCTGGATAGTTTTCGGGATCACTGACATAAAAGGTGATATTTCAGATGTGTATATGTCCAAGGTTGGCCATATTGAAATGGGGTCATAGGGAGAACCAGTAAATACTTCAGAACAGTTCCTTTTTGGTGCGTTTCAAGAGAGTGAAAACTGATAATGCACAAATCACATTCTGAATTATCAGAGATATGACTTCTGGGGAAGTGTCGTTGCTCCAGGGAGGCATTACTAACTGATCACTCCCTAAAATCGTCACTGTTTTGCAGGGCCGTAGACAGAAATTTATTTCAGCGATCGAAAGCTTGTCAGGAATTTATTTCAGCGATTGAGGGCATATTTTACTAAAGTGTCTATCATCAAGGGGCGGATCCAGGATGATTGTTTGGGAGGGGCGGTCGTTCGAAGTCAAATCAAGGTAAGAGCGGATTCCAAAAAAAGAAAGAAAGAAAGAAAAGGGAAAGAAAGAAAAGAATAAATAGTAAATGAGAAAGAGCTCTTCTGTAGAATTAACTTTCTTAAGTAAGTAAGGCCTATCTACTTTAGGTTTTAATTTAAGTTTATAATACAAAGATGAAAAATACTTAGGATATGTTTTATTTTTAAAATAAAAAGTATAAAAAGTTCCCTATTCTGGGGGATGCGATCACCCCAAACACACTCCTCTGGATCCGCCCCTGCTATCACCATCTATAAAATTAGATATAATTTACAAAAAAAAAGTAGTGATTTCGTGGGGGCAAAAGCTCTGGATTGCATCTTGTGTATGTCCCTGCTGCTCTGAATTGTCAAAAGCTCCTCTTCAGAGGTAAGACATAAAATGTAAATAATAAACGTGTAACATAGAAAATATGTTATAATTAAGAAATAGAAAATAATTATAAAATAAATTTGAAGGACAATTTTAAAAAATTTAATAATACTTGAAAGTAAAATATACTTTTAAAACAATTTTGCATTTATGCAGGGCTACAAACAAGTGAGGAGTGCCATGTAAATTTAGTAACAAATATAATATTGGAAAATTATTTCGAATTAAACTAGCTGTGACTACATTACTTCAAACTTGAACTTGTGAAATATACAGTATGAGCGTAGCTCAAATAAAATAATCAATAAGAATGGTCTTGATTGGAAGCTCGGACCATCCACGTAAAAGTAACTTACTTTAACCATTCACCTAACAGACAATGACGCACAGGGCTTGGCACTACTTTATCAGATGGTTGTATCAAATGTAACTTAATTAAAACAATAGTAACAAATTTTAAAGCTTTAAAAAGTGTCCTGAAGAAGAAGAAGTTCATTTTGCACATTGTAACTAAGTTACAAGAATATCCCCTTAAGGTAGCTTTCAACGCAGCTAAAGGAAACGTATAAGAACGAGTAATAGAATTCTCCGTAGCAGAATGGATAAAGTCATGATTCGATAACCACAAGGTTCGTGGTTCGAAACCCTTTGCCGAAATCAGATTTTTTAAAATCTTAATTCCTCAGTTCTGAAGATCTTTCTCTCCTTTCGTAATCATCTGATGCTCTAAAAAGAGTTCTCCACATTAATTCGACAACTGCCTAATGTGATCCTCGCAGTTCGAAAACTTCCCTTCTTATCTTTCATAACATCAGAATTTTCGTCATAATACGAATGCTGTCCGATCATTTTTTCCCCAATTCTAAATCTGTGTATACAAATCATCCCTCTCTGCCTCCATACTTGAACCTCTCTCTCTCCCTCTCTCTCTCTCTCTCAATGTCACCCAGGAAGTCATATGGCTTGAGATCAAACCTTCGACTCTTGAAACCAAATGTAAGCTCTTTAGCAATGTGCTATCGTAACTCTATAGGTTTGTTGTTAAAACCAGTGTCTTTTAGACTTTATTGTGGGGGGGGGGGGAGGAAGAGATTCTCCGGCGACATAAGATTTTCAATTTTTATTAGTGTATTACTATACATTTGATCAAAAAATACGTATTTATGAAGCTCAAGAGAGGGGGAATTACACCCTCCTGTCCTGCCCAAATGACGCCCCTGAAACATTTGCTTGCACTTACTGAAAAGAAAGTAAATGAATCATTGAATAAAACTCGTTTCTGTCCGTAGATATTTTAGAGCTCTTGGCAATTTCCATAGATTTCTTAGGGAGCATCTTACTAGCTTGCATTCTTTAAAGAAAGAAAAGAATGAAACTAAAGAGATTTATGAAGCTCTGGGAAGATTGTGTGACTTTCCTTTAATTTAGGCTCTTAAAAATATTTCAGAACAAACGAATGGAAAAGACTGTTTTAAAGCTATAACGTTGTAAACTTGATTCCTGTTTCTTTTTCAGCTGAATGGAAAGAGTGTACTACGTCACACACACTGCTTTAGACAAGGAGAGGTGGAGGACGGGGAGGAGTTGGAATAAATACTAGAAGCAACTAATCGATTGATACATGTATTGCGGGAATGCATAAGAAAACTGGGCAAGAGTTTCTTATTCATTTGGACTTAGAATTTTTGTAACAAATTTTATGCCGCGGACTGTACAGGGCGAACTTTTCGCGTTAATGTTTTAAGAGCTGGAAATCATTTAAAGACTTAGAACTTGATTTGTACTCTCTCCATTCTGACACTGCAATATCAGGATTCAATCCCAACAATTGAGCTGCTTTATATACGTCTACGTTACCGTATAAACCACTCATGCTATTACCATCTTTATTTTCAAACACTGAAAAACACTTTAGCACATCATTAGAAGGAAATCTTTCCACTTCGTCTACTAAACCCTGGATTACCTGCCCCGTTATTTGATGGAACTCACTATCATCACTCCCTATATCAGACGCTTGTCTGCAGTACACTAAATACTTTTCTTTACAAAGACTTAGGTAGACACCATCTTTCACACGCATTTCTCTCAGAGCTTGAATTGTAGATTGAATTTTTTTCTCTATTTCGTTGTACGAAACTGATTCTTTTTGCATCGTTTTGCTAATATTAGACAGAATGGACGCAATATCCAGAAGAAAACCTAGCAATAGAATGTTATTTTTCTCCGACAGTTTTTTGTAAATACCACTCAGTTTAGAGCGGTTTCTGCTGAAATGATCAATATATTCACACTCCAGAAGTAGGAATTGCATTATAGAAGAAAAATCTGTAAAGACTGCCAATAATGCGTCCCTCTCACTTGAAATCCAACGTAGTCGCTAACGCTCTCGCCTTCGGTGCGAGCGGTCCCGGGTTCGATTCCCGGTGGGGTCACTCGGTCGAAAAAGTGTAACAGCTTTTTCAGGCCAGCCACCCTGAATGAGGTTTTCCTGGGTTTTCCTCATTCACACCAGGCAAATGCCGGGGTGGTACCTAACTTATAGGTCCCAGGCCGCTTCCTTCCTTTCCCAATCCTTTCTTCCTTCCCTTTCCTCGAATTGTGTGCTCGCCGAGGGACGTCATCCCTCAAATCGTGAAGGGCTAAATGGCCTTAGATGCCGAAAGCCCACAAATCTAAATCCTAAAATCCTAAAAATCCAACGTATGTGAAACAATTTTTTGATTTTCAGCAGTCCTGCGGCATTTGTGACTGTCGCGATACTTTTAAGCTTTGCAGCTGCGGATGGCTTACTGAACACTTCGTAAAGTTCGTCTAACAAACATGCAAAGCTATGAAGAGCATTCACAACACCAAAACCTCTTTCAGAAACAAGATCCATTCAGTGTGCCATGCAGTGTACGCTAATGAGACACTGGTTGATATTCCTTCTAATTCGAGCGGCAACACGTTCATTTCTCCCAGCAAACACTGCAGCCCCGTCTGAACCAAATCCAACAAGCTTTTCTTTAAGACTTAAAATATCTATGCCATCTTCGGAAAACGCTTGAACAATTTTCTCTTCAAGGGATTTTGCATCGGCATTTTCTACGGGCACTAATTTATAAAAACAACAACAAGGGTTATCTTCTTCGTCCATATATGTCACATATAACAGCAAGTGCTTATCCGCAAACCTGTCTGTAGATTCGTCCACTGAAATTGAAAAACAATCTGTTTGCTTGAGAAATTTTACCAATTTTCCACGCAACTGATCAGCAAGAAAACATGCCACAGTTGCCGCAGTTTTATCTGTATCGTGATGTGTTCCCATATCAATGCCATTTTCGATCTGTAGGTTTATTAGTTCGGGGTGGTCGCGGAAACTCCACTCTCTTTTTGCCGCCACATAAACTGAAAGTAGCACTCTGACGGTTGTTTCCAGATTTTCTTTCTGGTTTTTTATACACAGTTCTCGAGCAATTTCTGAACACTTCTGAAAATTATGTCTTTTACAAATTAGTTCCTGCTGCAAACACTGAGAATGCACCACAATTTCTTCGTGCTTATTAATTGCATCAAAATTCTTTTTCTTACTCTTTTTTGACACACCCTTATTTGCCCAAGGTAAGTCATGGGTGGAAGTCCCTACACTTTTGGATACTAGATGGGAATGCTGCACACAAACACTACACCACATAACATCTTCACCACTGTCTTCGTGATTTGTGAATATCAGCCACGAGCGGTCCTTTTTCCAAGATGAAAAATTGGTCCATACAACTTCAGACGTATCACTTATTGATTTTGACATTAATATAGGTGGCGTGTAATCACTAAAATGAGACTGACTTGGTAGTTGGTCCTGAGGAAGGGATGTATCTGCCTCCACAATGTTCGATGATTCCAAGTCTATGACGCACCTTATCACTTGTTCCACGATTTTCACTCTCAGTCCGATTATCGTCACATCTGGTGAATTGTTCCGCAATCTTCGGATTCGTTCTAAAAACATTAGTAATTAGGCCCGATTTCCCGGATACACCGCTTTTTGCTCGCTTCATAGTTACACGATATTTTCTATTTATGAAAAGAACGACACTAACATCCGAACGAGTTGAAGCAATTCTTGTAACTGAATTTTATTTTACATTCTGCATTCTTCAACTAAAACGAGAGAACGACAAACCTTTGTTTTTAAGTCCCTCTCTTCGTCGCCAGTCCTCAAAAGTGACCATAGCAAAGGGAGGAAGGAAACCTGTCACTTATAAGTTATTTCCAAGAATTTTCGGAAGGACACTTGACCCAAACTGCTCCCCTGCGTCCATTTAAAGGTGGGTAGCCAGTTATTCTGCTCTGGACAATGCGATACCTCCCGCTGGTAAAGCCCGTTTGTCAATGTAGTGCCTGAAAGGGATGTTACTTAATGTTTTTCCAAATTGTAAACAAAGTATATTGCATAGAAAGGGATCTAAATGGTCTGTGGACTTTCCCTCGTTTTGTCAATGTGTTTTCCTTATCCGTATCACAACACACTTTTTCTCTTTCTTGAATATGCATCCAAAATCTTTCCGAGGCTGCTTGATGGTGTGTATTTATAAAATAAGAAAAAAAATGCTAGTAAGAAACCCATAATTGCTAGAAAGACACCCCTTACAGCCTATAAGGAAGTTAAACCTGTTTTGTATCCTCGTCGCCAAAAGTGCCTTTACATCGCCGTGACGGGTATGTGACAACGCAGTACTCCGAGGAAGGGATGGTTGCATAAGAAATTGTGATTAATTTTGAAGAGTTTTTATTTTGACTAGGGAAATAACGTAGTATAGGGAGTAAAGGCATAGATTTGAAGCATCAGCGAACTGTCATCTCTGAAAAGATTCGTATTTTCAGTTTTTCAATTTATTGTCCTATATTTGAAGTTAATAACTGCTAACAACTGCTACTAGCGCTTTTTACCCTTCAGGAATTTACTGTGACATTTCCCCAGGACACTTTTCTAAGTCCTAAATGAGTTAGTGAATTACTTGATTCGCCTCACTGTTCCCATTTGAGAATGGAAACTGATTAAGTTGAACGTGAATATGTTTCGCTGTCGTCAAGCAAGGGCCGCAATAAATGTAAATAAGATTCTTATTATTAAATAAAACACAACAGTATTTATTCTATGTATAGCACAATATAATAAAGTAATTAAGCAACATGATAATCACTAATGCCTGCAGGATTTTTTCCAACGGGAAGGGGAGGAGGTAAAAGAACGATATACAGTTTTTCTATTTATTACCCTATATTTATTAAAAGTCATAAGATTTATCATTCATAGCGTATATCCTCTTACTTTTTAAAATCGCCACTGTAGCCTATTAGTCAGAACATTCATCTCCAGATATAATGTAGAGAGAAGGAAGGAGATATGAAAAGTGGCGTAAGTAATTTTACTGCGCCCTGGATCATCGATTTACTCATACCCGCCCCTGTCCCACGCATTTCAGCTGCTGCGTTATATTTATATATATAATATATATATATATATATGTCAAAAGGGCCCGACAAAAGGGCGAGGATAGAAAGGCCAAAGTCAAAATGGCCCGTCAGAAAGACCCCGCGTCAAAAGAGCAAGTTCAAAAGTGGCCCGCAACAAAAGTGCCGAGTCGAAATTCGTCAAAAGGTTTCCCTCGTCAAAAGGAACCGGGTCAAAAGATCGTCGCGGGAAGAGAGCTCGAGTCAAAAGGGACATATGTCAAAAACCCGAGTCAAAGAGGACCCTGCCTCAAAAAAGCACAGGTCAAATGGTCCTCACCAGTAAAGAGGACGAGTCGAAAGGGCCCTATGTCAAAAAGCCTAGGTCAAAAAGGACCCCGCCTTGAAAGGGCACTGGTCAAAACGGTCCCGCGTCAAAAGGGCCCGGTAAATACAATTCCACGGCTAAAAATCCTGAAATCAAGAGTGGAAATCAGGAGAAAGAAAGAGATATGACCAGTGGCGTAACTAATTTTGCTGCGCCCTGAATGATCGATTTACTCATACCCGCCACCTGTCCCACACATTTCAGCTTCTGTGTTATGTGGTTAAATATCAGAATGGCCCGACAAAAGGGCAAGAATGGAAAGGCCCGAGTCAAGACGGACCCGGTCAAAAAGGCCCCACGACAAAAGTGCTCGAGTCGAAAGGATCCTATGTCAAAAAAAAAGCCAGGTCAAAGAAAACTCCGCACCAAAACGGCCAGGGTCAAAACGGCCGTGGGTTAAAAAGACCCAAGTTAAAAGACCCATCGTTAAGAGGAGCCGAGTCAAAAGAGCCCCGAGTCAAAAGGGCCCGGTAAATACAATTCCGCGCCTGATCGTTCATCATCTATTTACTCATCCCTGCCCCCACATTTTACCTGGTGAATATATATATATATATATATATATATATATATATATATATATATATATATATATAGAGCTCTGTCTGAAGGGCACGGACAAAAGGGCGAAGACAGAAATGCCTGAGTAAAAAGGGACAGGCGGCGACAAAAGGGTTCGAGTCAAAAGAGACCCAATGTCAAAAGTTCGACGCGACAAAAAGGCCCTATCTCAAAAATCCCCGGGTAAAAAATGACACCTCAAAAGGGCACGGCTTAAGACGGTTCCGTGTCAAAATGGCCCTACTCAAAGGGCCACGCGACAAAAAGCCCCGAGTCAGAAAGGCCCCGCGTTAAAAGAGGCCGAATCAAAGAAGCCCTGCGTCAAAAAGGTCCCTGTCAAAAAGGCCCAGCGACAAAAATCCCGGTTAATACAATTCCACGGCTCAAAAGCCTGAGACCAGGAGTGCAAATCATGAGAAGGAGAGAGATATGACCAGTTGCGTAACAAATTTTACTGCGCCCTGTATCGTTGATCATCTATTTACTCATACCTTCCCCATGCCCCCACGCATTTCAGCTGATGAATATTCTATGTCAGAAGAGCACGGACAAAAGGGAGAGGACCGAAATGCCCGAGTCAAAAGTGCCCCACGACAAAACTGCCCGAGTCAAAAACGGCCCCGCGTCTAAAGGGCTCGGCGACCAAAGGACCTGACTCAAAAGGGTCCAAATTAAAATGGTTCCTGGTCAAAAGAACCCGTACTCGGTGACAAGAAAGTCCACGTCAAAGAAGCCCTGGTCAAAAGGGCCGGAGTCAAAATGGCCCCGCGTCAGTAGGGTTCCAGTCGAAAGTGCCCAACGTAAAATAGGTCCGAGTGAAAAAGTATCCGTGTCAAAAGGGACCAGACGAGTGGACCGAAATTTTTCAAAATTTGGTCACGGGTAGCTTGGTTTAGGGCCCCAGATCAAGACGTAGAGCTTTTATTCTAATTTCAAACTAGGGGATCTCAGGGGGACGTTTACCGGGACCGGCCTGGGGACCAGACAAGTTGACGGCCGAGAGTTACCAAATTTTGATCAAAGATACCTTGGTCCAGGTCCCACACCAAGGCAAAGCGTTTTTGACAAAATTCGAACCAGGAAGTCTCAGGGGGGCGTCTACCGGGACATGTAAAAGTACTAGAAAATGACCGATATCAGTGTCGATTTCATAGTTTTCGCGGTCGCCGAGATCAATGGTGAAACTCCGATCGCATTAACTTCCAAATTCTCCCTATTCAGCTGCAGGCCGTGAGTCAACGGGGGGGGATACCGAAAATAAAAGTAATCCAAAATGACCGATATTAGTGTCAAATCCATAGTTTTCGCGGTTGCTGATATCAATGGTGACACTACCATTAGCAATGAGTCAAATTCATCCACCGTTGTGTGCGGGTCTTGGGTCACCAGAGGGGGGAATTCTGAGACATGTAAAAATAATCGAAAATGATTGATATTAGTGTCAAATCCATAGTTTTCGGGGTCACTGGGCTCAATGGTGAAACTTAAAACCGCGTTTGCTTTTACATTTAGCCCCATCAACTAAGGAACGGGGGCATTATAAAGGGGATCACGAGACAAGTAAAAATAACCCACAATGACCGATGTCAAATCCGTAGTTTTCGCGGTCGCTGGGATCAATGGTGATACTTCATTAGCGATTTTTTTTTCAAATTTAGCCACCATTGTATGCGGGTCGGGAGTCACCGGGGATGGGGATTGCGAGACATGTAAAAATAATGGAAAATTACCGATATTAGTGTCAAATCCATAGTTTTCGCTGTCGCTGAGATGAATGGTGATACTTCCACAGGCGTTGTCTTCCAAATAAACCCCCCATCGGCTGCGGACCAGAGGCGTTGTTTTTTTCAAAATTGCAACCAGATTATCATAGGGGCTTTTACCGGAATATGTAAAAAGTAGTAGAAAATGGCAGATGTTAGTGTCACATTCATAGTTTTCGCGATATTGGTTGGGGGCCAGAGTTTTTTTCACAAGTCGAACCAAGGGGGTCTGAGGGGGCGTTCACCGGGACATGTAAAAGTAGCAGTAAATGACCAATATTTGTGTCGAATCCATATTTATCGGGGTTGCTCAGATGTATAGTGACACCGCCGATAGTGTTTACGTTCAAATTCAGCCCCCATCGGTCTTCCCAATGAAAACACATGTACGTTGTTGGATACACAAAATATGTCCAATTTTAGAAATGTTTCTTAATTGTTGTTCAGTTTGTTTACATTGATATTTTATCTGATCCGTGCGAAGAACGGGCATAATAGCTAGTACGAAATGGTAAAGTGTGTTTTATGAACCAAATTACAATGAATTCAATTATATAGATAATTATTATAATTATAATACATAATTATTTCCTTGTTGAATTATAGATACTTTTCAGTGGAAAAAAGAATAAAATTTGGAAGTCCCAAATCAACGTAAAGGAAAAATGTATAATATTTTCCATATAATTAAGCTTAGAAACTTAAAATTTCCATGTAATTAAGCTAAATTTCCATTTTTCTGTCGCTTTGTGCGCCTATTTCCTCGTTTTCTGCGTCACCGGAAATGGCTCAATGTTATCCTACAAATATGGCGGAACAAGTTAATGCTGTTCCGTCAGAAACGATTTCGAGGTCATTTCCTTCACATCGTCTTGTGCGTGTTTTCTACCGTTTTGTAAATCAATGGTAGTGTGTCAAAATGGGCATTCAATGTGGGAAGAAAAATGACCCACTCTCACACCAAGATCGAATTTCGAGGTCGCTTTTTTTGCATTGTTTAGTGCATGTATTTACCGTTTCTGCGCATTATTTTAACGCTTTGTGCACCAACGAAAGTGGGTCAAAGACGACCTACAAATATGTCAGAAAAAGACATATTCATTCCACTTTCAAGGTCCATTTTGATCCACTTGCACTGATGCACAAAGCGACACAAATCATGCATAAAAATGTGAAGGAAACGACCTCGACATTCGATGGTGACGGAACAGCATTAAGTTATTCCGCTATACTTGTAGACCATTTTGACCCATTTTCGTTGTCGCACTAAAGTGGAAACAGGAGCACAAAACAGTACAAAGCAGGCACTATACGATGCGAAAGAAACGACCTCCAAATTCGATAGTGGCGGAACAATGGCTCTATTTCCTTACACCTTGATGGACCATTTTGACGCATTTCTGGTGATGCTCAAAACGTGGAAGTAGGCGAATAGAACGGTACAAAATAGACATTAAACGATTCGTTTTCCAAATTCGTTTGTAGCCGAACAACATTAACTTATTTCATTATATTCGTAGGTCCATTTTGACCTACTTCCGGCTACGCACAAAACGTACAAAACAGGCACTAAAAGATGCGAAAGAACCAACCCCGAAATTCAATAGTGACGAAACAATGAGCCATTTAACTCCCACTTTAAAGGCCCGTTTAACTCACCTCGAGTGATGCACAAGACGAGAAATAGGCGCAGAAAGCTTTCAAAAAAGGCACTAAACGATGCGAAAGTAACGATCTAGAAATTCGATAGTGTCAGAACAGTGGTTCATTTTTATCACACTTTGGAGGCCTATTTTGACACATTTCTGGTGACGCTCAAAACGTGGAAATAAGGGCACAAAACAGCACGAAACATTCACTAGTCGATGTGAAAGGAAGGACCATGAAATTCGGTAGTGGCGGAGCAGTGGGTCATTTTTATCCCACCTTCGAGGCCCATTTTGACCGTCTTCCAGTGACGCACAAAACGTCGAAATAGGCGCACAAAAGGGTACGCGATGTGAAATTAACGACCTCGAAATTCGATAGTGGCGAAACTCTTGATCATTTTCGTCCCATCTTGGAAGCCCATTTTGACCCACTTTCGGTGACGCACAAAACTTGGAAATAAGGACACGAAACGGCACGAAATTCACTAGTCAATGCAAAACTTAGGACGTCGAAATTCGGTAGTGGCGGAGCACCGGGTCATTTTTATCCCACCTTCGAGGCCCATTTTGACCGACTTCCAGTGACGCACAAAACGTCGGAATAGGCGCACAAAAGGGTACGCGATGTGAAATTAACGACCTCGAAATTCGACAATGGTGGAACTCTTGGTCATTTTCGTCCCATCTTGGAAACCGATTTTGACCCACTTCCGGTGACGCACAAAACGTGGAAATAGAGGCACGAAACGCCACGAAAATTCAGTAGTCGATGCGAAAGGAAGGACCTCGAAATTCGGTAGTGGCGGAGCAGTGGGTCATTTTCGTCCCACCTTTGAGGCAAATTTTGACCGTCTTCCAGAGACGTACAAAACGTCGAAATAGACGCACAAAAGGTTACGCGATGTAAAATTAACGACCTCGAACTTCGATAGTGGCGGAACTCTTGATCATTTTCGTCCCATCTTGGAAGCCCATTTTGACCCACTTCCGGTGACGCACAAAACGTGAAAATACGGGGACTCATTTTAACCCACTTCCCATGACGCACAAAACGTGGAAGTAGACACACAAAACGGCACAAAACGATGTGAAGGAAACGAACTCGAAATTCATTGGTGGCAGAACAGCAATAACTTGTTCCGCCATATTTGTAGGCCCATTTTGACCCACTTCCGGTGATGCACAAAATGTGGGAATAAGCGCATAAAGCGACACAAAACTCGCACAAAAGATGCAAAACAAAGTACCTCGAAATTCGTTGGTCGCGGAACAAGTTAATGACGCGGTGAGCACCAATATAGACCTGAGTATATACTGTAGTTCTTACCAGGGGGCGCGGTGGCTCAGCGTTCACCTCCAGTGCTTGAGGTCCCTGGTTCGATCCCAGCTCGCGCCATGTGGACTTTGTGGTGGACAAACACCGTGCTCGCGGGTTTTCTCGGGGTTCTCCCCTTTTCTACCACTTTCTTCATTACATTATTTCATTCATTTCCCATCATCACCGTCTCCTTTAGCCTAACCGGCATAACCGTGGGACGTAAAACTAAAATTTTCATTTAATTTTTTTGTAGTTCTTACCATCAAGGCTGAGAACTGCACGGTCCAATTTTTTTAGCCAAAGTAGAAGCCCAACCGGGATAGTGATGTCAACCGGCTCGGCTCGGTTCAACTGAGCGTACAGCTTGAGCTGGCTTGGTTGGGATGACCCATCGACTGGGCTCAATTGAGCCAATGGTTTGAACCGGCTCGGTAGAAACGAGTCATCGACTCGTCTCGGTTGAAACGAGTCCATAGGCTGGGTTCGAGTCAGCTTAAATGAGCTGATGGTTCAAACCGGCTCGGTTGGGATAAGCAATCAGCTCGGTTCGGTTCGGCTTGTGTGAGTCATCGGCTCGAGCTGGCTCGGTTGGATGATCTGTTGGCTCGGCTCACTTCTCGGTTCGGCTCGATAAGTGAATGAGCCGTGAGCGAGCCGCTTGAGTCGTTGACAACTCTAAACCCGGGTCGAGTAATTTTGAACATTTTTGACTGGAGTCCTATAACTTTTAACAATTTTCGGCTCGAGTCCGAATACTTGCTCATCCTGAACTCAAACCTATAACATCGTGACCGATGTCCTTGCCTCCTGAAGATTTCTTGACGAGCGAGATCGACAGTCAACTAATTTTTAGTATTGAGATAAAAGCCGCCTATATTCCATGTTTATACAGGTACACGGTGTTATAATAATAATGAGTTTTAGTAGTACTAGTAGTATCATTGATAGTTATATTGTCTATGTAGGATACTTGAAGATAGTAGTACTTGGAACTACACAAAGGATTTAGCTCGAATTGGCTCGACTCGACTGGAAACTCGATCCGAATTCGAGTCGAGTTGGGAGAAATGTTTCAACCCGAGTTCTCGAGTCGAGCTCAAAGATGTCTGCTTCGAGTCAAGTCGAGTTTTAAAGAAAACTCGCTCGAGCTCGCTCGTGCCCATTCCTATTGTATGCATGACGGGCATATAGAGTTCTTTCGAGGGGGATAGAACCATAAACATAATATATTTTTAAAAATTCTTAGTTTCACGGCTTTCTTCCCAGGGGGGCGAAGGGATGGTAGTTATCCCGCATTTCTTATAAGTACCTTATTTGAAATACGTAAAACAGGAACAAGTGGACAACACAATATACACACATCTTCTTATCTTCAGTTTTAATTGCTGAGTTCAATTGCAATTAACAATTACAATTAACAAAACAAGTTTTAATTGTCAATTGCAAATAACAATTAAATGTTTCAATTGCACCCTTTGCAATTGACAATTAACAATTAAAAAGTTTCAATTGCCTGGTGACCAATTAACAATTAACAATTGACGAAAATTTAATTGCAAATTTTATGATTGAATTCAATTGCAATTGAAATTAATTGTCAATTACAAATTGAAATCATTAGCAATTGAAATCAATTGCAATTAATTTTCAAAGCAATTACTTTAAATTGATTGATCAATTGCAATTGATTCCAATTGATTTTGCCCAACACTGGTCTGTGATCCCTTTTTCTGATTGGGGGCGCGGTGGCTCAGTGGTAGAGCGTTCACCTCCGGTGCTTGGGATCCCTGGTTCGATCCCAGCTCGCGCCGTGTGGACTTTGTGGTGGACAAACACCGTGCTCGTGGGTTTTCTCGGGGTTCTCCCGTTTCCTCCCACTTTCTTCATTCCACCATTTTCACTCATTTCTCATTATCACCGTCTCCTTTAACATAACCGGCATAACCGTGGGACGTAAAACTCAAAGATTTCATTTCATTTTTTAAAGATTTCATTTCCTTTTTTTCCTTTTCCTGATCGCACCAAATATTAGGCGTCACTTGGCAACGTCGCATAGCAGATACGTAGACTACAACTTTCGTGCCACAACATATACTGTGGTTGTCCTTATTCATCAAAGTAAAGGCCGGCATGTAAGTCTTGCAGGCCGAGTATACCTTTTTAATGTTTTTATATACAGTCGTCTTTGGTTCCTTCCAAAACTATTTTCCTTGCCAACGAAATATCTCAATATCATACGGAAACACAAAGTGCAATTGATGTGGCATACTCACTCCCTAAGGATGTCACGCGACAGTGTACTTATCAAAATGCGACGGTGGCCTTGGTCTTGAAAACATTCAACTTCAGAGCTGCTCGCTGTTCTACATAGCGTGTGCCAAATCAAGGCGCTTTAACTTATTAATTTAAAGCACCCTGGCGAAACACTGCTCATAGTTGGAGTCCCTTACCAGCACAGTAAAAGAGCGCAAGGACGAAAAAAATGAAAAGAAAAGAAAAAAGAAACAAAGAATACGGAGAACTGTTCCTTATGCATAGAGCGTTTGAAAACATTTCAAAAGGTACGCTATGACTATTATCAGTTAATTGTCAACAACCGATATCGGGGACAGGTCCAGGAATTTTTGATGGGGAGGGGCGCAGGTCTGAAAAATAAATTTGAGACATTTTTCTATATGTGGTTCGCTAACCAAAAATGTGAGCTGGAGTGCTTTCTAATACGTATTTATCGCCCTTCTGGAGGCAGCATTGAGGAAAGCCATGTTGTTCAACACGAGAGAATCCAGGATTACCGTAAAAAATAAAACTTTTTTATTACTATCTATTTATTATTGCATTATTTTATTTTATTATTATCATTATTTTTCTTATATTAGATTATGTAGAGTAAACTATTTTTAATTTAATTTCCTATTAACATAATTCATATTAACTCTTCACTAATATCGTTATTTTTATACTGCATAAGTACTATCGTGGGGTCAGATTTAACCCCATTATTTGTTTTGAAATTAAACTATGTTAAAACGTATTACCATTAGCAGTTGATTGTGGACCTTTTACTAGTGCTATACTTTAATGGATTTAACTAGTTTTGGGGACAAAAAATATTTTCAAAATATTTTTTGACTAATTGTCTTTTAGTAATAGATTATTACAAAGCGAAACAACATACTTAAATGAAATAAAGTTTTTTGTTATCCTAAAATAACAAAGTATGAAAATAAACTTATTTTCATATAAGGAAAGCATTCAATTATTAGTGCTGAGAAAATGTAACTTGTCATTTAAAAAAACTGACAATTGATGCTTTTTTGTTTCATCAGTTGCTTGGCTATAGGCCCGTACCCACATGGGGACTAGGGGGCCGGGCTCCTCTAAAGTTTTACTGTCCCCCTAAAATATTCACGGTAGGCTTGCAAATGAACTACTATAATATAGTGATGAACTATCATATGGTTGGATCATCCCCCTAACTTCTACCGCCCCCTCATATTTTTGGGCTGGCTACGGGCCTGCTTGGCTACCTATCAATACACACAATGTTTAGTCTTAAGGGACCGTCCACATATTACATAACGCTATTTTTGACCAATTTTTACCCCCTCCCTTCCCCTTGTCACACTTCGTAACGCAAGGCTGAACCCCTCCCCCGTTCGTTACATAACACCTTTGTATTTTTGTTTTTCACCAATCTTGCTTATTTTGGGAGTTATTATAATAAAACACTATTTTTAATGGGAGAACTTTTATTACAAAATGCTTTTATTCTGAATATATTTGTAGTGTTTTTCGCCAATAAATCAAATGCCGGTACGTATTAGAAAATGGTAGGATGGTAATCATATTTTAACCCCATAAGATTGCTTAATTAACAGTCCTAATTCTTCAAAACTGCATACTGTCGTTTCTCATGGAGATCACACCTATCCTTTTCGATCACATGATGACAATGAGGAAATACTGAAAAGGAAGATGAAGGTGGAACAGGATCTAAGAAACTAACATCGATCTCTTTTTCAGGGATCCATGATGCTTCGTGCATTTGAAGTTCGCCAGTTTCGATGCAAAGTTCCCTTCCTTGTCGACCACAGATTCAAAATGGCTGCGCATGTGAAGAAGCAGGGACATCTCGTTTGTGAACAAGCTTTTGAGCATCCCTTTTGGACTTCGGACTTCAGTTTACTTCTTTTCATATTCTTCTTGTCCTAAATCAGTGCGAGAATGCGGATAAACTCAATTTCTTCAGAAATATTCAAATTCAAAAATCAAAAAAAATATTACGAGATAATATCCGACGAATTAGGTTTTTTAATATCTTATTTTGATCTACAAATCCTGGAACGTTCCATTGCGGAAAATATAATTTCACGAAAAAGAATTGCTTCTCTTTCCCATGCAAAACCCCTTAGAAGAATAGAGTGAGTAACGATTCGAATCAAAGGTTTCAGATAACATTCTTAAAAATAGCAATACGAGTAGGAACACGAGGGCATTTTCAGGCGGTGGTTACAATCACTAACAACTAACTCCGATTGTTCCCTAAATCCAATGCTGCGATAGCCACAAAACGGAGTTTTATTGTATTGTAATACATGCAGGTTTCGCCACCATTTATGCTGGTGTCTAGTGCGTCTTCGAATCTCTTCTGTGTGATTCCATGGTGTTTGGGGTCGCTGAGATGAACAGTAACACTTTCGATGCCGTTTAAATTAAAATTTAGCCATGCAACTTGGGGAAGGGGAGATGTATATAAAAATGATCGAAAATGACTTATATTTGTGTCGAATCCATAGTTTGTGGAGTCCGTAAGTTGACGGTGACAGTTTTGGTTCTATTTATATCCAAAATGAAACGTATTCTCCCCGTGTGAAGACGAGTATTCTAGCTAATTTATAAAAAAAGAAAAGACTGAATAAAATTATTTGTTTAAAAGATTGCATATAAATCTGAGAATAAAAATAAAAATTACAGCACAAAAAAATGTAACGTAACAAAGATCTAAATCCCCTCCTCCCCCCTTGTCAGGCTTCGTAACGCAAGGCCGAACCCTCTCCCCCTTTGCCGCGTTACGTAATATGTGGACGATCCCTAAATGTGTCTTAATCACATATCCGTTAGATACAGAACAAATAAAGACATTTTAGTCGTTCTACTGACAGTCAGTACATATAGTGTTTTTTCTTGAATGACCCTTGTGCACATTTCGGTTGCACACAGAACAAATCCAAGGACTTTTTTTTTTTTTGTCATCAATTCGAGGACAAATAGCACATCTCCTCCTTTTAGCTGGAGAATCTGTCTGCGGACGGTCTTCATTGATGTTCCCACCAGTTAGTCGTAACAATGACTGCCGAAGCCTACGAGAAAGTGTCTCGCATTCGCCCCTTAATTTTAGGTGATCTTGAATGAGAGTCATCCGAATACTCCTCATGAAGTCTCGCCTCTGAAGCCTTCTCGGTTCTTTGGAAAGATGGTAAAAAACAAGAATATTTAAGCATGCAACGTCCAATATTCTGTAGAAAATTGCAAGAAACCACCTTCTGCACGATCTGCTAGTTCGGAGTTCTGCACACACCTCCGTAACACTCCCCAAGAAAACCACAGAAAAAATGTAATGCAAAAAACAGATAGCGCAAGTACTATCCTGGAGAAAATTTCGACCCCAGAGGTCCGAAAACATCGAAAAAACAAAGCGCATGGACCCGAACACCTAGTCGCTACGAGATCTCAAGATCAACTGAAAATTGCCTCCATTAAGTTTTACGTTCCACGATTATGCCGGCTAGAATAAAGGAGACAGTGATTATGAGAAATAAATGAAATGGTGGAATGAAGAAAGTGGAAAGAAATGGGAGGACACCGAGAAAACCCACGCACATGGTGCTTATCCAGCACAAGGTTCACTTTGCGTGGGCTCGGATCGAACCCAGGACCCCATGCACCAGAGGTGAACGCTCTACGACTGAGCCACCGCGGCCCCCTAGCAAGGTCAACTGAGAATAGACGACTGAAACCTCAGTGAAACAAAATATATATATTTTGTCCACAGCTAGAAATGTGCTAGGTCAAATTTGACCCCATGATAGTAGTTACGAGTTAAGTATGTAGTGATAACTTAGGAAAAAGATAAGTAAAAACTTAGATTTCTTAATAAAAATAACTTTGTATACTGTTTGTATATATATAATGCAGCAGCTGAATATAATGCAGTAGTATATATATCACGAGGGGGCCGCGGTGGCTCAGTGGTAGAGAGTTCACCACTGGTGCTTGGGGTCCCGGGTTCGATCCCAGACCCCGCCAAGTGAACTTTGTGGGGGACAAACACCGTGCGCATGGGTTTTCTCGGGGGTTCTCCCGTTTCCTCCCACTTTCTTCATTCCACCATTTCATTCATTATTCATCACCACAGTCTCCTTTAGCCTAACCGGCATAATCGTGGGACGTAAAACTCAAAGGTTTCATTTCATTTCATTGGGGGTATCACAAACGTGTTAGGGCATGAAAAGTGGAAGGGCATCGCGAACGAATCTTGTGTATGCAACTTCTACTAGGAGAACTTATAAGAGTAAGACGGAAAGGAAAGACGGGTAACATACTGTATATAATAAAGTTAGAAGTTCACATTACAGTAAGTTCAATAATGAAATACAAAGTGTGAGTTTTGAATATATATCCTAACATAATACATATTTATTTTTACATAATATCTTACGAGAAGTTAAATCCCAAAACTTCCGTTGCATACTCCACAGTGTAAAGACAAAAAAAGTGTGATTATAATGTGACAACTTTGTATATATAATTCCACATTATGTAATAGTTACGAACATCCAAATATGTGGATTCTGTCAAAGTATTCCAATGAGAATGTTTTTTTTTCTTTCTTTTCAGTTTTACACTCAAATCCATTATGAAGATTTGGCGCTGTTCGCGCTAATTGTTAAAAGTGTTGGTTACATCATGTAATTTTTATTGACTTAAGCCACAATCTTACTAAAGTCTGCGTTAATCACCGATACTTATATATATGTATATATATATATATATATATATATATATATATATATATATATATATATATATATATATATATATATGTGTGTGTGTGTGTGTGTGTGTGTGTGTGTGTGTGTGTTATTATCGTAGCCGTAACTGTTGCTCTAACGACTAGCGCATGAGCCTTTTCTGTATGAGAGCTCGAGTTCGAGTTCCACTTTAAACTGTAGATCTACCATCTACGTCTCATATAATCTCGGTTCTCAAGAAGAAAGCTAAAATTCATGTTTTGTTTGATTTTGTTTCGTCTCTCTCCCAATTACATAGGGCTGATCTCAAAACAGATTTGTAGTACTCTGTTCAATTGCCATCAAGCGACATAAAAATTAGCAGAGTATTTCTTCTGAATCGAAATCAGAAACTACTTTACGAGACAAGAGGAGACGGGAAAAACTTTTTAGATTATCGAGACGAAAGAGAAATAATCGCCTTCAAAAATCGAGACGAGACGAGAGTTCTATAAAAATTGACGAGACGAGAAAATCTTATTTCTCGTACTTCTCCTGAGGAACATACTATATTTGGGATTGAATTATGGTCCTCACATCAAATATAAAGGATGTACTACTGAGGCATCAAGCTTCTTCCTCCTTAGTGACACGGAAGACTTGATTTGAACGTTTGTGTACTGTTCCGCACGAGACGAGACGAGAAATACAGTTTTCTCCTGTCGTCTCTTAAATTAAGTGTTGGATTCTCGTCTCGTTTTGATTCTCGAAGAATTATTTCTCTTCTCGTTTTATAAATTTATGCCTTGGCTTTTTTCTTAATTTTATCTAGAAATTATGAGAATGCTTCCGAGTTACGAGAGTTCCACTAAGAGAGTAATATATCAATATTTAAATCATATTTAGTATTGAAGTATATTATGTAATAACTTACGTATCTTAAAATGTTGATAAATACTCTTCATTGTTTGTGCTCTTGGGTTTTCTCGGGGTTCTCCCTTTTCCTCCCTTTCTTCATTCCAGCATTTCATTCATTTCTCATCATCAACGTCACCTCTAGCCTAACCGGCATAATCGTGGGACGTAAAACTGAAAGATTTCATTTTACCCTTCATTGTGTTCGTACAGCCACTGTTATAAATTATGAACTTTTACTATGAATGATGTAATTCTAAAACACTGGTATCTAAGACTTCAGTGAATTGTTGCCCATGAGACTTGATAAATATCTTGTCTCGAAAATGAGACAAGAATTGTCGTTTCTTGTATCGTCTCTAACTTGGACAAACACCTCTTGTCTGAACTCTTATTAGAACATACACTTCTCGTCTTATTTCCGAGACGACACGAGAAATTTCTGTATCCTGCACATTACTTTTTTGCTTCTCCAAATACTAAATTTTTCAGTTACCTTTCGTGCCACTGATGAATCCATTTGCTTGATTCATCAAGTATTTAAAAGTTAAACTGAATTTAAATATTTCTCTTTGAAGTATAATCTCTTTCTAATCAGATATGTTTTATTTAAACGAAAAATTCTCTATGCGATCTAGCATGATGCAAAGATTTTAGAAGAACCCGTAGTTATAAATCCTACTAACCTATTATCCTCTTGAAATTTTTGTCAGAAATATAGTGTCTAAGATTTTTTTTATATAATACGTATGTTTTCTATTACCATTATTCTGCGGACAATAACAATTTTAATGTGATAGGATTTAAGTTATATATATATATATATATATATATATATATATATATATATATATATATATATAATATATATATATATATACATATATATATCTTCTTAGCACTTAGTGCGTATCATTCAAAATTACTATATACATGGTGTTTCAAAACAACACCGAGAACGTTCGGAAGCTGATTCCTGACACTAAGATAAGACAAAAAGTATAGACCAAACTGTGTGCACAAATGCTTCCTTTGAGTTATAGACTGCCGAAAACGCGAAAAAATGAAATTTAAAGGTCCAAAACTATGGGACCTACCGTAGTCGGATCAAGACTTAACTTAGTATCTAATATGTGCACTATCCAAATATCCATGTTTCAGAATCCTGCGGTACTTCCGCGACATTTTTTATAGAGGTTGTTGGTGAGTGTTTCAAATTATATTGCCCGTAGCCAAATTCCTTCTATAAAATTTGTTGCGGAAGTACCGCACGATTCTGAAACATGTATTTTTGGATAGAGTACACGCTAGTTCCTAAGTGAAGTCTTGACCCGAGTAGGTCCCATAGGTTTGGGGCTATGGACCATTAAAGTTCATTTTTTCATGTTTTCGACAGCCTATAACTCCGAAAGGAAGCATTTGTGCACCTAGGTTGGTCTATACTTTTTGTCTTATCTTGGTGTCAGGAATCGCCTTCCAAACGTTGTCGGTGTTGTTTTTTGAAACATTCTGTATATATATCATGATTTACAAAAATGTCTGTAAAACGGCTTGTTTCTTTAAAAAAAACTCTCGTGTTGAGCTAGGTGTCTCCACCCAGCACATTGTGCGCCTGCCTATCACTACTTTGTGTGACGTCACTCGCTACGGTGAAGGGCTTCTCTTGAGATTGTCTTGCCTTACCCCAATGAAAATCAAACAATATTTTCGCAAACAGCCACAGCTGGGGGACATAGAGTGGCACAGAACGCACACAGCTTGCTGTATAGCTGCAAATACTTAGAACTATGAGACGTGAGACCCATGGACAACTATAGTTGCTCTCTTGTTACAAGGCGTTCAGTCAGGGAGACAACTTTGGTCTTGGTTGCCTCGCACCTACCAAGGTCAGCTCCTGCGACGGAAGGAAACAACAGCAACATAAAACTACTCCCTTCTGTTTACTTTTCACGAATATTTGTCACCTTCGTGGGTACGGGTCACGTACTTGCGTAGATTTAAATTATATGTTTGTCAAGAATATATTCCCTATAAATATATGAGTACTGAGAAGGAAAAAAAACATGTAGCTATTTTTTTCTCCTTTTTCTATTAGCCAGTGAAAGTGTGTATGGCTGTTTGAACACCCTTCTTTAATTAGTTAGGATTCACTTCGTCTTTTTAGTTAACCTTTGGGTATGAATAACACCGGGACAACTCGTGGTTATGATAGTGGTGTATTTTCGCGCCCGAAGGATTACGGAAATAATAAGTAATGTAGACTCCGATGCTTTTGAAACGGACAATGAAGGTAATTTGTAGGAATATTCTAGCATCAATTTATGTGACACGCATCTACCTCTACCTATTTCGAAATACTGGGTGATATCAATAAAAATAAGTAACTACTTCTGAGAAGTCCTGCTCGTGAATCGGAGTAACTACAGTTGGAGTAATCTCCCTCAATGGGTGATATCAATAAAACGGAGAAGTTACTCATTACGCCCAATTTTGAAGTAGTTACTCGCATTGGTATCAATAAAAAGAGAACTGAGCACTAGTCGTCTCGGCTGACGGAGAAGCCCCGCCCTTTTGAAGTAACCACACCTCTATTCTCGAGCCGAGTAACTACTCCACGTTTGATATCAGCAAAAATCAAAGACTCTTCTGTGATGCTAGTAACTTCTCCAAATTTGTGGAGCAAGCTAAATAGGTGACTCCGTGCGAAATATGGCAGAGTATATGATTGTTTTGCTATGTAGCAAAACTTATAAATTGCATAGAAATGTTGCAAATGGAGATTACAAAAAACAGGTTCATGAAAGAAAATGTAGAGTAGTTAGCACAAAATTTTTAGGAGAATCAACGGAAATTTGAGATGGTGCACTACGTAATGACGAAAAGATGCGGGTTTTCTTGCTTTACGTGAGTGATCCGGGATTCCAGGTCTGAATGTTAGGGGATTCTGTTGTGGCTCAAAGTACTGTGTCTTTGACTACTACAAGTGTAATTGATGCGATTATTGCGAAATATGAAAATTGATTGTTTCCGGAGGTGTGTGTAATATTCAAACAGCAAAGGCAGAGTGGCAAGAACAATATATATTTCCGGGTGCTATCGAAGCACTTGACTATACACACGTGGCAATAAAGAAACCTAGTATTTTGATGACGAATACGCTAATAGGAAGAGCTCCTTCGTGGCTAAGCGCATAGCGTACATGCCTTTGACATGAGAGACCCGCGTTCGATTCCCGGCGGGAGCTCATATGGTTCGGATTCCAAGTTGATCAGTGGGTCCCGTCTCATATAGCCTCGCTACTGAAAAGGACATTAAACTCAAAATCAACTCAACTCAACGCTGATAGGAAGGGTGTATACATGAGAATGTATATTTTTATGACAAGGTGAAAGGGGACACGTATGGTGTGGAAAACGCAATCAGATGGACGTGCTTTATGGCGTGACTGGCTGGACTATTTAAAAAAGGAAACAAAGGGACCAAGTGTCTGATTTCGTTCTTAAAGCCAAACAATCTTGGACAACACGTGATATGCACTTATCGTGCTAATCTTGATATTGCTGGATTCCAATCAACATCCATCAGTTCCAAGAGGTTCGTGGTTTCAGTATTTTTTTTAATGCTCACTCAGATATTAAAGATTCTCTTTTGGATTTGTGTCTCATTTGTAGATGTATTTCATATTTCGTTGCATTTCACTGTACTTGCCTTCAAAGCTTCGGCTTTCCTTCGTTTACTTTCTGGTAACTGTGACTTTGAAAGTACCACTGAAAACTCTTTTATAATATCCACAAATGCACTTTGATTGAAGCTGTCGTTACTACTTGTCCCTTCCATGGCGTTTAGGATACTGCGCCATAAGTTACCCACAACGAAATGACCGCCCAACAGATGGGAGAAATGAGTAACCACTTCTTTAATTGATGCGACTCAATTCTACGTGCAGAGGAAGCGCGAGTAAACGTTCATAAATCTGGAGTAGACTAGACCTGAGTAGGGCTTGTTTTATTGATATGAAATTGAGGGAGGAGATTACTCCAGGTGTAGTTACTCCGATTCTCGAGCAGGACTTGTCAGGAGTAGTTACTTATTTTTATTGATATCACCCAACGTAGAGTGGTTAGCACAACATTTTTTTTAAGGAGAATCAACCGAAATTCGGGGTGGTGGACTACGTAATGATGAAAAGATGCGGGTTTTCTTCAAGGGCGTCGATCCAATGGAGGCCAGGGGGCCCGGCCTCCCCAAAGCACATGTGGGCCCCCTATTGTATTTATGAATATACAATATTTGGCATAATTAGAGTGCAATTTGTCTTAAAATCCTGATGTATATATCTTCTGCATCTGAATGCCCCTCCCCCAAATTTACAGAGAAATCGGTGCCCTTGGTTTTCTTGTGTTACGTGAGTGATCCGGGATTCCAGGTCGGAATGTTAGGGGATTCTGGTGTGGCTCAAAGTACTGTCTATGACTACCTGAAAATGGATTGTTTCCGGAAGTGTGCGTAATATGCAAATAGCAAAGGCAAAGTGGCAAGAACAATATACATTTCTGGGTGCTATCGGAGCACTTGACTATACACAAGTGGCAATAACGAAACCTAGTATTTTGGAGAGTAATACGTTAATAGGAAGAGCTATTTCGTGGCTAAGCGGTTAGCGTACATGCCTTTGGCATAGGAGACCCGCGTTCGATTCCCGGCAGGAGCTCATATGGTTCGGACTCCACGTTAATCAGTGAGTTCTGTCTCATATAGGCACGCTACTCAAAAGGACGTTAAACTAATAATCAACTCAACTCAACGTTGATAGAAAGGGTGTATACATGAGAATGTATTTTGTTTATGTCAAGGCAAAAGGGGACACGTGTGGTGTGGAAAACGCAATCAGATGGACGTGATTTATGACGTGAGTGGCTGGACTATTTTAAAAAGAAAACAAAGGAGCCCAGTGTGTATTTTCGTTCTTAAAGCTAAACAATCTACAAAGACCTTGGACAACACGTGATATGCGCTTGTCGTGTTAATCTTGATATTGCTGGATTCGAATCAGTATCCATCAGCTCAAATAGGTTCATTCCCATGGTTTCAGTATTACTTTCTTCTATCCCGTTTTTTTATTTTTTCTTCTTTTTTATTTTTGTTTTATTCTCGCTCGAATATTAAAGATTCTCTTTTGAATTTGTATCTCAGTCGTAGATGTATTTGGTATCTCGTTGCATTTCACTGTAATTACCTTCAAAGTTTCGGCATTTCTTCGTTTACTTTCTGGTAGCTGTGACTTTGAAAGTACCATTGGAAACTCTTTTATAATACAAATGCACTTTGACTGAAACTGTTGTTGCTACCTGCCCGTTCCATGGCGTTTAGGATACTACGCCATAGGTTAAAAACAACGAAATTACCGCACGACGGATGGAAGAAATGAGTAATCACTTCTTTTATTGATACGACTCACTACTACGCGCAGAAGAAACGCGAGTGAACGTTCATAAATCTGGAGCAGTCTAGACCTGAGTAGTGGCTGGTTTTATTGATACGAAATTGGGTAATATCAATAAAAATAAGTAACTACTCCTGACAAGTCCTGCTCGAGAATCGGAGTAATCTTCTCCTTCAATTTCGTATGGCATGTACGCTAACCGCTTAGCCACGAAATAGCTCTTCCTATTAACGTATTACTCTCCAAAATACTAGGTTTCTTTATTGCCACTTGTGTATAGTCAAGTGCTTCGATAGCACCCGGAAATGTATATTGTTCTTGCCACTTTGCCTTTGCTGTTTGCATATTACGCACACTTCCGGAAACAATCCATTTTCAGGTAGACATAGACAGTACTTTGAGCCACACCAGAATCCCCTGACATTCCGACCTGGAATCCCGGATCACTCACGTAACGCAAGAAAACCAAGGGCACCGATTTCTCTGTAAATTTGGGGGAGGGGCATACAGATGCAGAAGGTGTATATATATCAGGATTTTAAGACAAATTGCACTCTAATTATGCCAAATATTGTATATTCATAAATACAATAGGGGGCCCACATGACCTTTTGGGGGCCCGGGCACCCTGGCCCCCCACAGGATCGGCGCCCTTGAAGAAAACCCGCATCTTTTCATCATTACGTAGTGCACCACCCCGAATTTCGGTTGATTCTCCTTTAAAAACGTGCTAACCACTCTACATTTTCTTTCATAAACTTATAATGCTTTTTGTAATCTCCATTTCTAACATTTCTGTGCCGTTTATAAGTTTTTCTACGTAGTAAAACAATCATATTCTCTGCCATATTTCGCACGGAGTCACCTATTTAGCTTGCTCCACAAATTTGGAGAAGTTACTAGCATCACAGAGGAGTCTTTGATTTTTATTGATATCAAACGCGAAATAGTTACTCGGCTCGAGAATAGAGGTGTGGTTTCTCCAGAAGGGCGGGTCTTCTCCGAGGTCAGCCGAGACGAGTAGTGCTCAGTTCTCTTTTTATTGATACCAATGTGAGTAACTACTACAAATTAGGGAATAATGAGTGACTTCTCCGTTTTATTGTTATTACCCACTGTGTGGTATACAATATACGGAATTCAAGATGGCTGCCATGATGTACACTAAATCATTTAACGCTGTTTCTATACCAATGCCAAATTGTAACATTTTCGTTTACTCCGTTCATGTGTCTCTTTGTTACTGCCCTGTTACAATACATTTTTTCTATTAGATACATATGTCAAACATAGCATTCCCAGTCCCAAATAGATGATGTGTAAAAAATGAGTTCACATTCTCATTTGGGAGAATATTCAAGCCTAGGTTGACGTGTAAAATCATAACCTTTTACATTTAAAACTATATTGTGTGATATGCAATATGGCGGAAATCACGTACTGCAGATTTAAATGGTACACTGTGTCAAGTATATATTCCCTATAAAGATATGAGTACTCAGAAGGAAACATCCACTCCAAATCAGTGCGTCTACGCATGTCGTTGTTATTGTTCTGTCCCAATGACTTGTATACAGATCCACATATGTCTTCTCACAGCAACATACTAATCTTTTCCACAGAATATTTTTCATTCTATACTTTGATCCAGGGGTAGAAATGAAATTTTAGAACTAAGGGGAAAGTCAATAATAGATAGAGTTTGATTAGGCTATGTATCAAGAATACAAACTCAGATAGTCGGAAGTGCAAACAAACTTTAATGGAGAACGACTTAAGCAATAGCGATTGTTGCAGAACAATCAACAGCCAAACAAAACTAATTTCACCATTCAAATTTCCTATTTGTTACTAATAACTACAGATATTTTTCCTTCTTTTGCACAAACACTTCAACTTACTAAGGGGATACTTTCCCCTTGTGCATGCCTGATTTCCACTGTTGCTTTCATCTCAGGCTTTTTACACGTGGACCGTATTTACCGGGCAATTTTGACGCTGGGCCCTTTTGACTCCTGTCTTTTTGTCGCAGGGCCCTTTCGACGGACCTTTTCCACGCTGGGCCGCTTTGACTCAGGCCCTTTTGAGGCGGGCCCTTTTGACCCTGGCTCTTTTGACGCAGGGCCCTTTTAACTCGAGCCCTTTTGACCCGGGTAATTTTGACGAGGGGCCGTTTCTACTCAGGGCCTTTTGTCGCGAGCCCCTTTTACCCGAGCCCTTTTTACCTGCGGTCTTGTAACTCGGGGCCGTTTCTACTCGGGCCCGTTTGACGCAGGGCCCTTTTGACTCTTGTCTTTTTTCTCGCAGGACCCTTTTCACCCGGGACCCTTTGACGCAGGACCGGATTGACTCGGCGACTTTTGTTGCGGAGACTTTTGACCCGGACCTTTTGGCTAAGGCCTTCTTGTAGCGGGGCCCATTTTGACATGGGTCCATTTGACATAAGGCCCTTTTGAGTCTGGGTCCTTTTGACTCGGGATCTTTCTTCGCAGGGCCCTTTTAACTAGAGTCCTTTTGACCCGGGCCCTTTTGATGGGGGCCGTTTAAACGGGGGCCCTTTTTTCGCGGAGAACCTTTCACCCGGGCCCTTTAGACTCGAGCCCTTTGGTCGTCGAGATCTTTTGACCCCGAGCCGTTTAGACTCAGGCACTTTTGTCGTGGAGTCCTTTTATCCGGGCCCTTTTGACCAGGGCTCTTTTCACGCAGAGCCGTTTTTACTCGGGCCCGTTTGATGCAGGGCCGTTTTGACTCGGGTCTTTTTGCCGCGGGACCTTCTGACCCGAGCCTTTTTGACTCGGGCCTTTTTCTAGCGTACCCCTTCTGGTACGGCCCATTTGACGTAGGACCTTTTTGACTCTACCCCTCTTAAGACGGGGCCCTTTTGAATCTGGTCATTTTGTCGCGGAGAACATTGGACTAAGGCCTTTTTCACGCTGTTTTGAAACGGGACCTTTTGAGGCGGGGTCCATTTGACCCGGGCTCTTTTGACGCAGTGCCCTTTAAACTCGAGACCTTTTGAGCCGGATCATTTTGACCAGGGGTTGTTTTGACTCGTGCCTTTTGTCGCGGAGATATTTTGACCTATGCCTTTTAGACGCGGAGCCGTTCTCACTCGGGCCTTTTTGAGCGGGCCCTCTTGACCGGGCCTCTTTTGACCCAGGGCCACTTTGTCGCGGGCCCTTTTGACCCGGCTCCTTTTGACGCGGGGCAGCTTGGACTCGGGCTCTTTTGGCACAGGGACTTTTGTCGTGAAGATCTCATTCCCGCGGCCGATTTTAGTCGGGGCCTTTTGTCGCGGGTGGACATTCACCCGGGTTCTTTTGACCGGATACCTTTTGACCTGGGCTCTTTTCACGCGGGGCCGTTTTTACTCGGGAAAGTTTGACGCAGAACCCTTTTGACTCGGGTCTTTTTTGTCGCAGGACCCTTTTGAGCGGGATCCATTTGACGCGGGGCCGTTTTGACTCGTTCACTTTTATTGCGGAGATCTTTCGAGCAGGTCCCTTTTGACTCGGGCTCTTTTGTAGCGGGTCTCGTTTTGACACGGGTCCATTTGACGCAGGGCCCTTTTGACGTGGGCACGTTTTGCCTTGAACCCTTTCCTCGCCCTTTTGTCTGACCCTTTTGACATAGAACCATATATATAACGCAGCATCTGAAATTCCTGGGGCAGGCGGCGGGTATGAGTAAATTGATTATTAATCGATCCCTGGCGCAGTAAAATTAGTTACGCTACTGGTCATATCTCTTTCTTTCTCTTCTCTCTACATCGTGTCTGGAGATGAATGTTCTGACTAATAGGCTACAGCGGCGATTTTAAAAAGTAAGAAGATATATGCTACCAATTATAAATGTTATGAATTTAAACAATATATGTAGGGCAATAAATCGAAAAATTCTATGTGGGCCTTTTGCCCTCCCCCCTCCCGTTGAAAAAATTCTGCTGGTGTTAGTGATTATCATGTTGCTTAGTTACTGTATTATATTGTGCTATACACACAATAAATACTTCTGTGTTTTATTTAATAATAAGAACCTTATTTATGTTTATTACGGCCCTTGCTTGACAACAGCGAAACATATTCACGCTCAGTGTAATTAGATTTCATTCTCAAATAAGGTCTGTGAAGCGAATGAAATAATTCACACACAAATTTAGGACTTAGAAAAGTGTCCTGCGAACATGTCGTAGGAAATTTCTGAAGAGTAAAAAGCGCTACTAGCAATTCTTAGCAGTTATTAATTTAACATATAAGACAATAAATTGAAAAACTGAGAATACGAATCTTTTCAGAGATGGCAGTGTACTGACGGTTCAAATCTGTGCCTTTACTCCGTATACCTACGTTATTTCCCTAGTCAAAATAAAAACTCTTCAAAATTAATCACAATTTCTTAAGCAACCATCCCTTCCTTGGTGTACTGCGCCGTCACATACCCGTCACGGCGATGTAAAGGCACTTTTGGCGACGAGGATACATACATTACTGATTTATTTTAGCATTATTTAGAAGCTATGAGCATGAAGATTTTTTATTTTTATTTATTCATATATAGCATTTGCTTTCCATCTCTCCCTCTAGTGTAATGGCTAGCATGCGCGCTTTTGATGCACATGGTCCTGAATTCTATTGCTAGTGGAACAGACATGAAATGTATACGTAGTACGATTATTTTAATTCACCTTAAAACGGAGGCCTACGTTTCATATAGCGTCGGTGCCAGAAACGGACGCCGAACTCAAACTAACATTTCCTTTCCAGTGATTTATAACACAACTAAAAGGTGCTCAAGAATCCCTTTTAGTTGGTTGGTTAGAGTTACGTCCCTTCCAGCACTGAGGTTATATAAGATATGGACCCACAGTTTCACGAATCATTTGTACACAAAACAGGTAGTAAACTCATTCTGACCTCATCAGCTTTTATTTTGATTTTACTTTCTTTCTCACACTTCCTATCTCGAATATATTTTGAGTAGTAGTTCTGAAACCACTTTAAACATTAGGTATGGTCCTATTCAGCCTGGGCGCTGCAAAGGAACACTAAATACGAATCAATCCAAACAAATAACACAGTACATTACTGAGATATAAATCTCTCTGTAATAATTTTTAATTAATCTATTGTGAATAGGCTACTTATTGGCAGAGATTTTGAGAGAGAAGAGACGCTCCAGTATAGAGTAAGAAAAGCATTATGCTAAGGAACGACTGTTTCTGTTATGTATTGTTTCACTATATAATATTAGAATTAATATTCATAACTTGATTTCAGTTTTGTGTCTATCCTTAAATTACGGTCTATATTTCTGGTTCTCTTTTCTCTCAGCAGGAACTCCGGCACAGATAAATTTGGCACTACAATCCTGCTTATTGGGAATAAAGTACTATTGTGGCCTGTGTCCATTATGCCTTTTGATCAACATCAATTAAAACATGATTCCGAGTTGAGCAGATAATTTCAAATTCAGAATATTTCAAAAGGAGTATCGGGGATATTATAACTCAAATACAGTAACCAGTTTTACAGCAAAACCAGCGCACTGACACAGCAACTGAAAATGTGGCCCTTGAACTCCGATTGAAAATTATAGCAATAGAATAGTAAGCAGCGGCGCAAATTTGTCTTCAACATTGGGGGAGGGGTAGGACCGTTCTCGTAATCTTTTCTTTTTCTTTTCTTTTCTTTCTTTCTTTCTTTTTTTAAGCGATGTTCAAAATATTTATAAAGTTGAAAAACAATGCTGTGGAGGATCAGGGGAGCAGAGGTACATGTCCCCCTCATGATTGACGGTACATGTCCCCCTCAACCCCCGTCGTGCCAGTGATAATAAGTACTGCATAAATAGTAACAACTGGCTTACCAAACAAAGAAAAAAAGTTCTATAATAGACGCAAATGTCAAAACTTTTGGTAAACTTTAAGTCTATTTTGAAACAAAGATCGACTAATATATCTTAATAATAAATGTGTACAATACATTCTAACAATAAAAACGGAAAATTACTCGTAATTAGCCCTGTAGAAAGGACGCAGAATTGAAGTAGGACCTAACAATGAAATCCGTAATTTTAAACTGCAAATTGAACAACAATAAAATTTGATACACTATTTAACGATTTGAAACATGTGAAAAGCTGCATATCAATGTCCCGCACGGAATGTGAACGCTCTACCACTGAGCCACCGTGCCCTCTATACTATATTAGTAATTTTGTAACTGTTTGTTCCTAGTAGAGGTAACAATTACTGTTTTCATTTAAATATTTTTTTAATGAAAGGAAACAATTGTAGAAAAAAACAGGAAAAAGAACACGCCCTATAACAGCAAGAAAACTGTCAGCTTCCTCTCAACTATCCTCATCGACTCTTCTCCGACCAGTCATAAATAAGCCCCCATACTGAGTTTGGTGACATCCTTTACCACCTACGTTGTGTCGACATTGGACAAACATTGTACATAAAGAAAGTGAAGTAAACTACTTTTTTTTTAGCGGGCATGCATTTAAAATTATTGTTTGAAAATGTTCATTATACTTATATTTTCATATTAGGTGCTCCCCACTACAGATTTTGGTGGGGGGAAATGCAAGCATAAATTTTTGGTGGGGGGAAATTTCCCCGTCCCTCCCGGGATTTCGCACCCTGCGTTTTATAGAAACATGTCAGCTATACATGGTTTGATCCAATTTCTCCCTTATGACAATTTTACTACCCTCATGGCTGGTTCTTTTCTCTTGGAATCGAGAACCCCCTTGGACGTTATTCATACCATCATTCCCGTTGTAATGCCGATTTTCAACTATTCCGCTAGTTTTGAAGCCTTTACAGTGAAGTTGGATCTCTTAAGTGACGAACTTAGTAACTTGTCCATTCATAGTCAATTACCAACTTGGTCACATTTTAGAGTGGTTACTTATCCCGCTTTAGTATTGGCGTTCATTTTTATAGCCATTCTAGCAGGATTGTTAGTTTATGCTTTTATTCGCATTCGTTCCATTAATGTCAACGTGCTTCAGGTTATGAGAACTTATCATGACTCGCGCGATGTGGAATCTCAGTAATGTCTTTCGGCTTGTCCATGACCGTACCTTATATTTCAGCCGTACGCTTATTGGCTTCGAGAGACTTGATTTTGTGGTCAATAGATAACGCTCCTTTTGGTACCACAATGCTAGCCCAAACTGTTCCTTCAGTTTTGGAGGTGAACCTTGGTTTCCCCATCCATTGTGGCGTTCCAGATACGTTACCGCTTGCCAAGCACGGTCCCATTTCGAGTGAGTAGACTGAGCCAAACAAGTACACAGGTACCGTTATGTTCTTAATTTATTTGGAAAACTCCGTGTCCTCCTTTTTTTGACTGTGATTACGTGTATGCACCGTTTTAGAAAGCTCGTGTCCTTTTTTGAGTGTGATTACGTGTATGTGCCGTTTTGGAAAGTTCGTGTTCTCTTTTTGAGTGTGTATACGTGTATGTACACGATGTATATTAGATATTTTTGAAAAGAAAATAATAATAATGGAAATTTAAATTTGAATTTGAATTGGTTCTATTTGAATTAAATCTGATCATATGTTAGTTAATTAGAATATTGGTACATATGATGAAACGTTATTCTGTATCATTTACTTCCGTATCACTGATTAAATTAATAATAATATTGAATATATTTACATTATTGACATTGAGATGAAGATCCCCGTTCGAATCTCGTATTATACAGATGGTTTTTGACTAATAGAAACTTACATTGAGATCAAGACCCCGTTCGAATTTCGTATTATACAGATGTTTTTTGACTAATAGAAACTCACATTGAGATATGTAATTTGGAAAAAATGAAATCTTTGAAAATGAAATGATACAGTTTATTAGAAGTTTCTTGTTAAGTTTAGTTGAATCGTATGCTAAAGCATACTCGTAAGAACAATGTATGAGTGTAAACTTATAAATAATACGTTCGTGTTATTTTATTTTTTTATTCTCTCACATGTATAAGATGTTCGAACAATATGTGAGTATACTAAAATAAGCTTGTTGTTGTTGTTGTTAACTTTTATAAAAGCTCTTGAAATAGTATATAGAAAGTGGGAGGAAACCATTTTATAAGAGGTATTGAAAAATATATATTATAAAATTTACTTGGTGGATGCTGGGATTGAACCCGGGACTCTTAGCACTAGAGGTGAACGCTGTATGATGGGAGGGAAATATTTATTCATGCGGGACTTTATTTTAATTTCTTGTATTGATTAGAAGCGTATTGGTAAATATACGTATACAGAGCGTGGTTTTCGTACGTCTTTTGCTGCTGAACTGAAGAGACAAACTGAATGTTTGTGTGCTTTTGGAAAACCGGTTGGGTAGGAGTGAAGATGATGATGTGTGCTTGCAGGGCGGTGCTAAAACTTGAATTCAAATACAAAGGAAGACCGTTGACACGTTTGGTAAACATCACAGAATACCCCCAGACTAATAGAAATAACTTTGGTGCCGCGGTAGGTGAACAAAAGACATTGTCGGCGAAAACATAAAAGAAAGATTGGGGACGTGGAAGATAAACATCACAGGTTGGAGACAGACTAACAGAAATAACTTTGGTGTAACGATAGGTAAACAAAAGACATTGTCGGGAAAAAACATAAAAGAAAGATTGCGGACGTTGAAGATAAACATCACAGGTTGGAGACAGACTAATAGCAATAACTTTGGTGCCGCGGTAGGTGAACAAAAGACATTGTCGGCGAAAACAAAAAAAAGATTGGGGATGTGGTAGGTGAACATCACAGGTTGGAGACAAACTAATAGAAATAACTTTGGTGCCATGCTGGGTAAACAAAAGATTGTTGGCGAAAACATAAAAGAAAGATTAGGGAACGTGGAAGATAAACATTAGAGAATATGAACTTATAATAAAAACAAGTTTTATGATAGTTCGTTAACAATGAAAACAAAGAAAGTTTTACATTTCGAATGGTAGAACATATGAGGACATTGAACGCGAATTCGAAAGAACATTCACGTATTGAATAATGATCGTGTTGAAACATGAAGGGGTGTTGAAAACGATTGTAATAGAAGATTGCTATATTAATGTAATAATGAATGAATGCAAATACAACGGTAGTTTGTGGTATGATTTATTCCGTTATTTTAGATGGACGATATGTTGGTGTATGGTACATGTGTTGTTAACATGAATAATTATAGAAATTGTAAATAACAGATTTTATTTTAAAAGCATGTAAACTATTTATTTACACGTGATTTATCTAAATCTCTTCTTTGCACATAGATGACAGATGATTGAATAGTACGCCTTATGAATAACGTTAATGAGGGAATACCGTTGTAAAATGGGGAATGATTTTACCACAGTGAAAATACCAAATATTGATGTTTTAAAAGATTATATGAGAACATGTTTTGCTATCCCTATATTTATAAAAATTCTATAGAGAATTGGAAAAGTACATGTGAAAATATTTTAATTGATGTGGTAGGACTGTTTGAAAAATGTTTAAAGTATCACATGATATGATGTTAACGGTAAAGTTTTCCTTATATATTGGGTATGAAGAGAAGTCTTGTATAGTATCATCACGGAGTCGATTCAGAGTCAAGTACGGCGAGAAATTGAGTTGTGCGAAGAGTTAGATTGGGATTCTTCATTTGAGTTTGTAGAATCTCCCAGGAAAAGTTTAAACCTGCGAGAGATTTACCAAATATATTTATTGACGAGGAAACTCAGTATTTTTCTCCAGCTTCGCCAGTATCCTCAGAGATTATTATAGAAGCAAAAATTATTGATTTACGTAAGGATCCAGTATTAATCCCATCATCGCCTGTTGGAATGGTGACATCTTCATCAGTACTTCCAGCATCCCCGTCATTATTAGGAGTAAGAGCATCAAAAAACATTCAACTTCCATCTTTAAAGTGGACACTAGATGCTAAAGAAGAACACCCTCACCTGATTCATTTAGTGAAGAAGAAGAGGAGGAAGAAATTATCCAATTATCTAGTGAGGAGGAAGAAGAAATTATCCAATTATTTAGTGAGGAAAAAGAAAGAGCACCCTCACCTGATTTATTTACTGAAGAAGAGGAAGAAGAAATTTTGCGTTTATTTGATGAACTTTACGAGTGTAAACCCGACACACCAGATGCAAGTGTTACACCGTCACCACCACCACAAACGGTATCCTTAGATTTATCAGTGAAGAAGAAAGAAGAAGAAGAAAAATGTAAGTGTACACAATTGTTTGTGGATGAAAAATGCATCAAAAACAGTATTCTAAATTGGAACCCTAATTGTGTGTTGTTGTGTGAGGGTCGTTTTTTTGACTGTCCGCAACAAATGTCTAACCGCTGCATTTTTATGGACATTGAATCTTTAGAAACCGAGACATGGTTAATTTTTATTAAAGAAAATGTGAGAAAAGAACTTTATAATATATTTCGGAATTAACATAGAATGTATATGAATGCAAACATATTTGGGGAAGAATATTTTAAATTAATAAAAAACCCGAGTTATTTAAATGAATTAGTAGATATTCTACTATCAAAGAATAAGGGATATTAATTTGTAATTTTCATTGACTCTGTACATATATATATTTGTCTAACTTTTATGTAATATTATTATTATTATTTTGCTTGTATATAGTTTTGTATGTTACCGAAATAAATATATAGACAAAATTTTATTTTTGATTCTTTATTTAATATTAAATTTTTTTCCTGAATTAAAAAAAGTAATATACTATTATTAGGTATAAGAATTTTTATTTACAACAATTATATGAAAATCTCTTATTGTAAAAATTGTTTTTTATCATACACGAATGAAAACTGTAGAAAGTTTTCACATACATGCGGTATAAAATGCCAAAAAGTGTTTTCAAAACCAAATACAAAATCGTAATTTAAAATGCAAATATAACTTTGAAAACTAAAAATGCAAGTTGTTAAAAGGAAAATACAAGTTTGAAAACGCAAATTAAAAAATGTGAAAAGTTTTCACACACACACACACACACACACATATATATATATATATATATATATATATATATATATATATATATATATATATATTCGAATGAATTTTTATCCATTTCGTTTACTGTGTAAACTCTGCTTTTGTATTCTTTGGTTCCGTTGGAAACTCAGAACAATCTTTGATTGTGAACTATTAAATAATTCGCTTCATTAGAAGCTCGGTGTTAACTTTAGTTGGTTTGTATCTTCTGCTTCACAAACTTTGAACAAATTTATTTGTGAACTATTAAATAATTGGTTTCCTTGGAAACTCGTTGTTAAAATAAATTGTGAACTATTATATAATTCGCTTCATTAGAAGTTTGTTGTAAAAATTTTACCGATCGCTTATTTTCATATTCTCATTTCTTATAAAAAGTCGTAAGAGCAGATATGCTGCGATCATTTTATTTGTTCGTTTGTTTTACAAACTCTGCATATGTATTGGATCGTTTGCTGTGCAAACTCGTTGTTAAAAATAGATTGTGATTATTTTATTCGTTCGTTTGTTTTACAAACTCTGAACAACCTTTGATTGTGAACTTACAAAATTTTTTTATCTTTTACCGATCGCTTGGTACACAAGCTCAGAGCAGCTACGCTGTGATATTGTAAATAATTCGTTCGTTTGTTTACTGCTTGTGTATTGGATCGTTTCCTGTGCAAACTCCTAACTTTTAGTGGATCGCTTCCATAGGAAACTCGTTTATTTATTTGTTCGTTTCTTATTTTTACGGATCGTATCTTAGTTTTATACTCTCCTAATAAATTAGTCGGAGCAAATTGTATTTGCGAACATTTAAATTCCCATGGAATCTCTGCTTATGTATTGGTTCGTTTGTTACACAAACTCCAAATTTTTAATGGATTGCTTCCATAGGAAGCTCCTTCTTCATTTAACCTCTCGTAATAAATTACTCGAACACTTCGTGTGAGCATACCAAAGATGTTCCGAAAATATTAAAAATTTGTGAACGTATAAATAATTCATTAAATGAAACTCTTACATTGTAAAATGTAAAAAACGGAAATGTAATTTTTAATTTTACTTAGACTGTTTACTTCGTAATTCCTAAGAGCAGTTATGCTGCGCGCGTATAAATAATTCATTAGAAGAAACTCTTACATTGTAAAAAAATAAAATTTTCAAAAATAAAATTGTAAAAAATATTTTTCATATACACATGTTAACGTTCTAATTTCATGAAAAAAATTTTAAAGAATATTTTTTTCCTACGTATAAATTGTAAATCCTATTTTCAAACATAGTTTACACTGTAAGTGTTTTGAAATTTTCCGCGGTGAAGTAAAATATACAAAATAGAAAATGAATCGATAAAAAAGATGTGTAAGGAAATAAATAAATAAAACATGTAATATAAAATGACAAAAAATTATTTACAAATTTCAATAAGATATAAAAATTTACTTACAAATACAATTATGATTTTAAAATGTTAATACTCCTTAAAATAATGTTTAATACATTCAATATTTATAGTATTATTATTATATGCACAATTACATGTTGACCAATGTAATGGTGAAACTCTTTTATCACATGATTCCATTAATTTATTCACTTTCTTTGTATTATTATTATTTTGTGATTGATTAACACAAATGCATATTATATTGTAAATCTTTTTGTAAGAATAACTCTGTAATTAACTGAATGTTATCTATGTTTAACAAAATGTTATATAATGTATATGTAAATGTCCAATCATCAATTGCAGTATGACAATGCACTGTTGCAAATTCTTCATATAAGTCATGAAAAGTTTGTGTGCTTACCATTGTACGCCATGCATTATAGCATAACATATCATAGTCTAAAGTAATACAGTCATGCTCGTCTAAAATACTGCGATTTTGAAAACACCCGTAACACAAAAGTTTTCGCTGGGGTTTACAACGAGCAATACATAATAACACACATTGTTCATTTATAGAAAAAGAAGAACACTGATATTCGCAATAGTCTTACATATTTAGGGAACGACATTCATACTCATCGTATGGATTGTTGATACACATCTTTATCGTGTTCAAGATATGCTTCTCTTAAGTCAGAAATATGATAATCATTAAACGTGATTTCTTGATACGTATAATTAAATTTGTTTATAAGATATGTATTAATGTTTACTTGTATATATTTCACATGAATTTTCAAATATTGGTTTAGTATTTGTTCACGTGTTGATTTCTTGATTAGGAAATTTCACACAATAGTATTTAATACTTCATCACTTTCACTCACACATTTATGATCAGTTTCTTTCCCACTACGATTCGCACAGCCTTCACAAAGTAATGGTTCAGAAAGTTTATATTTTTCTAGTATTTGCTTCACACAAATTTCACTTACTTCATTAGGAGTACAATCACACTTCAGTTCATTGAATATCAAACTGTCATTAGAAGTTGTATTTTGATTTACTACTGCAACTTCATCTTCAAATTCTATTTCATTTGGATATCTGAAACTTCTTCTGTAGACTTGTTCGGGAATTGGATCCCCTCTGGGAAATATTATGCGACATGTATCATCTTCTTCAGGAATTTCAGGATCATTTGGATGTACAAGAATAATTTTCTTTTGTTTTTCAAGTTGAAAACGTTTCTCACGTGGTGAAATATACTTAGACTTTACACATTCACTTTGCGATAAAGAAAGATTGGTCTCAATTTCACCTTTTCGTTTCTTATTATGAGATGAAGAAGAACCAGAATGTGTTTCTTGCTTTTTACCCTCGGAAACAGCTTGCTTTTGACTGTACATTGTAACAGCGTATCACTCACTTTATCTGATCTAGTACAGCTATACGCATGCGTGCTTTTATATTATATTGTGACATGCGCGAAAACCAAGTACAAGTATACACACGCATTTGACATGCGCGAAAAACATAGCACGAGTATGCGCACGCATGTAATTTATACTGTCATGTGACATGTTTAAATACATTGAGAAAAGAAACAGGTGTGATTATATAGTTTTTTCATTGCATTACTATATCATTAGAACATTTATATGTAATAATAGACATGTACGTGTTTTGTTAGGGATGAAATTAATATTAACAATTGCATACTTTGTAATTCATTTACTAACACTTAGTGCTTGCTAAAGCAATGTTGGAACAAACGATATGTTGAAAAATAAATAAATTCTGATATCAGAGAAAACAAGATTGGATTTTAATTCATGTGCTTACAAACTTAGTAATTCAAATAGTTTATTTCACAACTATGGGAATTTATTCCTTCAAATGAAGCACGAAGCTTATGATTTTCTTGCTTGGTGCAAAACTAAAGAAGACGAAAATAAATACATTAAAGAGTATCATGCTCACGAAGGTATAAATTTAATGGAAAATAATATTGGATTGAACACGAGTCTGAGGTACATTGCTAAAATATTCCTCAATTTACTATATGGAAAATGGGTACAAAGAACCGATCTTACACAATCAAAACTCGTTGACGTACTTGCTGTCACCGCAGTACGAGGTACAAATTGTAACACCAACTGGTGATAAACATGATTTTCACATACATGGACATCAAGAAAAATAGTGATAAGTTGGAAAGGAGATGCTAAAGACAATAATAAAGCTTGATATCGTATTGACAATACTAGTACTTTTGCAATATTAGAAGAACAATATATGTATATTTGTGCTAAGATCATACTAATAATCGTGTTTTAGATAGTAGAAATACTAAAGTTCTAATATTTTATTATTATTATTATTTCGTTAGAAGAAGAATTAATTATTTGATTACAGATGGCTTCTACAAGTGCAGTCCAGCTAACTCAATTGTTAATCATGGCAGAACGCTTTGGATATGAGACATCCGAAGTTGTTTATTATACTTGGAAAATGATAGTGGAAAAATTTCATAGCAATGGGGTGCGTGTACGTAGCCCTGAGTATGAAGTTGAGTATGAGTATGAGTATGAGTATGAGCGTTTTTTGCAAGCGCTATTTAGGCATTATGAGACTATTCAGGGAATTATTTTGGCAACCTGTGAAACCGCTGCTGATATTTCTGATTTATATCAGTGCGGATTTTTTCTGAGGATAGTATAAAAAATCAGGCTTGCGAAAAGTTCAACCAACTGATATTGGCAGGCAAAACTGATGGTTTACTTGATGATGCCGCTGCTGAGCTATTAGGTAATCCTGTGAACTTACTAGGAACAAGTTCTGCAAGTTCTGGGGAACCTATGAACTTAACTGGATTTGGTTTTGTGAGTTTCGAGGAAGCACCTAAAACAATGGATGGTATGGGTGCACAACAGTTTGAAATAGTAAGAGGTACATCCCGTAATTATACGTATTTCGAGCTAAAGGGGACAGAGCTAACCATTAAGTGTATGGGTTCAAATGGGATCGAAGATCTGGGAAAATATATACGAAATCTGTTTGATTTTGTAATGACCCATACACTAAAGGATGTTGACAAGAACACATTTGTAGGAATAACTATCGAGAGCAGTGCCTCAAAGTTAAAACGATATACGTAACATGGCGCAAAAAATCGAAATTGAACCCAAAGGTTCTCTTTTCCATAGTGGAAAACACCTCAATAGTAATGAGAAAATTCTAATTGAAGCTGCATAGTGTGCATCTCCAAAAGGGAAGAGATAACTCTTAAATATTGGATGACTTTTTAAAGATAAATTACTTCCTATGAAAAAGGACGTGTACTGCCTCCCAAAGAGTGTGATTCTGGGGATGGCAATGGTCGATCAAAGGTGTAATCGAGTGTATAAATTGAAAAACAATCTAAAACGCTTGTTGAAACAAGCAAGGAAACTAGCCATAAAATTAGGAATAAACGCTGCAGATCAAAATGGATGTACTTTGAACGACGTGAAAAAATACAAAACCACCTTGCTCCCAAGTACCAAATCATTGTGTATGAAAGAAATCAAATGACGTGGGAATTTTATGTGATATATCCGGGGATTAAGGGTGGTAAGCAAATATATTTGTTGTACGAAGATAATCACTACCAACTGGTAACTAGTATCCGTAAACTTTTTGGAGCCGTGGGCTTTTGCGATTATTGTTTGCAAAAGTACAAAACAAAAAATTCTCCGATTTATTATTATTATTAGTATAAAGTCTTCATTTATTCAGCAATATGAAACTTGTAAGACACACCTATACATTTCTTAAGATTTATAAACACTTATTTGCAATAATGAAACATCTTTCATTAGTTTATATTGGTTTCTACACGATTTTTAATCTGTATTGTGTTAATTAGTTTTTGTTTTGCTACATTTTCAACTCATTCACATAAATATCTGAAGAAATGTTTAGTATGATAGCACTGCACTGGACTGCACTGCACAGTAACTATTTTTCTTAGATATTTACTTGAGTAAGATTTAGTTGTAACGTTCGCAGAAAAAAATCATGGCAAAGCGTACCTTTTCACAGTTTGTACATGTAATACAGCTACAGAAGAGTAAAATTTTCATCCATACCTTTATTATTTCTTCATATTTTTTCAATCACAAACACTATCACTATCACTATGGTTTTTATTCCGAATTAAGAATTTCTTAAAATCTTTCTGCAAGAATATTTCTATCAGTTGATTAACAAATGTATAATTATGAATGGCATCATTATATATATGAAAAAACTGTTCTAATTTATTAAAAGTATTGCCGTGAATCTTTTGAAACTCATACCAAATTTCCTTCTGTATATCCATGTCCATAACAACACTTAGTACTTTTGTTGTCAATATATTTTTATGTAACAGAATACAGTCATGGTTTATTGCGTCTTTTAATCCACGTGCACATCCACTGCAAAGAAGCATACTTCTTCATTTAGATTCCCACATTTGAAACGCATTTATTAAGCACTGAATGGTTATGTGAATATTATTGCAGAAACAGACCGATACGTTTTCAGCATTAGACATTTTTTTTTCAGTTTGAATCTTCAATAGTTACAAAGTAAACGAAGGTTCTGTTCAAACAGTTTTGAAAATATTGGTTTTTATGTAATTTTCTAAAACACTAGGCACAAATATCTTCACTGCCCACCATACGAAGAAGAAATCTTTTCATCGACTACAACCAGCACAAGATTATTCTTGTGTACCTTTCTTAACTGTGGTATTTATACTTTTCACCGTGGGATGTATTGTCTTGTTTGAATTAACCAATGAAAACAGGTTTTAACAAGTTTAAGGTAGACCTAAACTCATAGTTTCCACCCCCTATTAGTTTTAGATGCTATTCTTTTATGATTATGAAGTGATTCTTATATTCAAATTAACTTGAATATCACATCTTTGCAACAGTTTTTTACAACAGATAAAGTCACCCATACCGTTTACCGGCGTTTGCTTAAATTTCTATATACTGACATTTAGATCATTAATTAGAAATCATGATACCTAAACACCAATAGATCCTTTGCATTTGCTTGTTTTAATTAGACTGTTGGATTCCAACGCATCGTGCCAATTTGACCTGATCGATAAATAATCCTTTTAAAAAGTTAAAGGAGAGATTTTAACAATTTCTACTAGACAATTCTATAGTTTTGGCTATCTTACATTTAAAACATGGTGGATTGCTTTCTTTTCTGACAACTTTTAGCAACGAGTGGAACCATCGTATTTACAGAGTACTCCACACTTGAAAAAATTTATTACAGTTGTTACCATGACACAGTAGCTATTGAACTTTCGCTAAAATATGTGCACAGATAAAGTTCGATGTACAATAGGGAGAAACAAATGCTATCGAAAACTCGCTAAGTGTTAAGGATCATATTATTCTTGTAGACAATCCATGTAGTAAGTTGCGGATATATGTTAGAACTGAAACCTGCATCATGTATTTGACCAGTGCTAGGAATTCCTGTAAATGTTCATTTTGAGTAAATTTTCATTATGTAGGCCAATAGTCTTATATGCTAAAAGCTTAGGAAAGAACAAATATCCAATTCGTAACAGTATTTTTTGGTAAACTGTCTCACAAACTCCTTCTTATGTCTGAAGTTTCATGAAACTAGAATTTATTTGTACAAGTAATCCCTGATTTATTTCCTATTTATTTGTATTCTTTTTCTTGTCTATATGACACATATTCAAATATCATTTACTTATTCAAATAGGTTACACATCTCTAATGTATTGAATTAGATTCAATCTCCAGCATGAGCTTCCTCCCCCTCTTTGCTAAGCGGATAGCGTACATGCTATCGGGGTGGCAGACCCGGGTCCTGTAGGAGATCATCTTATTTCCACTTTTCTTCACGTACAATAACAATAACTTTGTGAGATTACATAAAATACCCCTCGCTGTTCAAAGGGGAGGTAAACTAAACTTAATCTCCACCACTTATGTTACATTTCCTATCATTTCATTTATTCATTTACCCACTTGTTTTAAAAAGAAGACTGCTAGAAACAATTTTCAGTTCAAGTTCTTGAAAACAACCATCTTTTAGTACGTATTAATCTTACTTATTTAACTGCCTACTTATGTACTGTTCAAAACACAAAAGATTTGTCCAAAGTTTTTCAAAGATTTGATGATAAATCTATAAGCACGTTAGCCATAGTTCACTATTGTTTTCTTATCGATTCTCAAGACCAAACTTTTATTCTTTCATAACAAGTCAGTCCCATGATTCACAATCAATTTTAACAGTTTTGGAATAGAATTTCTCTGAGCAATCCAATAAAATATAAAAAAAGATACGTTCATGTTTTACACAATTATGAGGTTTACTATGATGACAAAGTTTCAATGCTAGTTTTTCGGTACTAGTTGGGAGATCACTGCTTCCTGCAGTTAGAATTTTTCATTAGGTATTCATTTGTCATAGCGGGATCATAATAGCTCAGTGGAAGAGCGTTCATTTCCACTGCTTGGGGTCCATGATTCGATCCTCGCTTGCATTAATTATTTCAACATTTTCAGGACAAACATTAAGTTTGAATTTATTTTTATAAATTGTGGTGGACAAACACCGTGCTCGTAAGTTTATTTTCGGGATTCTCCCGTTTCCTCCTACTTTCTATATATTTTTCAACAGCTTTCTTTTTGTAAAGCAAAGCAATATAAAAGATTCATTACTTATACTCACCGTCTCTTTACCCTAACCGGCATAATCGTGGGACTCAAAGATTTCATTTCATTTATTATTCAAGATAATTTCATAGTTAAGCGTACACAGATACCATAGTAAGTAAGTAAGTATTTTTTTATTTCTAAGAGACAATTTGCTATTTAATCTTCACAAATATTCAGAGTTCGATTCCTTGCTGCACAAAGAAAATATTCTGATGACAGTATTAAGTATCTAAACTGAACTGAACTGAAGTTCTTCTTTTTCTTCTTTGGGGATTGCGGTGGGTCAGTGGTAAAGCGGTAACCTTTGGTGCTTGGGGTTACTGATTCGATCCTAGCTTACTCCAATTATTTGAACGTTTTCATGACAATTATCAAGTTTTGAATTTTGTGGTGAGTAAACACCGTGTGCCTGTGTTTCTCAAGGTCGCTTTTTATAAAGTTTCTAAGGGCTTATAAACATGCTATAATACAACAAATCACCGTAGCCTAAGTGTAGGGATTCCATTTCATTTCATTTTTTTCCAAGTTCTTCTATAACCCATGTGGATAAATGGTATGCCAATTAACATATATGTTATAGTTTGTCATTCCACACTGAATCCCTTCATCCATATTTTTACCTTAGATAGCTGGACATTATCGTGTTTTTGCACAAAATTTCATATAAAATGTTATGGCTCGCAAATTCACAGCTTCAAACCCGAAAAGAAATACCTAGTTAATTATTCAAGGAATAAAAAACTGCTCTCAATGTATGTTCGCCGAAGCCACCTGGTACGAAGTACATTTTACTGTTCACAGAAGAAAAGTTTTCAAATTCTCTAACTTGTCTGCATAAAACTTCTCAAAATTCGCCCGTTTCCTCCCAGTTTTCACTACCTGTATTTTATTTATTCAGTCATCTTAACCCATTTGGGACCAGCGTCCTATTTTTAGGACACTTGATATTTTATTTTTTATAACAAAGAAGAATAAGGTTTTCGTGTTTTGCTAATTACAGGGAGCAATTGGAGACCTGTCATAATGCACTGTAATTTTTTGATACATTTTCCCCTTTCCTTCTGTAAAAGAGGGACGCTTAAATTTATCTGTGTAAGTTACTTTATTTGGGTATGTGTCGGGTAAGGTTATTTTTTTGTTTTTAATACAAACAATGCATTTAATTTATATGTATTAGTGTGCAATAGGTACGCGGCAATCAGACTATAAAAAAGTTATTTTAGTTTTGTTTTTACTTTCGGTGCTATAGATGTTGAAACACTAGTGTCATATAAATAGGACGCTGGTCCAATGCAATATACTACTAAGTAATAAAAGCGAATGTATAGATAGACTGACGCCCTTGATTTTTCGCGTTCTTACGCTTATCATTCATTGTTCAATGCTTAACATTTACGATTTTTTACTTTTCTCAATTGAATGCAATTTACATCTAACTTTAATGTAACTAAAGTAGAGAAATAAGTGGTAGAAAAGGAAAAGTGCTGCATAATAATTTTCAAATTTGAAAATAGAAATTCGCATCATACACAAAGCTTCCCCAAGTTTATGTACAAACTGACCGAAACTTTAGCGATCTGAAAGAGAAAAGTTGTAAACAAATCACCTACAGAGATATTCTTTTGTATATTTTCAACAGTGACACAGTACAATATAGCTATAGTGAAGGAAATAGTTCATTATGATGTACATATAACCAACAATCATCATTTTTTGTTGTACAATGATAAAACTCGTTATAAGTATTTGATCTCTGCTATGGAAAGAATATGAAAATAAAGGAGAGTGCTAGCGACAATATACATCATGATAGAGAAGGTTTTTCTTAAGCTTCCAGAGTAGTTTTCAATATGCTAGATATTGTAGCTGGTCCGAATAGTTATATGCTATATTTTGAGAATTTTTTCGCAAGTAGAGTTCTGCTAATACATCTTCGTGAGTTGGGATTCAGAGTAATCGGTACTCTGCAAAGCAATCGTGTGTCTCAGGATCCATTGACTGATTCAAGGGTTGAGTAAATACATGTGCACGGAGTTCATATGAATACAGATTCGACTGGGATGGCAAGTTGTCATTGCCAAATGGCACAAATTCTGACAGCCTACATCCTGTTTCGTGAACGTTGAGGTGGAGCCGACTACATCATGAACATATTAGAATTGAGAAGCCTCATGTTATCCTACAATAGCCATATGGCAGGTGTCGACTGCTTCGACTTACTAGTTCAAAAAATTAGAATTGATATAAGATGCAAAAAGTGGTATTGGGTGATATTTTCACGAATTATTAACATGATGATCGTAAACTCCTAATTATGTTTACGAAACCAACTCAGTTCAATATGGATCTTCTGACATTTCCACGCAACATATCTGTATATCTATGATATATATCAAACTTGGCCGTCACCTCTTCAAATGTATTCAATGATGTACGCCTCGCTGGAAGTTGTTACTTCATTATGGAAAGGAAGACGTAAAGATGCCATGATAATAGATACACTTGAATACCATTATCGTACTTTGAAAAGTGTAATGTCACATTGTGTTTCAAAGCGTTTCGTGAAATACCAAGTAGGCGAAGAAAAACAAACTTTGAATCAAAGCCAAACACGTGTAACAAACTAGCACAGGTAGATCGAAATTACAAAATAGCAAACATCGTTAATAAACACCAATACAAAACACACATGCATATATATATACACGGTATATATATATATATATATATATATATATATATATATATATATATATATATATTAATCAGGAAGATTTCGTGCTTCGATTGACTGGCCGTGATCACTCAATGCCTCGAAAGACTTAGCGGTAAAAATTTGAATTGCTTCTTTCAAGCAATAGAATGCAATTAGTTAGGAATATGGCCTTTGTAGTATATCAGAAAGGACCAGCGTCCTATTTATAGGACAGGGCGTAAGTCACATCTGATGCGCAGGAAAAATCAAAATGTCATATTTTCGTGATACTTAGGCAATAATAAACTAAACTGAATTCTTAAAGTGAAAGAAATCAGAAAATAATAATTTGGTCCCAAATGGGTTAAACGGATTTAATCTGATTTAATCAAAAAGTAAAATTCAAACTTCTTTTACAGTATACTACGTTATTCAGTATACCTTGTTTTAATTCTTATTTATGAAATATGAACACAAGCAAATAACTCAATAAGTCTGCTTCACCCTACAACTATGTATATTGGTTAAAAAATAAAAGGAAAACAAACTAATTATCCTGAAAACTCAAGTGCAATTTGAAACTGTAGGGAAATCAAATTAGTTATTGTAGACCCTACAGCAAAATTAAAAATTGTTTGATTGGTAACTGTTAACTAAATAATGCATCGTACTGAAAAGCATAAAGATTTTTTCCCTGCTTTTTAAAAAAAAATTCTAAGAACAATTCTTATTCTGAAAATATCCTTTTCATACTTCAAAACGTTACTGTTAATAAAAGGTATCTATATGTTTCATTATACAATATTCATCAATATAAGTTCAATATGATCCGGAAAGAAAAAAACAAATGTTAGACATTTTATGACCTTTGTTAGGCAGGTTTAAAAATTCAAAAGAAAGAAAACTCATATATACCCTTCACCCAAAACAAGCATATTTTATTTACATTTTATATATATATATATATATTTACAAGTATTTACAAAATTTACAAGCCCAAAATTACCTCCCCTCCCTCCCATCCCTCTCCCTCTACCATTTCTTCTTCCTTCTGCATCAGATCATTTTCTTCGTCTTCCTTTTCTTCTTTTTCCATGATGTCCCTCACCCGCCCCTCTAAGTCCCATGGCATCCCTAATACTTCCCCATCATCACAATCTCTGTCTTTTTCGTCTGTATAAATTTTTAAAAGTTCAACGTTTACGAAGTTCTCACATGAATACAATCTTTTTTGTTTTTTTATTTAACGAACATGTCGATGACAAAAAGTTTGAGGTCCTATGTCCTCTATTTTTAATTTTGTCCATACAATATTCATTTGTAGTAAGTGGTCTTCCATAAGGGTAGGTATCATTTTTTGGACAACACATCTTTTCGCTCTTTCCCCCTCATCCGCTAACAATAAGCTATCCATTTTGTTGACCCATTGGATGTGGCTCGATGACGAGGAGGGGGAGGCGGCGGAAGTACTTGGTTGTGGTTGTGGTTCCATTCTTCTGCAAAATAAATTAAAGAAAAGTATTATTAGTACAACTTATTTTCACCAGAGTGGAATCAATTATAATCTACACTAATAAAATTCTATTATTCTAATCACAAACTCAATTACATTGTTTAACTTGAACAACTTATGTATAATTGTAGAAGGGTAAACATCACAAAAATTTCACCGATGTGTAAAAAATTATATTTGATTTCTGGTGTGAATTTTATGGTTCAAATTAGCACTAAAATTTTTCCAGGAGCAAAGTTTTAAAGTTGTGTGTGTGTGTGTTTAATTTTCAATATCTTTTTTTAAAAAATAACACTTTTAAATCAAGTCTAATGTTCCTGTGTAGCCTAACATACTCCTTTACGCTAATAATTATGCTAATGGCACAAACTATTCCGGCTTTAATTTCCAATTGTGATAAAATACTAGTTTCCTATAGTCACACTGCTAAACGGGATAGCAAACTCAAAATCAATTCAACTTAACCGATAACCTGCGTCTTTGGTCTCAAAGTTTCGAGTTCATTTTCCAATGATCGTTAGTTAATAGGTTCATGTCTCATATAGCATTGCTGCTGAACGCTTTGGTTAATTGAAATTAAGCTACCGATAATAAATCTTACAATATGTTCGTATATTTTAATAATCGGTGCTAACGAACCCGGGTTCAATTTCCGGTTGTATCCTAAAAGTTTCACGTTAAGGATATCGCCTTTGGTAAAAGTGAGTCAAAATTTAATTTCCAGTGGTCCGGCATGTTCTAAGCCCTAATGCCTTTGGTGCAAACAAAACCCTGGTACCACGTAACGTATTCACTAAAACTAGCATCTTTACTGCAAACATGTCTGCGATCTCAACTACAAATTTCGCATGTCATAATTTTTTTTAATGTTGTTGCCTTTCGTGCTAAGCCGTACAAGTTTAATTCCCGGGCAAAACCTAGGCGCATAAACAAACTCACCTTAACACCGGCGTGCGGATTTAATTCCCGCGTGGACCTAACACAGGCGTATGGGTTCAAATCCCGGGCGGGTCTACGCGTGTAAACAAACTCACCTCAAATTCCCTACACCGGAATGCGGGTTCAAATCCCGCGCAAACCTACGTGGACAAATAAACAAAGCTAACTTAAATGCCCTACACCGGCAACGCTGCAAAGGTTCGGAAATTAATTTTCAATGGTAAGCATCATATTTAATTTCGGGTTTTATTCAGTCAGTCCAGTCCAAATAGCTATAGGATATTCAAGTAAAGATTTTCCCCACATTCAAAATGTATTCTGTAATACTTGAATATATCTTTCACTTCATTTCCCAAAATGTATACTCAACCCTCAAAATCTGAGGGGCTAAACAAATTGTTATTTTTTTCACTGTATATAAATCAAATTTTCACACGGACAAACTCCAAGTAATTTATTAAAAGTGAAAATGCGTTCGCTTGATATGAGTAGTGTCTTTAGTTCAAGCCTTGAATCGGTTATAAATGAACAAACGAAATGTATATCGGTTTTCTTATGCATCTCTATATCAATTTAAACTTATAAATACTCTTTCAACGATAAACAAAAATAAGATTGTGTGTGTTTTCAATAACCATATTAAAACAGTAAAATTATATTTCTTCTATACTTATTTTTTTCTTTCATCGAATAACCCTGTACTAATCCTTATATAATTGTCTTCAAACATTTGTTTTCCTAAGAAATTATCATTTTTTCATTACTTTAATACAAAATCAAATATACTAACAACTGTACTTGTATGACACCTAACGGGAAAATTCTAAATTAGACCTTAGTTTAGTTTAACCGTGTGTCGTGTTGACGTATTTCGTCGATGGTCCCGAATATATTTCTATATTTTAAAGGTAAAGTATGCTATATTTCGTTTTAACCGTAAAAAATACTAGTGATAGCATTAAATAACAGGCATAAACCCTTCTTGCACTTGTATTGTGTCAATAAAACATACTTTGTGGGGCATAGCTTCTTCTATCAGTAATCACACATGTTCATTATGTTACAAAGCCCTAAGGGGGACCTACCTACTTACCAACACATAGGGCCCTTCAGTTGAACATAATCATCATCATCATGTTATTACAATATACGTATATTACCAATGCATAAAAAACGTTTACCTATTCAGAAAAAAATCCCACTTACTTGTAGGGTACCTAGCTAACGAGCAAAACCCCTTTTTACTTGGAAAAAGCACCTTCCTACATCATTACAGTGTATAATCAATCCATTTTTTAATACTGTTAAAATCTAAGGGGACCCTAACTAATGGGAAACACGCCCTCAGTTGAAGAAGTACATGCTAGGGATAGCCGTACATAATTTCATTTCGCTGTAATACAATACATGTTCAATTTATTTTTAATAGTGTTAAAATCTATGGGATCTATCTAGCGGGCAAGACCCCCTCAGTTGGAAAAACATGCTAGGGATAACCCTACATAATTCTCTTTCGCTTCGAGAATACACAAGTTTTCAAGATCAAAAGACAGTCTTCAATAACCAATGTATTTATTTATTTAGGAAGGGCCTCCCACCCGTAAAATTTTCATCCTCTCTCTCTTTCTTAACATTAAAGCTATTGTTCGCGTTATGCGGGTACCACCCCACAAATAATATTTACTATTTACTATCAGTAGTGTTTACTATTAAAACACAAGAAAATAAATAAAAAGTACTAGCCATCCACGTATAAGTTACAAAACTCTAAAACAGTGGGGCTCCTTCCCCCAAACTGAAACTTTTTTCTTTCTTTCTTTCTTTTTTCAAATAAGTCATTACTAGTTCTTATATAAATGTCTTCAAACATTTGCTTCCCTAAAAGATTATCAAATATAGTACCAACCGTACTTGTATGACATCTAACTGCAAAATTCTAAATTACATCATAATTCAGTTCAACCCCATCTGTAGTGGTAACATATATCCTGTGTAAGTGTTTTTTAAAGTGTAAAGTGCACTCATTTCAGTACACAATTGGTGTAACAATATGTATTAAAGTTAAAATTCATAACAAATCAGTGAAACATATTGTAATTAAGCACACTATAATTAAGCAAATAAAACTCTATAAGTAAATGGTTCGTCTTTAGCCATTGGTAAAATCAACGGGGCGGTTCTTAAGGGAGAAAAGACCAGTATATTCATTTTACAAATGTTCATTCATATATTCTTAATACTTTTCATTAATTATAAATAAAGTCAACATGTCCGATAACGTTCAATGTACAAAATTTTTCCTTCTTTTTGTTATAAAGCTAAAAATTCATAACGGGTGTCGGTCATAATTCATCATGTTTAAAAAATCGACACGTTGAAGTTATTCAGTATTCAGTCCTCCAGCAGAAATCTAAAAATTTTTATTTACAAGTTTATCAACCGAGGTAGGCATCTTAACAGTAAATGACCTTTCAAGGGAAAGCTACCATTTTTCGTATTTACGACAAGCTGTCGCCATAGTTCATGTAGAAATTAGAATACATCGTACGGTTCTCAACTAATTAAGGATATGGTTACATATAAAACTTTCACGTTGCCAAAATCATATCGCCAAAAAACATTTATGTGTTTGTCCATAACATCTTGTGAAGAGAGGAAAGAAATGGTTCTACATGTCGCAGACATTAAATCTCTATCTATCTGCCTTCTAACTAAGTCAGTATCAGTGCAGATAACTAAGTCAGTGTCAATCATGGTTAATGGATGTTGTTTCAGTACAGAGGGGAAATGGGAAATAAAAGTAGAAAGTTCAATGACACTGTATAGCTATGTCTTTCGCCACTCGGATTTCTAACGGAAGCAAGGGGAAGCGTACGTCACCTACCCGGAAGCAATCCTTTGCAATAGTAAGACTGAGTGTTCATTTCTAGGATAGTCTCTATGAGAGACGAAAGAATCATTCGGTCTCTCTGCATTTGAAACTTAAATACAGGCTATAAGAACTGAGTTAACTAAAAGCCAAGAACAAAGTCAATAAAAATGAATATTAACAAATAAATAAATAAACTATTCAATCCACACACAATTTTCCCAGCTCACAATGTTATTTTTTCTCTCCACGTTACATATGAAGATTGCAATAATTCTCTCATACAGCGTTCAACTCAGGTGCTAAGGGTCCCGGGTTCAATCCCAGCATCCACCAAATAAACTTTCCTAATATATATTTTTCAATACCTTTTATAAAATGGTTTCCTCTCACTTTCTATATACTCTTTCATGACCTTTTATAAATAATTAACAACAACAACAACTTTCCATATTTTAAAAACGAGCTTATTTTAGTATACTCACATATTGTTCGAACATCTTATACATGTGAGAGAATAAAAAAATAAAATAACACGAACGTATTATTTATAAGTTTACACTCATACAGTGTTCTTACGAGTATGCTTTAGCATACGATTCAACTAAACTTAACAAGAAACTTCTAATAAACTGTATCATTTCATTTTCAAAGATTTCATTTTTTCCAAATTACATATCTCAATGTGAGTTTCTATTAGTCAAAAACCATCTGTATAATACGGAATTCGAACGGGGGTCTTGATCTCAATGTAAGTTTCTATTAGTCAAAAACCATCTGTATAATACGAGATTCGAACGGGGATCTTCATCTCAATGTCAATAATGTAAATATATTCAATATTATTATTAATTTAATCAGTGATACGGAAGTAAGAGATACAGTATAACGTTTCATTATATGTACCAATATTCTAATTAACTAACATATGATCAGATTTAATTCAAATCAAACCATTTCAAATTCAAATTTAAATTTCCATTATTATTATTATTTTCTTTTCAAAAATATCCAATATACATCGTGTACATACACGTATACACACTCAAAAAGAGAACACGAACTTTCCAAAACGGTACATACACGTAATCACACTCAAAAAAGGACACGAGCTTTCTAAAATGGTGCATACACGTAATCACAGTCAAAAAAAGGAGGACACGGAGTTTTCCAAATAAATTAAGAACATAACGGTACCTGTGTACTTGTTTGGCTCAGTCTACTCGAGTGTTCTCCCTTTGCCCACATTCATAGTCTTTCTTAGGTTTGGTCTGGTCTTCTTCGTAACGACATGACGGCTACTCGAATAGGTTCTTAGTTCCATTAACTACAGGTTCAGCTGAAATTTTCTATGAGAGGTTAAGTTTCTTTTGTTTAACGACATGCCTTTTGCTTAGGTTAGGTTAGGTTAGGTTCTTTTGTTTTTGCTTTTCTTTTGTTTCTTTTGTTTAAGCAGGGTTTTGTCTTCCGATCATCTTCAGTCGTACACGTTTCAAAGGCTTGATTCTTTTCGTGTCGGATGATTTTGGTTTTGACAATTCTTATCCCAGGTTCAGCTCATAGATTTCAGGAGGTTTTCCTACTCGTGGCATATACGACATGCCCGTAGGGAATTTACCGTTTCGATTCTAACACGTTCAGCCACGTTAGTATGGAGGTAGATCCTTCACGTTTCATAGTGAGAGTATTCAGGCTTACTCTTGGATCGTTCCTCTTTTCAAATACTTTGTGGAAGTTAGGAAGCTCATCAGGTCCCGAACCTATTTCAAAACTCGTTCCGATTACCTTTGTTTCGCGTTCATTTTCGCTTCATCCCGTTTTCGATTTTCATTAACGACCTTATTTTCGGACATTTCGAACCTACTAGTCGCTTCAGTACGCCGTACTTTTGCCACTGTATGGAATTTGTTGGTTTATTCGAATTTACATTGATTTGTTTACTTTGCTTCACATCATACGCCGTAATCTGTGATCAAATTTTCCTCACTTTTTTGAACGGTTGTGCGCACCCATTATTTCTGCGATTCCCCTCCTCTTAGATCGTTTATGTCATCTTTTGGACCGCTTTTTTCGGTACTTTCTTATGTCACCCTGATTTTACACTTCGCATTTGTAAGACTTTGGTGTATTCAAAATTTGCAGTTGGGATATAAACTTCAGAGTACACTCAGGTTGCCTTGAAGGTGCCGTGTACAATTTCGTCCCCCTTTACTGTATACCTTGCGTACCCTTCTCTCCGCTTTGTATACACGTTTCCTATTTGGCTTATTTTAGATTGTCCTCCTTTCCCGACCGATCTTATGATTATCCCATGTGAGAATGACATAGGCACTTGCATTTTATTCTCTGGTAGGCGTAAACTGATCGTGTATAGAGGTTTCATTCTCATACTTCATTTAACTTCGTAAATATATATGTTATAAGGTTGTTTCCCGCACCTTTTAGCACCCAGATGAATCTTACATGTCATCCTCGTGAGCTCTTTTAATAGGAATGATATTGTGATCAGTCTTACTCAACCAAGCGCGCATCATTTTGTAAGTACGTCTGTAAGTCCTCCTATGGCATTACCGAACACACCTTTCGACTGTTTCACGCAAATCGGAAACTCAACTGTGCGAATGTTTGTTTGTGTATTTCTCATTCTCCTCACTTTTGGCCACATCCCTGTTTGCCTATCAGACTGGTCCTGTAGTCAGACTTTTCTTTCTTCAACTTCGGGAGAACGGACTACGCAACCCTACAGACACGCCAGTTTTGAAAAAAGTAAAAAATAAAGAAAAACAGGCACATGTATAGCGTAAAAGGGTGTTGGACACACTCAGTGGTCAATGCACACGCCATACAGTAACCTTCCCAATCCCAATCCATATCCCCGACTTTTGATAAGTCTAACAAGTATGTTGGGAACGCAGTAATTTCATGACACGTTGCCTAGAATATTTACCCCTGGTATTTTGACAATACCCACGCAGTCTTCTAGTTTTCGTTGCCAGTCGGTTTTATTTTATTTTAGGTTAGTTTAACGGGACCGCACCTTCCCACCAGTCATTTGCCCCTGTCATTCTGCCCTGCTTACCACATGGAGATACTCGGATGCACTCGGTGAACTTCGTAGCTCGTCGTTCTGTTGTGTTTACGTTGTTCCAGTTCTGGAATTCCGCGGATACGTTTGAGTCCGTTTCTGCTGGATACGGATACAACTTGATTACGCGTATTTAGTTTGCTTCCTTTGCATTTTGTTTCCGTTCCTAGTTGATAAGCTTACTTGTCTGTGGTGCCTTCCATTCAGACTCGGTGTCCATTTTTGCTATTCTTTGAATTTTCAATAGCATTCATTTCGGTCCTTTTGTAAGCATATTCACCAGAAACTAATTTGGAATATATATAATCTAGCCGGCTTTTGAATAAATATTTAAGTCTCACAAGGTGCCGACTCAAATAGGTTATCTGCCGTTTTCTTCGAACACTACTCGGATTTTCCATACAACTTTTTCCATATTTCGTGTTTGCTAGTATATATATATATATATATATATATATATATATATATATATATATATATATATATATATATAGGTTATTCTACCATTGTTTATTTAAGTGTACTTATTAAATATCCTACATTTACGATGACTACCCTTGCCTTACTATGTGCGTTTATTTGTTATAGGATTACCTAGAATGCTTTCCCCTACCCCTATCCTGATAATGGGGCTTTAAGGAAATATTTATATATATTATCTACATGCTTAATATTGTAACAAGGATTTCTTTTCATTTATTTTAGAAATCCCTCCCATGGAAACATTCTTGTCTTGTATTCCTGTATCAGCGCATGCTTTATCACAGTCTTCTATGTGTGATACGTTCCTTGCTGTTTACGAAAACAACACGCGTGCGTAGTCCTGCCCCCCCTCACGCAATTCTTCGAAAACAATTTCAATTGTTTGTACTTCGTTTGCTCCCATTTGCTCCGCAGTAGCTCTGTTTGCTCCCTTACCGTTCCCGAGAAAATGGAACCTTAAAGTGGAGTCTAGAATAAAATTGTCTCAGCATCCCAGTCAAATAATCATAATGTCATAGGGGGTGGATGGTGGCATTATTTTGTACTTCGTTACTTCGATTTGCTTCTCAGTTGCCTGGGCTCCATTAATATTTTTTTTTTAGTAGTTTGGGTGTTATGACCATTGGTGGCAATGATCGTCATGATATATGAAATATTAATGACATACATACAGAGAAGTTAGGAATTTTGTTTAATACTCATTTAGATCCAGTGACTTAGTATTAGTACAAAGGATATTTTTTACATTGTTGTTGCAGCAGATAATGTTAACGAATTTTGTTGCACACTGTGACACTTGGAAGAGGTTTCTGAAAATTATGTAGTTTACCTTTTCAGTCAGCTAGCCAAGCCTCGGAAATACAATAAAAAATGAACGGATGGCATTTGTGTTAGGAGAAGGCATCCACCGTAGGGTCATGGTTACTGCTCTGAACCGACCCGATTTGACTGACCCGACCCGAGTCGGGTCGGATCGGGTCACGGATCGTACCCGACATGTTTGAAAGCACTATAGGTCACGACACGGGGTGAACGCCAAAATGCACTCCCATTGGGAATTAAACCCGGACCAGGTGTACCGAAGTCTTACACGTTAACCACTAGCTGGATTAGTGGTGTCCAATTATAATAAGCCTGAGGGCCATAACTGTCTTTACTAGTAAGGTGGAGGGCCGCAGCTAATAATAATAATAATAATAATAATAATAATAATAATAATTATTATTATTATTATTATTATTATTATTACACTACAAAAGAAAAATATAAAACATATACAGTGAAACCTGTCTTTAGCGGAATCGAGCGGGACTTGCAAAAATTTCCGTTAAAGTCAGGTTTCCGCTTAGTGGAGGTAGACCTTTCCTTTCTTTTTTAAAAAAAATACATGCTTATAAAGGGGCATACTGAGAAAATATATTGCTGTACGTACATTGTTCGATTACAGTACTTCTTTCTTCTACGAATAAATACACAAAAAAATTAAAATGAATACAAAATATGCTATGCACACGTTTTCTTTATTTTTCTAATAGCCAAGCAGGGTCTTTTGTGTACATTGCTGCTTGGCTGCTTGACTTTCCGCATACACTTTAGCCTGAGAAATTATACTAAGTGAATCAGAATCATTTTTTCGTAAGGCAAATTTTTGCAGTTCCTTTAAACTTCTGAGAGAATCTTGATATGTATTTATTCTACACTCTTCTTGGAACTCGGTATCGTATTCCTCTTCTTCCTCTATCTCGTTTTCTTCTTTCCGACATTCCGTATGATTCTTGATTAAGTTGCGGGGATTAAGGACAATTTGTGGGGGTGAATATGAGTAGTGGTTGGGGAAGGTCAACACTGTCCAGAAATATTTAACAAAAGAACGAACATTTTATCGCAGACAGTGTAATGTATATGTCTCACAGAATGTCTAAACAGCTTCTAAACGCAGTAGTCCGAAACTCAGAATTTTCTGTTAATTGTATATTTTTCTTTCCGTTGTCCGCGTAACACAGTTTCCGCTTAATGAAGGGAGTTTAACACGTTTTGTTCTCCAAATTTCATGGGACCGTGAAATATTTCCGTTTAAGACAGTTTTCCGTTTAATAAAGGGTCCGTTGAAGACAGGTTTTACTGTATTTGAAATATTACATACCTATTCAATGTGACTAATGAGGGTGACTAGCAGCGTTTACAAGGGCTGGGGTATCTACATCCATTCCTCTTGTAAAAGATGTAACCCGCAGAAGATGTAAAAGATAAGAATCTCCAAGGCAGCTTCTGGAGCGATTCTTTGCAATTTTCATGGTGAAAAATGCACTTTCACACAGATAAGTACTACCAAACATTGACACTATTTTCCGACACAACACACAAAAGCTAGGGAAAAGTTTGATAGAAAGTAGTCTGAAAAATCTACTCCTTTCTTTGTTCTTGTCTGAAACAATGGGTCAGCCTGAAAGTTACAAAGTTCGAGCTGTAAGTTTGAAGCTTGTTCTTCGATGTTTATTGTCAATGGATTAGTAAATAATGCCGTCTTTTAGTTTGTCAAAATCTGTGAATCTCACATTAAATCCATTCATGATACTCTTGATGTTTCTACAGAACTCAGAAAAATTAAACGCTTCCTTTTCAAAGTCTAATGTCAGACGATTGCAACTTGGAAAGTATGCTAAATTGTGTTTATCACAAGAAGTGGTGTATTTCTTGCGCGCTATGGCTTCTAGGCAAAGTTCAAGGAAGAAAGGGTCTGATTTAAAAAGCTAGATCAAATATAAATTCGTTCATTGAATTAATCGTCCCTTTCAGCAACGATTACATTACCGACTCCAGTGTTGTCTTGGATGTCTGCGCCTTTTTGTTGTATAGAAGCGCTAAATGGATGCCTAATTCCGAAAGAAGAGTGGAAACATTAAATGAATGAATGAATATAAATTAAAATATTATCAGTTATAACAATCGTAAATCATGAAAACTTTGTGGGCTGCAGGAAATGGTTTGGCGGGCCGCATGCGGCCCGCGGGCCGCCATTTGGACAGCCCTGAAGATCAAGCGGGGAATTTGTATATGCATCTTAATGAATATTTGGCACTTTTGAAGTTTGGTTATTTCCCTTTATAACTGATACCAGTGTCCGACGTGGGAGAAAATTTTTTTTCTTGTTTCAGTTTTATGTGACGAAATTTTTATTCAAGGTCAGTGTTCTCACCTGCTCGGACGGCAGGGGGTCTTTCCAGAAGGCAGTAGCAAGAGTTTCTTGGCGGAGACAAAAGGAAATCGTTTAACTACAATGATAAGGGTTGAGGAAACGGGAGAACACCTGTGATTTTTTCCAACCCTTCAACTTTCATTCCAAACTAGGTTCTTATGATTCCGGGACCCGCTCCACTTTTGATTTTTCTTTCTCGGTAATTAAAACGTGTTTTACAGTATATATAGTTGCAAGTAAGAAAATACATAATATGAATTTTGTAATTTAAAATTTAAAAATACAGTATGATAATTAATTAATTATACTAATTTTATTTCATCACTTTCAGCCCAACAAATGAAATTCAAACAATTCGCACCCTGGGTCTTAGTCATCAATACGGCGTCTTATTCTTTGTCTTGCACCGTCAAGTCTTGGTCCTGCATTTCGTAGTCTTGGTGGTCTTTCATGCTATACAAGAGCCAAGAATGCTCGTCTCATCGGTACAAATGAAGACCAAGTGAGATTTTGATTATGGTCTTTCATACTATACGGAAAGTAAGAAAATATGCTCATTGCTACTTGGTGATCACCAAAACAAGGCCAAGAGCAAGATTATTATGCACTTCGTCTTGCATATTCAATCTTTATCTTATTCTTGTATCGATGTTCTTGGGCTTGGTGAAATGAAATGAAACATTCAGTTTAATTTCCCTCGATTCTGCACCGAGGCTAAGGAATATGGTGACCCTGAGAAATGAATGTAATGGTGGAACGAAGAAAGTGGGAGGAAACAGGAGAACCTCGAGAAAACCCACCACACGGCGTTTTTCCACCACAAAGCCCACTTAGCACAAGCTGGGATCGAACCATGGATACCATGCACCAGAGTTGAATTCTCTACCACTGAGCCACCGCGGCCCTGCTTGGGCTTGGTCGTCCATATCCAATCTTTCTTTTGGCCTTGCTTAAACAACTTCTAGTTTTGTTCTAAATCCAGACTCCATATTGGCGTAGATATTAATATTACAGTCGATCGGTAAAATCAATCTTCCACATTTAAAAATTAAAGTAAAAACAAGTACAAAAATAAGCATTTACCATAAAAAAAAACTAGCTGCAAGTGTTCAAAATCGATTTATGGCTTCTATAAAATCAATTAAAAATTGCTATTTTTAATTAGACAGCTAGTGAAAAACAGCAGCTTTCGACTCCAGCCGAGTTTAAGCTCAGCCTAAACTCAGTTGACCAAAGTGAACTGACCCAACTGACCCGACCCGATAACCCGACCCGAGCTTACCCGACTGACCCGACCCGTTTGAGAGCACTAGTCATGGTACATAGATTCCTGTAACACGCCTTGCCGGATGCGAGGCTGAATTTTTGGGGGAAAGTGCCTAAAATAGCGAAAACAAAATGGCGGACTCCAAATTCTTTTTCTATACAAGAACTTCCATTTCTTGCGGTGGATTTTCAATATTTTGACACCAAACCTAGGGTTTTCGGATGCGAGTTATTCGCTCATATCACTTGCTCAACTCTGAAGACTTTCATAATGGCGGAAAGCAAGATGGTGGACACGAAAGTTCAATTGGTGGGGGCTGGGATCGAACCCGGGACCCCTAGCACCAGAGTTGAACGCTCTACCACTGAACTACCGCGGTCGCCTAGAAAAACAAAATGAACACAAGATCAATAGTTGCCAGTTGCTTTGCATATAGAATAGTACCATAAATTGCATTTTCTTGGGAACACACAAACAACGTCGGAGCAAATCGGAGGATACGCAGCAAAAACAAACACCAGCTTCCATTATTTGTGATCTACATGTAATAAGATAGATGGAGGGCTCAGAATATCTTATTCAAGAAGAAATTTAAAATGGCATTTTTTGGAGAACTATAAGGCAGAAAAAAGAGAAAATGTACTCTAGATCGAAGCAAAGGCAGTACAAAAAAACGCCACTTTCTATTCTCATCAGCGATTAATTTTAGTAATGAGAGGCTTGGGTCAATGTTGTTCCACCTCCCACTTTGAAAGATCATTTTACAGGGAACAGTAGGGAAGAGAGTGAAACAATTCCAGAGGAATTCGGGGCAAATCACGAAAACAATTATTTCTAACTATAATTTTTAGGAGCTTGAGGACTGGCATCACATTAACAGACCAACCGCTTCAAAATTCATCTTTCTTAACAACAATCGGAGTAGACGAGTACTCAGAGAATCGTGGAGCAAATGTGAGCAAACGAGATATAGTCAACATCCACTCCCCTCTGCAATTGTATTAGTTGGGAGGGTGGCTGAGATCACATGTTTAAGTTCTGTTTACTCGAGAATACAAGGAGAGCAACCCAGGCAAGTGAGAAGCAAATCGAAGTTAATGAAGTACAGAATAATACCACCATCCGCTCCCCTATGACATTATGATTATTTTAGTGGGATGCTGAGACAATTTTGTTCTAGTCTCCACTTTAAAGTTCCATTTCCACGGGAATGGTAAGGGAGTAAACGTAGCTACCGCGAAGCAAACCAAGTACAAATGAATGTCGCCATCCGTTCCTCTTTGAAATTATTTTCAATTCGAGGTACTGGGACTACGTCTTCCTGATCCACCAGTTTAATGTTCCATTTTCTCGGGAACAGCAATGGAGCAAATTGACAAACTGCGGAGAAAACGGGAGCAAATGAAGTAGAAGCGAATGCCTCCATTAGTTCATCTGTACCATTGGATGGGGGGGCTAAAACCATGTTGCTCTTGCTCCTCCACTTTAAAATTCTATTTTCTCGCGAACGGTAGGGGAGCAAACGGAGAAACTTTGGAGCAAATAGGAGCAAACGAAGTACAAACGAATGCCACCATCCGTTCCCCTCAGCGATTATTTTTATTTGGGTGTGGGGGCTGGGACGAAGTTGTTCTGCCCCCCCCCCCACTTTAATGTTCCATTTTCTCGGGAATGGTAAGAGAGTAAACGGAGCTAGTGCGGAGCAAATGGGGAAAACGAAGTACAAACGAATGCGACCATCTGTTCCTGTCTATGACTGTTTTCAATTCGAGAGTCTGGGACCACCTTTTTCTGGCCCATCAGTTTAAATTTCTATTTTCTCAGGAACGGTATGGGAGCAAACGTAGAAACTTCGGAGCAAATGGGAGCATACGAAGTACAAACGAATGTCACTATCCGTTCCTTCCTCCTATTGGGTGGGGGGGCTGGTACCATGTTGTTCTGGCCCCACCACTTTAAATATATATTTTTTCGGGAACGGTAGGGGAGCAAACGGAGAAACTACGGAGCAAATGGGAGTAAACAAAGTACAAACGAATGCCACCATTAGTTCCCCTCAGGGATTATTTTTCGTTGGGGGGCTGGGACGATGTTGATCTCCCCCCCCCCACTTTAAGGTTCCATTTTCTCGGCAACGGTAAGTGAGCAAACGGAGCTACTGCGGAGAAAATGGGAGCAAACGAAGTACAAACGATTAAAATTGTTTTCGAAGAATTGCGTGATGGCTGGGGGGTCAGGACTGAGCACGCACATGTCTCGCGTACTTTGGTCCCACGCGCCACTGCCTTGCTACTTCTTTGTAGTATTCGTCGCGCATGCGCATTTGTTTATCGTCATCGCGCTTTGACATTGACATTGTGACGGAGTGAAAACACATGTTAGCTTTTCTCTCACGTTCATCTGAATTTCTGTTTATGCTTATCGCCTACCCCTCTCCTTCTTATGTTCATAAGAAACTGTAATATGATTTTGAGGATTGGTGTCTTTAAATGTTTACTATTAAGATATATATTTGTTCACACAACAAACATTGAACCTCCTTATTAGGTACATGCGTTTCAGTGATGCACACATAGACAATGACATTTGGCAATCACCAAAGGATTGTTTCTCATTCAGTTTGTGTAGGAATTCGTGTTTTGCGTGTGTTGATAAAACACAGGACTCTACAAGCGACCACAATATCAATTTCTTTACTTGTTCTTTTTGTTTACCTTTATTATGATCAATTCATTTTGCAATTTATTTTAGTTGGTAGTGTTTACTATACGTGACTCTATAGTATTTGCTAATCATTTTCAACATATGTACTCATATAGTTTTATTTCAGGTATATTGCTTCACTTTTATTATCGCAATTTTGAAATATGTTTCATTTTCATTTCATACTTAATTTTCGCTTTCATATGTTTGATTATTGCATGATACAAGTAGTTTGCAATTTTGAGTAATTACTTACGAATTCATACATTAACCTCGTTATGCATTTTAATAATATTTGATTAGTTTGACATATAATTTTATATTCAATTATCAATTTATACTTTTGATGTTACTTTCATTTGTTTACGTTATAAATATTCATGAATTCAAGTAACGTAATTACGGAATGAATGATATACAGGGCTTTCCATTTTAAACCGCCCTTATACTGAGTTTGTTTTTTCATATGTATACTTTTCAATATTTTTTCCATTCAACTTTCATTCATTTTTATTGTGTTTACTGTATTCATTTATTTGATTTTGACAGCTTTTCTATGTTTTCAAATTTTCAATTTTGCATTTAAGAAAATTGCAACTTCGCGGAGGGAGTGTAAAACTCATCTAATTTGTAATTTATAGAAAGAAAGCAAAAATAAATAAGAACGAGTAAAAGGAAATAATCGAAGAAAAACTCAACTATTCCAAACTAATTTTCATTGCATAGAAACGATTACTTTTCTTATTACATTAAATCGGCCTTCAACATTAGCCGGGAAACAGACATGCAGACAGAGCAGAAGATTGAAAAAATTCAACGAAACTGCAAACCTAAGATACAAAATGCATTGAAGAGACCGTTTCCATCGCCAGGAAATCAATTTGCTGAGATATGGACGCTTCATCGCTCGAAGAACGCCATACGAAGCTACAAATAGGACCAACGATTTGTAACATGATGACTCTGCCTCTAAAACTCAGTCGCGCAAGATCTCCGTGTTCAAGCTCATCCTATTTGTTTAACTTAGTCATCGAAAGACAAATTTAATATGAGGAAGAAGATATCCAATACGTAAAAAGACTGTTTTACAATTCTTTGCATCCTTCAGAGTATTTAGAAAATACCCTCGACGTCCTCCCCAAAAGAGGGAAATCACCGGAAAACCGCCCTCACAGAAGAGAAGGGAAAAGACGATTTCTAGCCACCTATGATGCTGGGACCCCGACTCCTTATTGGTCACCGCACAGGATTGATCTTCTAGCAATTTTGATGCCCAATGAATTAGAGGACTTTCCATTCACCTTATGGACTAAATAAGTGCCACCGAACAACTTCTACAAACTGTGTAGTAGTGAAGTGTTTGTGTGAGTGTTGGTGCCGATTACGACGAACTGGAATGGAAAACTTTAAGTCCGTAAGTAGTAAGCATTCACTGACATAAATCTGAATATATTGCAGTTTCTTTACAAAAGCCTATAACTCTGCTCTCCCGTCTGAATGTCTGTTTTGAGGCTAAGTGTTGTTTTCAGTCCGACACTAATCAAAATTTTTCCTAGAAACTAAATTCCAAATTAGATTCATTTTAGAAAACAAAGGTACTCGCATTGAGCCTCACACACTACCTATGCCATTAATGAATGTTTCCTTTTGCTCACAATTTCCTCCACGAAATTTGTGTACCCTTTATTTACTCTAATAATCTCCTTCGTAGAATAAATATGAGGATACGTTCTAGATTTGTAGGTATGGAAACCTCATCTGGAAAAGAGCGTCTAGTGTGCGCTGTGCCTCTGAGCCCAGGTAAGCCTCAGTAGCATAGGCACACAACGATATTGTAAAAATAAAGTGCTTAATTCTAATAAAGGAAACGGACCAGAATATATTAAATTGCACCATACGTTCCAAGTGTTTAGAATTTTCTTTGAGAACTTGAATTGGGAGGTTTTCGTAATGCACACCATGGGCCACAATATAAACATTTTCTCCAGTTTTGGATGGTAAATGTAATGTTTTTAGGTTTGATACCCTGAGAGAATCCTACCACACAATCAGAAAAGGCGGATAAAAGGAGCTTATAATATTAAATCCTTTTCGTTTCTGATTAAATACTTTTAGTTTCTGCCCATTCAAGTGTAATGAGGCAAACTGCTCAATCGAGGCCTTTTGAAAATGAAAATAGGTCTATTTCTCGTGGTTTGTTTCTAGTGTTTTGTTTTAATGAATGCATTTTATAACATTTAACCTATTGCACTGTGTTGTACGTTTATTTTAGAATGCAAGATATTTGATAGAGGATACTGTTGTTGCAATGTTGCAGTGTGCGAAGGAATCCCAACAACTTATGACTTGTTTATATATGGCTGAAACCGCAAACGGTTGATAGATCTGCTTTGTACTCCCATGCGCAAAAAAAAATTGCGCGTATACTGTAACTCACGATTTTCCGCATTTATTCCTTTTTCCTTACGTTTATGGGTAAAACTGAGTTATTAGTATGTGGAGATAATAGAGAGCAATCCATATAAGGAGATATTTCCAAAAAATATAATAAAATAATAAAAATATAAACAAAAAACAAAATTATGCTCGGTTTTGTGTATACTGGCAACGATGATTTCTAGGGATTTTTTCAGTAGCACAGCATGATTGCGGAGGGAATTCAGTAGGGGAGTCGAGGAGTTGGATTAAGGAGCTGGATAGTGGACTAAAAAGTTGCATTTATTGGTTAAAACCTAGTGTGTAGATTGCCTGCCAAATATAAATTAGCTTCTGTAACTAAGATATCGTACGAAAATATAGAATTAAACAGAAAAACTCTTACGTTAAGGTTCGAAGCGATACGCACCATGGTTATGAAGATTATTTCTTAAGAAAAAAGAACAAACACAACGTAGCCTCTGTGGTTAGGTGGATAGAGTGGCGGACTTGTAGTTATTTTATTACTTTGACACCACATCGAATCCCATCCTATCCCATTCTCTTTTTTCTTTTTCTTCTTCTTTTTTTTACAAAACATTATAATTTTCATGTTAATAAGAACCGTACTAAGGACAACTTATTGATATCCAGGATTACAGTATTATTGGTAATAGCTATTGTTTTCAGTTCATGTTGTTGTATAGCTTCTATGACCCTGTTTTCTTGGGAAAATAACAATTTTGTCTCCAACAAAATGTAAAGAATATATACGGACAGAAAAAGACATCTTACTATCAAACGTGATTTATCGTGATGAAATGGACTAGTTTGCCATTATTATAAAAAAAAACTAAAGTAAATTACTGAAGTTGACTTCCCTTTAGCTTTTAGCTAAAAAAAATTTTCTTTATAAGACTATACTTTATGAGGCAAGGTGTGTGATTATACCCACAAATTTAGCTAGGGAGTGAAAGATAATCGTTTATACAAACATTTTACAGGTTTAGGTGCGTGAAACATCAATACACCATGGTCTCGCTTATCCGACCATCCTTTGTTCCACATACCGTATGATCCGATATATCATTGCAGAAAGCACCAATCGGCAAGAAGAACTGCAAGTTGTGGTCTTAATCTATTTTTCATGCTCTGGATTATATCGCCTAGCTCGCCCGTCTACACGTTGACTCATACATCTATCATTCAGTGCAGACACGTATCCAGGTTTTCTATTCGGAGGGGGCCCAACACGAATCCTCGTAAGCACGTAATTCTAATGTTTAAAAAATATAAATATCAATAATAATAATAATAATAATAATAATAATAATAATAATAATAATAATAATAATAATAATAATAATAATAATAATAATAATAATAATGCAACAGTTCTGTATTTCTCTTAAACTTTTTCATACTTTTCATTTATAAACCGGTTTACTTTGGAAACTGCATTATAGCACAAACAAAATGAAACATATTTTCGAGAGAAATGTAACTAAAGAAAACTGTCTGCTACGTATATCACATAACAAAAATAGCAAGAAGACATTGAGTGTATCGTTCTAATATATTAAAGTTAAAAACAGAACGGAAACAAAATGTTAATCCTATTTAATTCCTGTTCTTTAATTCCAAATGGTATAATGGCATTATGGTATGTTCTTAGAATTATAACAAGACAACAGCACATTGCCCAAAGTTTGGACACTGACTATTAGTAAACTGATATAAAAGAATCTCAAAAGGGTAAAAGCATGTTTATTAAAAAGTGCTTGAGTTTCGGAGGGGGACAGCCCTCAGGCCCTCACGCTGGATACGTCCCTGATTCAGAGCAGTGCAGTTATTTGTTATAAAACATTATTATTAGATGTGTAATATGTAAAATTGTATCATAAGTTTTACTTTTAATAGGTCTTCTCTTAACACATCCATATTATCCAGCGTTCTGCCTGCCTGTTTATGTCGGATAAGCGAAATTCTACTGTATTTCCAAAGCTAGCATATACATGAACTAGAGTTGTATTGTCCTAGAACAGACAATAGTGTGAAATGCTTATATTAAAAGGCTGGAATAAAAAAAAAATAAATATTGTTTTGGTAGCGTGAGAACAAATTAAAAACAATTCAATATATTTCCTAGGTATTAGATTATCATCTTATTGTGTCGATATGTATTCTTTTTTAAACATAGTTTTAAAAGTCATACCATTCTCAATATTCCTAAGAAAATCGAAAGAAAAACTCTAAATGTACCTCTTGTGGCAAAGCGGCTTAAGTGCGTGGTCTGAAACTTTAAGGTATAGATAGAGTACCCGTACTTCAAAAATGCAAATCCGGGACGCTACTAAATTACGAGAATCTTTGAAATGCTTAAAATTGAAAGAAGTGTTGAATACTAATTTACTTTTCTCCATTAGATAGAGTTGTTCAAGCATTACGTTATCACATTTTTATTCCTTTCACTAGACCTTCTTCCAAGGGCGCCGATTTCTCTGTAAATTTTTTTTGGGAGGGCATTCAAATGCAGACGATATATATTAGGATTTTAAGGCAAATTGCATTCAAATTATGCCAAATATTGTATATTCATAAATACAAAGGGGGCCTACATGAGCTTTGGGGTGCCCGGCCCCCTAGGATCGGCGCCCTTGCCTTCTTCCTAGTTAAGCAAACGTAAGCAGATGATTTACTCCCTTCCCCTGGTAAGCAAAATTGTTTTTGTTTCTCAAGATTTGTTGTGTTTCGTGAAATAACATCTGGAATTTCCAGATTACTTAACAATCTAAATGAATGTTTTCACTTAGAGTCATCCCATCTATTCGCTTTGCCTAGGACTAAAATAAATTAAGGGTCAATAATGAAAGAGACATGTGGATCGAAGATCTTTCTTTGTTCGAACTTTGATTTTTTCAAATCCATGATAGGAAATTATATTATGTGTACAATTTTCGAAATTAATAGTATACAATCGTAAAAATATCTTACAAAACGATGGTTTATTGCAAAATACTTTGACTCAAAGAATAAATTACAAGTAATAAACTTGTTACTTTTCCTGAAGAGTCTAAGTCTTGAATGAGACAGAGGCTCTTCAGCGTAGTGCTTGGAAAGATTGCCTCACTTGTTCTACCTTCCCGTGACGCAGCCTTGATTCGACTTGATCCTAAACGGATTATTCAGAAGTCGAAGTCGGAAGATGTTTCCCATTTTTCCCAAACACTCTTGGTCGATTACAATCTGCCTCATTTGTGAGGGGACAACCCCATGCCGTAAGCGTCGGTGGACTACCGATAGGCAACTAGCGACATGTCCCCAAAAATTGGTGGTCCCGCAGCCAAAAATTGGTCCCACTTCCGCTTTGAAAATTATACCACCACCGGCAGAGAAGCGACGGAACGCCAACGAACCACACAATTGTTCCCCTAGAATACATTAAATTGCCTTTGCATTAAGGTGAGTCTACAAACATTTTTAAAAAAAGTAAAAATGAAGTGCCCTGAGCTGGGCGTGAACCATCAACCTTAGAGTTATTAATTGCGTGTTCTTCCGAATTCACCACGGAGGCGATTACGAAGACACAGCTTGTAGAGTGATAAATCGTTGAAGTATTTTTAATATTTCTAATCAGAGTGCTCCACTAACCGTGTATATTTGACGATAACTGTTTGGAATCAGATCAAATGCACTCGTCATGTAATTTTATAACAAAATGGCAAGCGTCTATTTACTTTTTTCATAGTTCTCCCATATTCACTTGCTAGTGATCGGCGACAGTTGCCAACTAAATTCATACAATTATACGCACCCATCTCAAGATTTTTCACTTCATGATGTAAAGGAAGTAGTTACTCTTGACCCCCGGAGCTCAAGTATTGTTCTTATAATAACAATTCGTCAGGGAAAAGTAATATATAATAATAACCGCATGCACATGACTGGCGATAGTTCGTGTTGGTCCCTTTGCGATTCTCCGTGACAAATCAAAGGAGCGGGGATCAAAATGAAGTCCTCGCTGTTACGTGGTGGTAACTTCAATATCCCCGATTTTAGATATCTGCTTCGACTCGACGAATCCCTGCCACTAGTGGCACACTAGCGGCAATCCTTCGACGCGCCGCTATATTGACGATCGCCATTTACCAGCAAGTGGGCCACTAGGTGTTGGCGACGTTTACGGCATGGAGAAGCTAATAAACAAACAAACCAATAAATAAATCTAAAACCTTATAAAAAAGTTTTCCCAAAATTTACATCTAGCAAAATCATTTGTTGGTATTCCAGAACTGCAAATTCACCTGTATTCATAATTTACTTCTATCGTAGTTTTGATATGAGAATGATGTATCTGAAACTGTAACACAGGTCATTAAGACTTTTTTTTTTTTTGCTTTAGTCAGATTTAGCAGTTTTACTTAGCAGTTAGTCAATTTGGATCTGTGATTTCAGAGTTTTAGAGATTTCCTTAAATTTTTCATTTCTATAACAGTTTGCAACTAACACCATTAACGTATCTCTTTCGATATTTCCATAGGCAATGGCTTGGTCATTCCCAGTATATTTCATACAATGAACTACGGTGTCTTACTCCATTAATCCGAACTACATTTAATATCCAACAACTCTGTACATTTTCTCTTAAATCTGCAAAATTTCTACTAGGTTAAAATTGAGTATTTTCTATTTTCTTCCTTTCTTGCTAAAACGAAAGTGTTCTTTAGACAACCTGAAATGATGACTCTATATTACAATATATTGCATAGGGCATTTTATGTAGCATATCATTTGACAGTTGGACACTTTCTTCGTATATTGAAAGCAACAGGGATTAAGTCCTTCTACACTTACATGAGAAGTAAACAAACTCTTTTTAATTCGTGGAATTGTGCCAATGCACTAGGTCCAGAGAGTTTTTAATTTAAGATGATGATGATGATGATGATGATGATTATTATTATTATTATTATTATTATTATTATTATTATTATTATTATTATTATTATTATTATTATTTTATTGACTTAGGTTTTCCTGAATATTAAGCAATATTTCACAAAAGCTGGTATTTTTAAACAAATGTGTTCGATATCAAGTTTTCATAAAGTAGTCACTCTCTCCTATAAATAATTTCAGAGGGGCCGCGGTGGCTCAGTGATAAAGCGTTCACCTTTGGTGCATGGGATCCTTGGTTCGACCCTAGCTCGCACCAAGTGAACTTTGTGGTGGACAAACACCATGTGCATGGGTTTTCTCGGGGTTCTCCCGTTTTCTCCCACTTTCTTCATTCCACCATTTCATTCATTTCTCATCAACACCGTGTCCTTTAGCCTAGTCGGTATAACCGTGGGTCGTAAAACTTAAAGATTTTTATCTCAAATAATTCCAACCCAAACAGTTGCAGGAAGTATGTCATTTCGAATAAAACAAACTACTCTATAAAATTCTGAATATTATTATTTTTTAAATATACAATTCTAGCGGACCTTATTTCTAAATCGAAGGGTAAGAAGACTAAATTCACTCTTATTATTATAGATTAATTTCAATTGAAGCAGTTAAAATAGTTGGGGAAAAATTAGAAAGGCATACCCTATATTCCAGTGTGCCACAACCGGATAACAGGCACACTGGCGTGCCCAGCAAATTACAAGAATATTTGTCGAGTTTATTTTATTTATTATTATCAACGATTCTCCCATGGATCAGCCGTCTGTATACAGTTAAAGAAACAAGTATCACGTTGAGGGAATGAGTGTAATTATTTACTTTAATAGTAATAGAAAGGTATATTTTCTTGTATTTTCTACCGGGAATAACTGCATCCGGTCTAGAAATCTGGGGCTAACAACGAAGGAACCCGATGTGCCAAACACACACCACTCTATAGTCATGAGTGCCACAAGTCCTTTTCTACGTCTTGGCACCCTAAAGGTTGTTGCCTTCAAAGAGAGAGAGAGAGAAATAACTTAAGTCTATTGCACTTCCATGCTTAAATAAATACATTATGTAAATAACTGTTTCGTTTTCTGTTTTTATTATTATTATTATTATTATTATTATTATTATTATAAATTTCTTAGGAAGTTGACTGCCATATGTATGCACACTGCTCTCCCGTGCAGCGCCTCGTGTATGATTTTCCATACATAAACTATATATTCCAAGTTTGTTGTGTTCGTTCTATAGGTGTGTTTGTAATTGGATGCATATGGCGTAAAAGTGAAAATTTAATGTCCACGCTACGTATATGCAAAACCATAGACAAAGAAATTTATGAACAAAGACATTTATGGCGCTAAAACAAAGGGCAAAAATAAAGAATTACTGGCGGATTGTTGCCCGTAGTGCACAGGTATTAACGGTTAACAGTGTTAAATTTAAACACATAGTTTTAATTAAGCACGAATTTAACTTATAGCGTACAGTGCGGAAAGGCTGAGGAGTTTGCTAGGATCGTTACAATATCGAACCCCGTAAAATGTACTGCAAACCTGTCCGCAAGCCCCCCGTAATGTTCAACAGATGCTGTGTATTAATGCTCATTTCAATGCAAACCTACATAGACCTACGCACTTCAATACTCAACGAAGGTGCAGAGACTATTCATAAGTTCCCGTATTAAACTCTCTCACCCAATGTATTTTCCTAACATGTCTCCCAGCGATTAAAATATTTTTTGGTATCTCAATCACTTCCTAGTAGGATAGCTTTAACTAGAGACCACTGATTAACCTGGTATTGGATGTTTCACTTTCTTACCTTTGGAGTTGACAGTCATGGGTTGGACATTTTACACGCAAATATCTAATATTAACAACGTTTCTTCTATAATTTCGTAATATTGTATTATTTTTTGTATTATTCATTAGCTTGGTTAGACTTGTTTAAACACTTTTCTCTTTGCACCTATTCCTTAACGTTGGATAAAAATACACTAGCTCTCACCGGGAATCAAATCCAGAACAATGCACTTGAACCATTTGGCCACAACAAGGCACATTTAAAAAGAAATTTCGATTTTGTTAGGAAAATTGTGATTCGGTGTAACATTTAAAAATATATTTAAGAATGGGTACGGATGAAACGCACTGAATTTTCTCGCTCGAATTTCTTAAACTGACTCGTGTTAGGCTGCAGCTATTACTGAAACATTTATTTGGGAAATGCGAATAAAATAATGTGTTTTAGAAAACTTTGTTCGAAGCAACTTACGTCCAAAAGTAAAGTACCCATTCATCATATTTCTGTTAGAAATAACTTATGCCATACATTAGAATTATTAAGGAGATAATTGCATGTGAACTATGAGCAAAAGCGTCTGAGTACTTTCTGAGAAAATCGTTAAAAAAGTCATCCCCAAGAATAAAATATCCCTTGTATATCTTTTCAGGACAAACGAGTTATGCTATTTATGAAATACGAACAAAATAGCCTGAGTCGTTCTCGACAAAATCGTAGGGTAAAACTTGCTCCGAAAAGTAATATACCACTTCTAGCTTTTTAGGATGATGGAATTATACCATATCGTTAGGTTATTTATGTAACATTTATTTATGAAATATGAACAAAATTGGGTCAGGCGTTAATGGGAAAATCGTCGAAGAGTAGGCTAAACTACCTCTTCTGAATGGTTACAGGACGAACGAGTTGTGTCATATTGTCAGGTTATTAATGATACATTTATTTATAAAATGTGATTGAGAAAATTGTTCAAAAAAATGCAACCCATACAGTAAATTACACCTTACGTATTTTTTCAGAGCAATGATTCATACTATATTTGTAAAAATACAAGCAAAATCTTTACAGCCGTTTTTGAGACAATTTAATGATTTTAAATTTTCATCCTTCAGTAAACTACCCTTATTTTTAGGTGTCGGAGGATATAGAATTCGAAACGATAAAGTGTTATAAACACAAATCTCCGGGTGTAGATGAAATTCCGGCTGAGTTAATTTTAGCTGGAGGCGAAAAATTGTGGAACAAGATACACAAACTCATTCTCCTTATATGGAACAAGGAAGAATTGCCACAAGAGTGGAAAGAATCAATCATTGTTCCAATTTACAAGAAAGGCGACAAAACTGACTGTAATAATTATCGAGGCATTTCTCTTCTGTCAACATCCTATAAAATCCTTTCAAATATTCTGTTAGCAAGACTGACCCCATACGCAGATGAAATTATTGGAGATTATCAGTGCGGATTTAGACGAAATCGATCAACTATCGACCAAATATTTACCATTCGCCAAATACTCGGAAAAAAGTGGGAATACAATACCCCGGTACATCAATTATTTATTGATTTTAGAAAGGCGTACGACTCGGTTAGGAGAGAAACATTATACAACGTTCTTACAGAACTTGGAATACCGAGAAAGCTAATTAGATTAATTAAGATATGTTTAAATGAATCCCAAAGTAAAGTCCGGGTAGGAAAATTTTTGTCCACGAGCTTTCACGTCGAAAATGGCCTGAAACAAGGCGATGCGTTGTCGCCATTATTATTTAACTTCGTTCTGGAATACGCTATAAGGGAAATCAAAGATAGCAACCAGGGCCTACAGTTGAACGGTATTCACCAGGTTATGGCATATGTTGATGATGTAAATTTAATAGGGGATGATAGGAGAACAATAGAAAGAAATGCAGAGATCTTATTAAACTCTTGCAGGGACATGGGTTTAGAAGTAAATGCAGAGAAAACTAAATACATGGAAGTGCGTCGGGACCGAAATACAGCAAATTATGGATGCGTTAAAATATTAAATAATACTTTTGGTAAAGTGGATAGTTTCAAATATCTAGGATCAATATTAAGAGAGGAAAATCATATCCACGAAGAAATTAAATGTCGACTCAAAGCAGGGAATTCGTGTTACTATTCGGTTCAAAATCTCTTGTTGTCGCGAATTCTGTCGAGGAATTTGAAGCTTAAAATATACAAAACGATAATTATGCCTGTTGTTCTGTATGGCTGCGAAACATGGCCACTTACTCTGAGGGAAGAACATAGACTGAAAGTATTTGAGAAAAAGATTCTGAGACGAATATTCGGACCCAAGAGGAACGGGAATGGGGAATGGCGGAAACTTCATAACGAGGAACTACACAATTTATATGGTCTACCCAACATTGTTAGGGTCGTCAAGTCTAGGAGGCTTAGGTGGGCGGGTCATGTAGCTAGAATGGAAGAAAGTAGAAATGCTTTCAAAGTCTTGACTGGAAGACCAATCGGAAAACGACCATTAGGAAGACCTAGGCGCAGATGGGAGGACAATATTAAGATGGATCTCGCAGAGATTGGAATACAAAGTAGAAACTGGATACAGTTAGCTAAGAATAGAAGTCAGTGGAGAGCTTTTGTGAACGCGGCATTGAACCTCCGGGTTCCATAGGCCATAGAGTTAGTTTTTTTAAAGTGTTATAAAAACTTCATGTCTAGAATTCGGTCCAGATACGTCGAACAGTATGGCCTCTATTTGAATACATGAAAAAGCGTGACGAACCGACAGACGAACAGATGGACAGACATCAAAATTACTTTTTCGATATGTGGGGGCGTGAAACTTGAATTCATTGAAATCTCGAATTCGATTTTTATCACTATTACTACAATTTCTTCTTTCGTCGCTCGAACGTGAAAACGAATAGGAATACAACGACACGTAAGGTGATAATTTGTAATTCCCAAAATTTAATGAGTTAAGTTTAATGTGTTGCCGTGCTAGAAAAAAAAAGCTTATGCCTGTTTCTTATATCATTTTAATATCAGTTTTTCACGCTACTATATAATGTAGAAATATGGTATGATTATCGTTCATATTCATGCTATCTTTTGGAAATATTCGTGTTCCGCATACATAGATCTGTAGAATTTAGCTTCGTTCAACGAAAACATTCCTTACACAGACTTATGATTGCATTTTGAAATCGTGTTTTTGTCGTCGTTAGAATTTAGTAAATATAAGCATAACACTCAAATTAGTTTTTGACTTTTACAGAAAACCAAATTTCTGTAAAAAAAAAAAAAAGCCCAAAAGAAAAAAACTGCGGCTGACTTAATCCCTACCCGCCTTGTGCAGTGCATAATAAAACGCAAGTGTTATATATATTATCCCCTACTCTCATTTGTTGCCGCTAGCGCAAATTATAAATATTTTTTTAAAAAAATCATTCCTATAAATCAAAAAGGCCATCTAATCAAAGTAAATAATTTTAAAAAAATAAAAATTAAAACTAAAGTAATTGTTTTTAAGCACTCAGGTTGTTAAATATATAATTTGCTTATAGTTTACTTATTGCATATTATTTGTTTAATCATAATACATAATACTCGTAATTTTAATCTCACGTTAAATTCTTAGCCGTAATCGCTCGTAACTTTACAGTGTATTATAAAGATTTATAAATTATTTGTTTTATTCTTTTTTATTCATTATCTTTACGGGAAGCACTTTTCTCTTCCCCAATATCTTTTCAGCGGCCGGTGAAAACGGGAACTGCTTATATAGTTTATAATGACCTTTCGTGGGTGCTAAGAGCCACAAAGCCAAAGTTTAAAGCAAATGGTTAAAAAAATGTCGTCTGTTAGCAATCCAAAATAAATCGTCCTATTCCCAATAAACCCACAAAGGTCGGTCATAATTTCTTGCATTTGTGGATATGAAAAAAAGAGAGAGGGGGAGAAAGTCAATACTCTAAAAAGAAAAAAACACAAGCACACACACACACAAACGATAATTTGACATCAGCTTTTTCCTTTCTTCCTTTTCTCACGACAACAAGCATCATTCGATGTAACGTCATGTCGATATAACAAGGGTAAACTTGGGAAGACTGTCAAGGGCGCGTGTGTTATTTTTCCTGTTCTTGACACACAAATCCGAAGTGAGTTGTCTGCTGTTCAAGAACGGGCAGGTAACATACACGACCATAAACTGAAAACAATAACTGTTTCCAATAGTACACGTATTCTAATACTGAATAAATACGTCGATTAAAGGATACTATCAATAAGTTATTTCCTTATTATACTGTTTCGGTTCTTATTAACATCAAAGTTATACACTTCCAATAATGTTTTGTTAAAAAAATCGGATGGGATAGGATGGGATTCGATGTGGTGTCAAAGTAATAAAATAACTACGAGTCCGCCACTCTATCCACCTAACCACAGAGGCTACGTTGTGTTTGTTCTTTTTTCTTAAGAAATAATCTTCATAACCATGGTGCGTATCGCTTCGAACCTTAACATAAGAGTTTTTCTGTTTAATTCTATATTTTCGTACGATATCTTAGTTACAGAAGCTAATTTATATTTGGCAGGCAATCTACACACTAGGTTTTAACCAATAAATGCCACATTTTAGTCCACTATCCAGTTCCTTGATCCAACTCCTCGACTCCCCTACTGAATTCCCTCCGCAATCGTGCTGTGCTACTGAAAAAATCCCTAGAAATCATCGTTGCCAGTATACACAAAACCGAGCATAATTTTGTTTTTTGTTTATATTTTTATTATTTTATTATATTTTTTGCAAATAAATCCTTATATGGATTGCTCTCTATTATCTCCACATACTAATAACTCAATTTTACCCATAAACGTAAGGAAAAAGGAATAAATGCGGAAAATCGTGAGTTACAGTATACGCGCAATTTTTTTTTTTTTTTTTTTTTGCGCATGGGAGTACATTTAGTTTTTGTTAGGTGATAACCAAGGAAAGTTACTCATAATGAAAAGAGAGAGCTTGTATGCATATGAAACAAGAGTTAATGTTTACCATCCGGGTAGTTATCAACAAAGATGCATTGTACATAGTTTCCAGTCATGTAACTGTTTTGTTCATCCACGAGATAATTTGCAGCATCTGTGCTGTAGGTAGTCTGCTATATTATGAACTGAAAGATCGGCATCATTCAAATACCACATTCACTATGATTTATATATATAAACTCGTATTACTTCCGTGAAATTCATATAATTATATTAAATTTTGACAAAATGGTCGTATTGTATTTTGTGAGCTGGTCAATGGTATCGGCAGAGAATTGGATTTATAAATCTATCAGTTGGTATGACTCAAGCAGCTTGTAACTGCTAAGAAAAATTACCCCCAAAAATATTTACCTGTTTTTCGAAATAAAGTAATTAGCATGAAAAGGGTGTAAAGTGTGAAGTATTTTTATAATTGAGTATGTGGGGAAACTGCATGGTACGAATGGATTTTTAGGTATATTGTACTCACCCCACGGACCTGGGTTTTTGACAGCATCGACCAAAGCATGAAGACCGGCAAATAATAGTTAAAAACCACAATGGAGTGTTTTATAGTTTGTGACCTCAGTTCCAGATAAAAACTGAGAATTTTAACGTGTAGCAAAATATTCCTCACCAGAAAACTTCCAACTTCCTACCTCAAATCGCCTCCGAATTTGCACCAAGCTTGGCGAGCTTATATAAAACACAGCCGGATGTTTTTGTTTCTCAATATAAGATAGTATTCAGCTGAAGTAACTGATTGTAAATAAGAATTTTGAAAATGAATCCTGTATCGTGCAGATGCTATCCAACCAGTTTGTGTGAGTGATGACTGGGTCGCTTCTCGATCAAGTGTGTGTCTATACGCCAGATATTGACACACGTTTGCTTCTGGATGCATGTTCCGATAGTTCGGGGAAAAGCTTGCGGGTGTGTTCTATCTGTGCTTGATGCGAAATCAGGTTGATTTGAGATAGGAAGAGCGCAGAGTTCGAAATTTTGATATTTTCTTCCATTTTCGCACAATTTTCAAGCTAAAAAAAAAGTGGTGGGAAGCGTTGTGAATAGGCTTCAGATATTGGCATCTGGTACTAAGTATTATTATATATACACAACAACTTGCTTTTCTCAACTTTTTTATCTATAAAACAGTTTTTGTTAATCTCCTTATGCATTCTGTAATATGATCACTGAGTATTGTTATAGTTTGTAGTACATTGTCATTCTAAAGTCAAAATCAAGCAATAAATATATAATGCCCTTTATTTACCGTATAGTATTTTTTAATGTTTCATCCTAATCTTCTTATAATTATTTTTATCTGCTTGTTCTCACACATTCTAATACGGTTGTGCCATTACCATGATTTTTACTGTTTTTTTCTCGACATGACAATTTAGAAAAGGCTTAATCCTTTGTTCTTAGAGCCATTTGGATGCCGCCATGTTTGTTTATGCATTTGGAAGTGTCTGTTTTCCCTTGTGCATTATCTTCGAGTATAATGTGTTGTTATCGGATAATTTGTCGTCAATTGCTACTTTGCTGAGTGATTGTGCAGCCGACTTTGTAAAAATTTTTATTAGAATGTACAGGCCAAATTCGTTGAAAGGTCAAATTTATTAGATTTGTTTCAATGACTCGCTTTTAAGTCGAAATCTTCCTACGAGGAATCAGAGAAACTTTCCGTGTCCATTACAAGAGTAAGTGATGGAATAAACGTTGATGTAACCTTCAGAAATATTCAGGTTTAGGCGTTTTCTATTTTTTTTAAGTATTTATGTATACACATATATAAATTAAATGACGTTAAAATAGTCGTTAATAAGTTACTTCTTATTTTATGAACAAGAAAAGTGCAGCTGGAAGGTAGCAAACCACCTTCTATATTTGCTCTCTCCAAAAGGATGTGGGCTGATAAGGGCCATTTTTTCCCCATCGAACACCGGAAAAATGTGAAGTGTCTATAGAGGCTAGATATATTCTGTTCTCTCATAGGTCGAAAGACACACAACCAAAATAAATTGATCCTCATATCAAAGCTTACACAGCGTTATATTATCTGGTTTATTTAGGTTCATCGAATCATCCTTACTACAAGCCTATGTCAACGACAGCAAACATTGTCAAAATGACGCGAAACTACCTCTTTTTGGGCACTAATTTCTATGACTTATTTTCTTTCTCACATATCTATTATATTCACATACAAAACATATCTTCCAATATACAGACATTGCAAACTTGTCTGAATCGGACTTCATTTTTCCGGTATTCAATGGGCGAAAAATGACCCTTATCAGCCCATCTCGTTTGATTTTTTTATCTAGTTGTACTAGTTTCAAGACAATTGCTGCAAATTTTGATTAAGATATGTAGAAAAATTCTGAAACTAGTGAGGTATTATCTGTCAGGAAAGTAAATGTACACCTATTTTTCGAGTCTGGCATTCCGGCTCTCCATCCGTGGAGAGTATGAGAATTAAATCAATCAAATGTTTACTAAGGGGTAAAAGAAAAGTCTAATCTGCATAAGACATAACAGAGGGACACAAGCTGTGAATACGAATAGTGCATAGTCTAAATAAAAGACGACACTGAAAGAGAAAGCCAGAAACAGCTCTTAAACGGAGAAAAAAGGCTAAAAATCGTCGAAGTGGGAACATAAAACACAAATACAACAAATACGCCGACAATTAAACGTTCACTACGCCATGATCTTGGTGTAGTTGTTAAGGTGCTGGCTTACAAATGCGAAGGACGTCAGTTCGAATCTCCGACAAGGACATTTTTAAATTTTTTTGTTAATAATACATAGTGTTTAGATTAGGCTGGTCAATACGTTTTGCAAAGAGGCCCGGTTTAGCTCTGACCCACCACAGGTGCGAGAAGGGAGAAAAACACTTTTTCTCTCTCCCTCTGTGTGTCTGTTTATCTATCTGTATATATATAACGCTATTTGTGAATGCCATAACCACCCTAATATTCAGCGGATTGAGACGAAACTTGGCACAAACATTAATTGTTGAAATATCTTGATGAGTTCGTTAACCACAATAATCAGATGAAAATGTTCAAAATGGGGTCCCTTCAAACTCTTAAAAATTTCCAAGGGAACCAAATTTCGCCCATAAATAGGTATTCAGGAAGTTTGAATAACTTTTCCTCTTTTATTGAAATATTTGTGTGCAGGGACTTATCCTCTTTTATTGAAATATTGGACCCGATTAATCGCCTAAAAAAGGCTCACGTCGTTTCGCTACGGTCAGGGTTTTTTTTTGCAGGAGGGGGGCTATTTTCCTATCGGAACAAGATGATTATTAGTGATGATATGAAATTACACATTGAAAGTGAAGTAACTTGTGAAACGTGTTATTTGAAAGAATAATATAATAAATGTGCTTTCCCCTAACACAGAGAACTGCAAATCATATATTTCGAGTTCGGGAGCGTGAATGGCGAGGAGTGTTATTTGATATGCATTTTAGTAACACATTGCATTGCATATAAAGGTAGGCAACACTAGTGGTAAGTAAAACAACAACAACAACAACAACAACAATAATAATAATAATAATAATAATAATAATAATAATAATAATAATAATAATAATAATAATAATAGGTATTTTTTGTGCCAAGGCAATATCTTCTTCAAACGTAATGATTGTAATGCCATATCTCCCTTACAAGCCAAATATTAGCAATTTATATCGAGAGAACGGGAAATTATAGTGATGGGAGCAACGTTGGACATCATAGTACTCAGAAAAATAAGCGATTTCAATGCAAAATGAACGAAGATTCATTGTCATGGGGAGTCATGGGGCTACGGCAGAGCCCTCTTTAGGCAAAATTCGATAACTTATATCGAGAGAGCAGGAGGTGATACTGGGATGGGACCAACGTTGGACACCGTAGACCCATAAGACGCATCGAAAAAATTAGGGGGGGCGCCAACCAGCCTTACTTATTTCCACATAATAATATAAAATTATATTGTCGAAATACACACACGAGTTAACTAGTAATATTTCATATTATTATTATTATTATTATTATTATTATTATTATTATTATTATTATTATTATTATTATCAACAGCGTCTTTTCATTACGTGTGCATGTTTGACATGAAACCAAAGAGAAGATCCATCATTCGTAGAAAGAATAAGAATAGCCAGTTAATTTAACTCTGAAGGACGGCGAAAAATACGAAAAGAGTGATTACCTGTAGGAAAAGGAATAATACTTTCTCTCAAATGGATAAAAAAAAAACAAGCCGAGATAGATTCGAAGTCGCATGGACGGCGCGAAAAGCCAGTGTTTTGTCCACTTTTTTTTTTTCACTGACTCACCGAACTTCTTTCAGTAACTTACTTATTGCTAATTTTACTTGCTTCACTCGTTTAATTTGCTTTTTCTAATAACTTGTAACGACAAGGACACGAATACAGAAACATCGAGGACAGTTAAAAATCATAAATGATCTCCCGCCGGGAATCGAACCCGGGACACCATACACCAAAAGCGCACGTGTTAGCCACTAGACCAGCGTGGATTACACTGCTCACTCCCTGTGTCGTTAGGGATTACTACCACTGTATTACCAGCTATCACTTCTGTGGGTTGTATACTATGATCACATGTTTCTTCTTTGCTGGAAGAGTTAAACCTACATTCTATGTAATACATGAGGTATTTAGATCTACATGCTCTTCATATAATGTAATAAAAGGGTCATGCTGGGAATAAGAAAAAGAACATGCCTTGGACAAAACGGAAACTGTTGGCATCAGAAATATTTATCTACGAGGCATGCGCAGTAGTATATTTCAGAACAGTTATTGTTTAGTTCAGTAAACGAAGAAAGGGGTATAAAAAAGCAAAAATGTCGCGTCAACGAGATCGACCAGAGTTGACAGAGGTAGAGGCAGATGTGTAGTAATACAACTTGGTTAAATTGATAATTGATTCTTTATCCTGTAGTAGATCGTATGACAACTTTACGGGAGAGCAGAAAAATGCTTACTAACGCTGTCATATAGTAAACTTTAGTAACACGATCATATAGACACAAATGGATGTAACTGTGAGTACTACAACTTGGATTTAACGAAAGCCATTTAGATATTCAGTGGTTTGTAGGGTTGTATAAGACACAAAAAGATAAGACAATATAATTCTTCATAACTCAGCTTCCAGTAGCTAGATACATGCAATTTCTGTTAGATACTGAAACTGCTGTCGGATTTTAATACATGAGGTATTGCAGGATACAAAATGCTTTGCATTACTTGTTTGTTTGTAGACAGCTACTAGCTTAGTGTTCTGAGAGGTTGTGTATAAACTAGAGATACCCAATTCCGGAATTATTACTTTCCGGACTCACGAAAGTAAAACCGGACAAATTCCGGAATTCGGAATATTCCGATTTTGGAACAATTCCGGAATTCGGAAAAATCCGAAATTTAGAAATTTCTGATTTCGATAAGAAATTTTTTCGAAATCCGGAGTTTTTCTCAATTCCGGAATTTTCTAAATTCCGGATTCTTCCCGAGTTCCGCAATTCTTCTGAATTCCGGAGTTTAACTGAATTCCATAATTTTCCGAAATCCGGAAAGTGAAAGTTCCTATTCCGAAAAGTGAATTTATTTTGGTTAATATGAATCATGGCGGAAATAAGTTTTTGACCAGGTAATGGCGACTGCTTTGAAAGAAATGGACAGTATGAGAATTCAATCTGTCATATTTGTAGTTTCGTGTGGAGAAAAAAAACTTGTGAACCAACGGTTTAAGAACAACTCAAGTTATTAATGTAAACTTTGTCGACATCATAAAAGAAATACGAAAGACATTTTGAACCGAAGAAATATAACATACAAGTTTGCAAGCGGAGACAAAGAAACCTAACGTAACCAGACTAAAGACGAATCGTTTACCGCGTAGCGATCGCAGTTCAGTGGTCAAGGTGCTTGTGCGAATGCAAGTTGCAATTTGTTGTTGTTGTTGTTGTTGCTTTAAAATTTTTAATGGCGATTGATCGGCGTTGACATACGTTTTATTATATTCAGATATTTGAATACTCGGATGTTTCAATACTTGAACTATCAAATCTTCAGGAATAATAATAAGCTAATAATAATTATTATTATCTCTTAGAAGATTAAAAGCTAGGAGCTAATTATCGCTAAGGTCATACCATTACAAGCAGAAACGTGACATTAGTTAAGAGTATTTCGGTTTGGTTTAATGTTGCTTGAAAGAAGAGGAATTTCTCATCTCGTTTCTAAAATAAATAAAATAACATGAGAATTAACATTTTACATTCGAGACGGGACAAGGCTAACTCAAAATTTTCGTCTCTCTTTGGAGATGAAAATTGAGACAAGACGAAAAGTATCGTAAACATTTCCCGTCTTGTCTCGATTCTCGAAATAGTGTATGTCCTTTCTTTAAATAACAATGGCTCTGTAGGCTGAATTTCATAGGCTATTTCGTTACATTGTATTTCAGAGCTCATTGAATTATGCTCTGTGTAGGTATTTTTGTAGCAAAGCTTTTATATTTACCTCTGCATATCCTAAAAATTAGTTTATTATATGCCTTACTGTTGCGCGATATTCAGTTATATTTATTACAGTTATTTTCCTTAAAACATACAGTAGAATACTTTCTACATGAAACTTCAATGGAATGGTCTAGTTTAAAATGTTGGTAGTTGCAGAGGTGTGTTTTGAAGATATGGAACCTTTTCCCCGGAATCTCTACTTTTATGTAAGTTTTGCCAAATTTTAGAGCAAGTTTAAAACTTTTAATGCCATTATTATTATTATTATTATTATTATTATTATTATTATTATTATTATTATTATTATTAGTAGTAGTAGTAGTAGTAGTAGTAGTAGTAGTAGTAGTAGTTGTAGTAGTAGTAGTAGTAGTAGTAGTAGTGGTAGTAGTAGTAGTATTAGTATTAGTATTAATATTATTACTATAATATCAACACCGTGTATAATCTTTAAAAGATATGCGGTTTGTATCTGAATAGTAAAAACTAATTGACTGTCGATCTCGGTCGTCGAGAAGTCTTCAGGAGGCAAGGACATCGGTCACGTTCTGGGTTTGAGTTCCGAAGGGTCAAGTATGCGGACTCGAGCCAAAAACTGTTAAAAGTTATAGGCTTCAGCCAAACATGTTCAAAACAGCTTGAACCGGGTTTAGCTTCTCAACGGCTCGAGCGGCTCGGCTTACAGCTCATTCACTATCGAACCGAACCGAGAAGTGAGCCGAGCCAATAGCTCACCCAACCGAGCCGATTTGAGCCATCGGCTTAGTTGAGCTGAGTCGAACCGTGCCGATGGACTAGTTTCAACTTAGTTGGCTCGAACCGGTTCACATGAGCCGAGTAGGTGACCCATTACAACCGAGAAAGCTCGAGCCATCGGCTCAATTGAGCTGAGTCGATGGCTCGTTCCAACTAAGCCGGCTCAGGTCATCGGCTCAATTGGTGCCGAGCCGACGGCTCATCCCAACCGGACCGACTCGAGCTGTTCGCTCAGTTGATACGAGCCGAGCCGTTTGATATCACTACCAGGGTTGGTCTTCTGCTTGGGCTCAAGAATTCGACTGTGCAGGTCTCAGCCTTGATTTTAAGAACTACAGTATATACTTATTTTGGTGATTACGACATTTGAGGCTGTCTCGTAATAATAATAATAATAATAATAATAATAATAAACTCTTGTTTTCTCGTTATCTAGACGAGACGAGATACACTAAAATTGCCCGACGAGATGCACTTAAATTACGAGACGAGATGCAAGCCTGTCGTGAGCAACACTAAAAGTATCCCACATTACTGCTTACATTTCTTATGGCTTTTGCTTTCTAGTCTAATCAGGCCATTATTTCAAAACGAGTTAAAACGAGCTGAACGAGCAAGCGAGCCATTATCAAACTCGACTCAACTCGAAACTCGACCTCGAAAACAGCGACTTGGCTGGAAACTCAACTCAAAAAAATTATCTTTGACTCGACTCGAATTGAACTCGAGTCGATTCGAATTTTGGCTCGACTCGTGCTCATCCGTATTCGTATTTGTATTTTATGTTTCCACTTCAACAATTTCTACTCTTTTTTTTCGTTTACCTGCTGTTTCTGGATTTCTCTTTCGGTATCGTCCTTTATTTACACCATGTACTATTCTTATTCCTAGCTTGTGACCCGCTTCAATGTCTTATTCAGTTTAGGCTTTTCTCCTTACCTTGACTACACATGTGATTAATTTAATTCTCCCTTTCCGCGCAGGACCAATGAAAAATTATTATTATTATTATTATTATTATTATTATTATTATTATTATTATTATTATTATTATTATTATTATTATTATTATCTCTTCTCGGGCTTTGGCCCCGTGGTTGCTCATTTCTTTTAAGGTCTTTTCCTTTTTTCTGGCCAATTATCATCAATGAGCAACTGTCCCTTCCTCCACGAGGTGGGGCTGGAAACACCGTGAGCAGTAAGTCGAGGTGCATTAGTGTCTTGCAGCAGGGCTCTATGGTGGCTAAGCAGGGACTTTTCCATCTTCTCTGTTCCTAAGCTTCACAAAAATAGGTTGGGTCGTGAGGTCTTCAGTGATTTTAGATCCTCTGGCAGGTCGAGAAGCTGATTTCATTTTTTTTAAATTTGTGAACAGATTCCTTTTTGGCCGTTTGGAGTCTCTGTACGTCTGTGTGTGCGTTTATTGTATTTATTTTTTTCTTTTTTCCTTTTTTTTAGTATTATTATGTTTATATTAAATGGCACCTCTAGCAGATGATTGTCCACAATGTAATCAATGTATATATGGAAAGCAGAAAACTGTGAAATGTAATACTTGTCAGAGAAAATGTCACTCAGCTTGTTTTGAACAAATTAGTAAAAAGGAACATATCCAATTAAGTGAATTTAAATGTAGTGCTTGTGTTCAAAAAGATATTTTTTTTGTTTGTGGTAGTTGAACTAGTGGTAGGCAACTACGCATCTCTGAAAATGAAAAGAGACAAGATGACCAGTTATCTTGTTGTAAGGGTTCTTCTATGGACTTTGAAATGATATCAAAATTACTTGAATTTAGTGTAAACAAGATCAAGAGTGAACTTTTACATGAACTTTTTGAACTTAAAAATGAAATTGTAAGTTTGAGGAAAGAAAACTCTTTGTTGAGAAGTTTGTTAATTGGAGAACAAGTCTACACCCGTAAGATCTCAACTTCTAATCAGGACTTTGAACAAGACTTTACACCGACTCCAAATATGAATTATCAAAATCATTTCCCACATTTAACGGATAATAGTGAAACTGGAAAAGATGAGCAAATATCCTCTAAATCTACACCTTCCCTCTGGTCTCAAGTAATATCCAAAAATAATAAACCATTTCAAGCTCTGAGAGCTAACAATTTGCCGATTTCAGATTCTCGGAGAGAACCAAGGAAACTCACCGTTGGCTGTGGCGCAGGTAATTCAAACCTGGTATCCAAATCAAGAAGAAAAGCACTGTTTGTAACAAGACTTAACCCGTTAGTTACTAGTGAAGAAGTTGAAGGAATTGTTAAGGAACTCAATGTGAAAGAAGTGGTTTGTACCAGATTGAAGACTAAACATAATTCCTATTCCTCCTTTCATATAGAGGTGAATGAATCAGATTTTTCCCGAATTAATGATCCTAAAGTGTGGCCTACAGGTATTCTCATAGGTCCTTTCTATGGTAGATTGCGGAATTATGGCGAAGTTACTAATCAAAATTCTCCTACTAAGCATGATGAACCTAAACCTTAAAATTTGGTATCAAAATGTTCGTGGACATTGAACTAAAAGTAGTGATTTTTTCTCTTCAATTTCTGACTGTGAATATGATATAATTGCAGTAACAGAAACATGGTTATCCGATATTCATAGAGACTACGATTATTTCCCAGATACCTATACATGCTTTAGAGCCGACAGATTATATAGTGAAGAATCATGTCAAAGAGGTGGTGGATCTTTGATAGCAATAAAGAAAAACTTTATGGTGAATCGCAGACCTGATCTTGAACTTATAAGTGAATGTGTGTGGATTGAATTAAAATGTAATACTGGAAAGAATCTCTTAATATCGTGTGTTTATTTTCAACCAACTTTTTCCCCTGTGAATTTTGAAAATTATTTGAACCATATTTCTAGTAGGTTAAATCCTTTGGATAATGATATACTGATTCTTGGAGATTTCAACATATCCAAAGTTGATTGGTTAAATAATGAACAGCTTCCAGGAATACATTATTACTCCAAATTGAAGTTTCAGCAATTGTCTGCTTTTTTTGGAAAATACTAACCTGTGTGTTGAACCTTCAGTTTCTGCTCTTGATCTTGTTATCACAAATGCTACTTCTATGTCAAGAAAAACCAATCAGTGCATGGTCTATCCTGATATTTTTCATTATCCGATTGAAATCATTGTGTTTCTACCTAAAGGTTGTAAAATAAATAAGTTTTCTGAACGTTTTCAATTTATTAGAGGTGATTATTATGCATTATATCAACAACTGGCTAATATAGATTGGTATAATATCTTGTTAAAACCAGATATAAATGAAGCTGTTGTCGATTTTGAAAAAGCAATTGTATTAGCTATGGAAACAAATATTCCGAAATCTAGGCCAAGAATATCTAAATATCCGTGTTGGTACTCCAAAAAATCTGTTTCTTTATTAAAAGCAAAGAATTTGGCTCATAAAAAGTATAAAAATACATTAAAACATGAAGACTATTTATTATTTGCTAACTACCGCAAGGCTTTTAAGACTCGGTTAAAAGATGATAAACGTATTCACTATATTGAAATGGAAAATCAATTAAAAAGTAATCCTGAGAAATTTTGGAGATATGTATCTAAGGGTAATAACAAGACTGCAACTGGAGTAGTAGTAAACGATTCTTTGGTTACCGACTGCGAGTTGTTTGCAGAGTACTTCGCATCAGTCTACCAGACATTTTCAAATATTAGCAATACAAATAATTGTTCAACATCATCAGAAACTTTTTGTGAAACGAAAATACATCCTATTACAACTAGAAATGTAAGAGATGCTATTAAATCCTTAAAGACTAAATCTGCGTCAGGTATAGATGGAATACCTGTTTTTATTATAAAAGGTGTAGCTGAAGTAATCTCACCAGTGTTAGCATCTTTGTTTAATTGGAGTTTAAATGAAAATATTTATCCTGAAGCCTGGAAAATTGTAGCCGTAACACCAATACCTAAGACTAAAGGTGACAAAATTAACGATTATAGACCAATATCTATAATGAATGTTATTCCCAAAATTTTTGAAAAAATAATGTACAACTACTTGTATAATGCCGTACGTGATCAGTTGGATGTAAATCAACATGGGTTTATAAATGGTAAATCAGTTACTACAAATTTGGCATGCTTTGTACATAGTTTGTTTTCTGTTATTCGATCGGGTGGTCAGACAGATGTTATTTACTTTGATTTTGCCAAAGCCTTTGACAGATTACCTCATCACTTATTAATTAATAAGTTGTATAAGTATAAATTATCGAATCAAGGAATAAAATGGCTAGTTTCGTACTTAGATAATAGGAAATTTAAAGTAAGGTATAATGGCTATATGTCTTCTATTCATAATATAACATCTGGTGTGCCTCAAGGTTCTAATCTTGGTCCGTTGTTGTTTTTGTTGCATGTAAATGATCTACCTGAGAAGTTAAATTGTAGATATTTGATGTATGCCGATGACATAAAAATTTTTAAAGAAATTAAAACCTTTCAAGATCAAATAACTTTACAAGATAATATTGAATTAGTGGTCAAGTGGTCTGAAACCAATTTTTTGCCTTTGAATATTACCAAAACTAAAGGCATAATTTTCTCAAGGAAAACTAATCTTCTTTTGTATAATTATACAATCGGTAAATAGAGAATCGATGTTGGAGCCTACGTCAAGGATTTAGGAATAATTTTGGATAACAAGTTATTATTCAATAAGCATTTACAGGTAATAACTTCTAAGGCTAGGAAGAACTTAGCTATGTTAAAATGTCTATGCCGTAATTTTTCGAATGTCAATACCTGTAAGACTTTGTACATTTGCAATGTGCAATCCCATCTGGAGTACTGCACTGTTATTTGGAACTGTGAAACTAAGTATTTTGTAAATGCTATAGAATCTGTTCAAAATAATTTTTTGGCTTGGTTACGTTGGAAGTTTAAAAACTTCAAAGATGAGAGTTTGTCTTGCATATCTCCATTATAATCTCCATGTAATTTTACTCCATTATTAATGGGAACTAAATTGTCTCCAGATCAACGAACAAATTAACTACGGCATGCACTTTGGTGGAAATATCATTACAGGAACATGTTTGGAACGAACCGATAATATTCCTGTAATGATATTTCCACCAAAGTGCATGCCGTAGTTAACTTATTCATTGATCTGGGGACAATTTAGTGCCCATTAATAAATTAAATAACAAACAATGGAGTAATATTACAGAAATGATATCGTATTATACAGTAATTTCGCCGTGCAAGTTCAATAGTATAATAATAATAATAATAATAATAATAATAATAATAATAATAATAATAATAATAATAATAATAAATTTTCATCGGTCCTGTGCGGACAGTGAGAATTAAATCAATCACATGTGTAGTCAAGGTAAGGAGAAAAGCCTAAACTGAATAAGACATTGAAGGGGGTCACAAGCTGGGAATAAGAATAGTGCATAGTGTAAATAAAGGACGACACCGAAAGGGAAATCCAGAAACATGAAGTAAACGAAAAAAAAAGAGTAGAAATTGTTGAAGTGGAAACATAAAATACAAATACGAATAGGGATGAGCACGAGTAGAGCCAAAATTGAACTCGAGTCGAGTCAAAGATAATTTTCTTGAGTTGAGTTCCGAGCCAGGTTGGTGTTTTCGAGGTCGAGTTTCCAGTTGAGTCGAGTTTGATAATGGCTCGCTTGCTCGTTCAGCTCGTTTTAACTCGTTTTGAAATAATGGCCTGATTAGACTAGAAAGCAAAAGCCATAAGAAATGTAAGCAGTAATGTGGGATACTTTTAATGTTGCTCACGACAGGGGTGCATCTCGTGTCGTAATTTAAGTGCATCTCGTCGGGCAATTTTAGTGTATCTCGCCTCGTCTACATAACGAGAAGACAAGAGTTTTTTTTATTATTATTATTAAGAGACAGCCTCAAATGTCGTAATCACCAAAATAAGTATATACTGTAGTTCTTAAAATCAAGGCTGAGACCTGCACAGTCGAATTCTTGAGCCCAAGCAGAAGACCAACCCTGGTAGTGATATCAAACGGCTCGGCTCGTATCATCTGAGCGAACAGCTCGAGTCGGTCCGGTTGGGATGAGCCGTCGGCTCGGCCCAATTGAGCCGATGACCTGAGCCGGCTTAGTTGGAACGAGCCATCGACTCAGCTCAATTGAGCCGATGGCTCGAGCTTTCTCGGTTGGGATGGGTCACCTACTCGGCACATGTGAACCGGTTCGAGCCAACTAAGTTGAAACTAGTCCATCGGCACGGTTCGACTCAGCTCAACTAAGCCGATGGCTCAAATCGGCTCGGTTGGGTGAGCTATTGGCTCGGCTCACTTCTCGGTTCGGTTCGATAGTGAATGAGCTGTAAGCCGAGAAGCTCGAGCCGTTGAGGAGCTAAACCCGGTTCAAGCTGTTTTGAACATGTTTGGCTGAAGCCTATAACTTTTAACAATTTTTGGCTCGAGCCCGAATACTTGCCCCTTCAAAGCTCAAACCCAGAACGTGACCGATGTCCTTGCCTCCTGAAGACTTCTCGACGACCGAGATCGACAGTCAATTATCTTTTACTATTCAGATACAAACCGCATATCTTTTAAAGATTATGCACGGTGTTGATATAATAATAATAATAATAATAATAATAATAATAATAATAATAATAATAATAATAATAATAATAATGGCATTAAAAGTTTTAAACTGGCTCTAAAATTTGGCAAAGTTACATAAAAGTAGAGATTTCGGGGAAAAGGATCCATATCTTCAAGACACACCTCTGCAACTACCAGCATTTTAAACTAGACCATTCCATTGAAGTTTCATGTAGAAAGTATTCTACTGTATGTTTTAAGGAAAATAACTGTAATAAATATAACTGAATATCACGCAACAGTAAGGCATATAATAAATTAATTTTTAGGATATGCAGAGGTAAATATAAAAGCTTTGCTACAAAAATACCTACACAGAGCATAATTCAATGAGCTCTGAAATACAATGTAACGAAATAGCCTATGAGATTCAGCCTACAGAGCAATTGTTACTTAAAGAATGGACATACACTATTTCGAGAATCGAGACAAGACGGGAAATGTTTACGATACTTTTCGTCTCATCTCGAATGTAAAATGTTAATTCTCATGTTATTTTATTTATTTTAGAAACGAGATGAAAAATTCATCTTCTCGTGAGCAACATTAAACCAAACCGAAATATTCTTAACTAATGTCATGTTTCTGCTTGTAATGGTATGACCTGAGCGATAATTAGCTCCTAGCTTTTAATCTTCTACGAGATAATAATAATTATTATTAGCTTATTATTATTCCTGAAGATTTGATAGTTCAAGTATTGAAACATCCGAGTATTCAAATATCTGAATATAATAAAACGTATGTCAACGCCGATCAATCGCCATTAAAAATCCTAAAGCAACAACAACAACAACAACAAATTGCAGCTTGTATTCGCACAAGCACCTTGACCACTGAACTGCGATCGCTACGCGGTAAACGATTCGTCTTTAGTCTGGTTACGTTAGGTTTCTTTGTCTCCGCTTGCAAACTTGTATGTTATATCTCTTCGGTTCAAAATGTCTTTCGCATTTCTTTTATGATGTCGACAAAGTTTACATTAATAACTTGAGTTGTTCTTAAACCGTTGGTTCACAAGTTTTTTTTCTCCACACGAAATTACAAATATGACAGATTGAATTCTCATACTGTCCATTTCTTTCAAAGCAGTCGCCATTACCTGGTCAAAAACTTATTTCCGCCATGATTCATATTAACCAAAATAAATTCACTTTTCGGAATAGGAACTTTCACTTTCCGGATTTCGGAAAATTATGGAATTCAGTTAAACTCCGGAATTCAGAAGAATTGCGGAACTCGGGAAGAATCCGGAATTTAGAAAATTCCGGAATTGAGAAAAACTCCGGATTTCGAAAAAAATTCTTAACGAAATCAGAAATTTCTAAATTTCGGATTTCTCCGAATTCCGGAATTGTTCCAAAATCGGAATATTCCGAATTCCGGAATTTGTCCGGTTTTACTTTCGTGAGTCCGGAAAGTAATAATTCCGGAATTGGGTATCCCTAGTTTATACACAACCTCTCAGAACACTAAGCTAGTAGCTGTCTACAAGCAAACAAGTAATGCAAAGCATTTTGTATCCTGCAATACCTCATGTATTAAAATCCGACAGCAGTTTCAGTATCTAACAGAAATTGCATGTATCTAGCTACTGGAAGCTGAGTTATGAAGAATTATATTGTCTTATCTTTTTGTGTCTTATACAACCCTACAAACCACTGAATATCTAAATGGCTTTCATTAAATCCAAGTTGTAGTACTCACAGTTACATCCATTTGTGTCTATATGATCGTGTTACTAAAGTTTACTATATGACAGCGTTAGTAAGCATTTTTCTGCTCTCCCGTAAAGTTGTCATACGATCTACTACAGGATAAAGAATCAATTATCAATTTAACCAAGTTGTATTACTACACATCTGCCTCTTCCTCTGTCAACTCTGGTCGATCTCGTTGACGCGACATTTTTGCTTTTTTATACCCCTTTCTTCGTTTACTGAACTAAACAATAACTGTTCTGAAATATACTACTGCGCATGCCTCGTAGATAAATATTTCTGATGCCAACAGTTTCCGTTTTGTCCAAGGCATGTTCTTTTTCTTATTCCCAGCATGACCCTTTTATTACATTATATGAAGAGCATGTAGATCTAAATACCTCATGTATTACATAGAATGTAGGTTTAACTCTTCCAGCAAAGAAGAAACATTTGATCATAGTATACAACCCACAGAAGTGATAGCTGGTAATACAGTGGTAGTAATCCCTAACGACACAGGGAGTGAGCAGTGTAATCCACGCTGGTCTAGTGGCTAACACGTGCGCTTTTGGTGTATGGTGTCCCGGGTTCGATTCCCGGCGGGAGATCATTTATGATTTTTAACTGTCCTCGATGTTTCTGTATTCGTGTCCTTGTCGTTACAAGTTATTAGAAAAAGCAAATTAAACGAGTGAAGCAAGTAAAATTAGCAATAAGTAAGTTACTGAAAGAAGTTCGGTGAGTCAGTGAAAAAAAAAAAAGTGGACAAAACACTGGCTTTTCGCGCCGTCCATGCGAGTTCGAATCTATCTCTGCTTGTTTTTTTTTATCCATTTGAGAGAAAGTATTATTCCTTTTCCTACAGGTAATCACTCTTTTCGTATTTTTCGCCGTCCTTCAGAGTTAAATTAACTGGATATTCTTATTCTTTCTACGAATGATGGATCTTCTCTTTGGTTTCATGTCAAACATGCACACGTAGTGAAAAGACGCTGTTGATAATAATAATAATAATAATAATATGAAATATTACTAACTAAGTCGTGTGTGTATTTCGACAATATAATTTTATATTATTATGTGGAAATAAGTAAGGCTGGCTGGCGCCCCCCCCCTAATTTTTTCGATGATCGTTATGGGTCCACGGTGTCCAACGTTGGTCCCATCCCAGTATCACCTCCTGTTCTCTCGATATAAGTTATCGACATTTTGCCTAAAGAGGGCTCTGCCGTGGCCCCATGAGTCCCCATGATAATGAATCTTCGTTCATTTTGCATTGAAATCGCTTATTTTTCTGAGTACTATGAGTGCATAGTGTCCAACGTTGCTCCCATCACTATACAATTTCCCGTTCTCTCGATATAAATTGCTAACATTTGGTTTGTAAGGGAGATATGGCATTACAATCATTACGTTTGAAGAAGATATTGCCTTGGCACAAAAAATACCTATTATTATTATTATTATTATTATTATTATTATTATTATTATTGTTGTTGTTGTTGTTTTACTTACCACTAGTGTTGCCTACCTTTATATGCAATGCAATGTGTTACTAAAATGCATATCAAATAACACTCCTCGCCATTCACGCTCCCGAACTCGAAATATATGATTTGCAGTTCTCTGTGTTAGGGGAAAGCACATTTATTATATTATTCTTTCAAATAACACGTTTCACAAGTTACTTCACTTTCAATGTGTAATTTCATATCATCACTAATAATCATCTTGTTCCGATAGGAAAATAGCCCCCCTCCTGCAAAAAAAAAAACCCTGACCGTAGCGAAACGACGCGAACCTTCTTTAGGCGATTAATCGGGTCCAATATTTCAATAAAAGAGGATAAGTCCCTGCACACAAATATTTCAGTAAAAGAGGAAATGTTATTGAAACTTTCTGAATACCTATTTATGGGCGAAATTTGGTTTCCTTGGAACTTTTTGAGAGTTTGAAGGGCCCCCATTTTGAACATTTTCATCTGATTATTGTGGTTAACGAACTCATCAAGATTTCAACAATTAATGTTTGTGCCAAGTTTCGTCTCAATCCGCTGAATATTAGGGTGGTTATGGCATTCACAAATAGCGTTATATATATATACAGATAGATAGATAAATAGACACACAGAGGGAGAGAGAAAAAGTGTTTTTCTCCCTTCTCGCACCTGTGGTGGGTCAGAGCTAAACCGGGCCTCTTTGCAAAACGTATTGACCAGCCTAATGTAAACACAAGCCTCTTACTTGCTAACGTAGAAACTTGGTCGGGAGGTGTAAGGCATGTAAAAATTGTATTTTTAATAACCATGAGTATGGATTCGATCCCCTCCACTTCCATGTTTTTCTTTTTACTTTTTGCAGCTTCGTCGGAACGTTCAATTTTTATTCTTTGCTAATTGCAAATGGCTTTTACATTCAAAATAAGAGGAATTTTGGTGGCATTTGTTCGGATATTCTTCTCTTTCGAAATGAAGAAAAGAATAAAAGCAATACGCAAAGACAAAAAGTATTATCAGTACTAAACATTACTAATAATAATTGCTACGAAAGACTAAATACGACCTTTTTTACCATCTCTCATGAGCTGTATGTATTATTAACAAAATTTAAAAAAAAGTCCTTGCCGGGGATTCGAACTGACGTCCTTCGTATTTATAAGCCAGCACCTTAACCACTACACCAAGATCATGGCGTGGTGGACGTTTAATTGTCGGCGTATTTGTTGTATTTGTGTGTTATATTCCCACTTCAGCAATTTTTAGTCTTTTTTCTCCGTTTAAGAGCTGTTTCTGGCACCCTCTTTCGGCGTCGTCTTTTATTTAGACTATGCACTATTCGTATTCACAGCTTGTGTCCATCTGGAATGTCTTATTCAGATTAGACTCTTCTTTTTGCCCCTCAATAAACATTTGATCGATTTAATTCTCATACTCTCCACGGATGGAGCGCAGGAATGCCAGACTCGAAAAATAGGTGTACATTTACTTTCCTGACAGATAATACGTCAGAATATAAACTGCTTGGGATTTAAAAACTATTAAAGCATACGAAACACAATGTCTCATTCCGATTACATTTAGGCAGAACCTGGAAATAATAAGAAAATATCTTCTAAACGTCACAGGTGATTACTTCATGAATGCAACCGGAATGGTAGATTGTGTTTTCTTTTTTAATAATATTAAATCGCAAGCAGTTAATATTTTGACTTATACCTCGATCACTAGTTTCAGAATTTTGATACATATTTTAGCCTTATACGAAATTTGCAACAAACAATACCTTCTAAATTTGCTACAAACAATACCTTCTAAATTTGCTACAAACATTACCTTCTAAATTTGCTAAAACCATTACCTTCTAAATTTGCTACAAACATTACCTTCTAAATTTGCACCAAATATTACTTTATAAATTTGCAGCAAACATTGCCTGATCCATTTGCAGCAAACATGATTTTGCGATCATGAAAACACTTTCTGCAATGTTGCTGCAAACCTTTTAATATTTTCACCAAATTTATCAGCTCAATTTCGGAAATTTTGTCAAAGAAAGTTTGCACAAAATATTTGCAGCAAAGTCCTGGCAAACTTTCTTGCTGTGCAGTCGCAAACATTTCGTTTGTATTGGCAGATGTTTTCGTTTTCTGAGAACTTCGCTGCAAACTCAGCCAGCATCAACTTCGTTATTTGCATTGAACTTTCGGCAAATTTTCTCATTTGACAAGGCAAGTTATTTGCAAAATTTTTAGTTTGCCTCTCCAAATTTTTAAACATTTTTAAAAACTTTTCTGTGCTATCTGGGGTAGTAGTTGTAGTAATAGTAGCAGCAGTAGTAGTAATAATGGTAGTAGTAGTAATAATAATAGTAGTAGTAGTAGGGACGGGTTAGAAGCCCCGCAGAGGTTGGTTGGGTTCTGTTCTCGACAAATGTATAAGTAGTAGTTGTACCAGTGATAGTAGCAGTAGTAGTAGCAGTAGCAGCAGCAGTAGTAGTAGTAGTAGCAGTAGTAGAAGTAATAATAATAATAATAATAATAATAATAGTAGGAACGGGTTAGAATTCCCGCGCCGCAGGGATTTGTTGGATTCTGTTCTCGACAAAAGCATAAGTAGTAGTAGTAGTAGTAATAATAGTGGTAGTAATAATAATAGTAGTAGTAGTAGGAACGGGTTAGAAGCCCCGCAGGGTTTCGTTGGGTTTTGTTCTCGACATAAGTAGTAGTATTAGTAGTAATAGTAGTAGCAGTAGTAGTGGTGGTAGTAGTAGTAGTGGTAGTAGTAGTATTAGCAGTAGTAGTAGTAATACAGTAATAGCTGTAGTAGTAGTAGTAGTAGTAGTAGCAGCAGTAGTAGTAATAGTGGAGGTAGTAGTAGTAGTAATAGTAATATGATGATTATGATGTACGTATGTATGGAGATTCCACATCGTTGCACAATTTGTATTCTTGGTTCTTTATTTTGTGGGAGGGGGTAACTTGGTACATTGTTGATTGCCAGCATGTCATGTTACCACTTTTTCATAATAAGGTACCAATAATACATATACCACAACGATATGGGATCTCTACATATGCTACAATAGCCACACCAGCGTTGTAAAGTATTACCTTATTTTTATCTATATTGATTTTTATGTCTCCCCCTCCGTTAGGCTGTTCCGTCACAGTAAAATGGTAAAATCCATCCCAGTCCCGAACATCATCTATATTGAAAACTTGATCAAGATCGGTCTGGTTATTCAAGAGTTATTAAGTTTTATTTATTTTTTCTGTCTCTCCCTCCTGTAAGTTCTACCAACAAAGTGAATAGCTAAAAACACTCCCGGGCCAGAACTTCATCTACGTCAAAAATTTGATCGAGATCGATCGGGCGATTCAAGACATTAAGAGTCACAAACATAGTCATTTTCAATTTTATAATATAGATTTGTTGTTGAAAATTTATGTCGCAAATATGTGAATCCACCTGATGTTTCGTCTGTAGCTTTCACAATTGTTTTCATAAGACCCAATTAATTGTGCAAAGGAGAAAGATACACATTTTAAGGATTATTCACATAGCAAGCAGCAGTACTTTGTATACACCAGCTGCATGCCGAGCAGAATTTCAATTATCTTTACATCTCCACATATATTCCATTTATACAGGGTTAGTCAAAGTTATGTTAATACTGAATGGACATACCACGTGGAGGCAAAAATATTGTATTTTAGTAAAATGTATTGTTTTGTAAGATGTATTTTTGGAATGTCAGTGTATTGTATTGTATTGTTGCATTGTTTTGTTTTGTAACATCTTCAATCTCTTTCGTTTCAGTTGACACACAATGGCTGATCGATTAACACTGGAGCAAAGATTTGTAGCAAGCCTAATGGAAGTATACGGTTCATCTACTCTGAAAAGTTTACATAAGTTTACACTGTTAAGCCGTTTAACAGTGTACCGCATCTACAATAAGTTTGTGCCTACAGGATCGGTAGCAGACAACTATAGAGGCAATGCAAGACGTCCAAGATTAGGACGATGTGAACAAAACATTGCTGTTGTACAGCAAGTTTTGTTGCCTAGTTCTTCGAAATCAAGTGTTCGATGCAGTTTGGAAACAGGAATACCTCGAAACACAGTGTGCCGTATCTTGAAACTCGACCTTGGAATGAGACCTTTCACATCCAAGTCACTCAAGCTTTAACATTGGCGCAGAAACGTAAGCGGGTGGAATGCTGTCAGATTTTAGCTGAAAAGACCAATATTCAGCGACATGATGTGAATGTAATGGCATTCAGCGATGAAGTCACTTTACACCCCAGTGGGTTTGTGAACCGACATAACACGAAAACCCACGGATCATTTAGGAACATGAACGTGACTCTCCCAAAGTAAATGTTTGGTGCACTGTGACTGCCACTGGAGTCATTGGACCCTACTTCTTTGACACACAAACAATAACCGCAGAAGTGTACTTACCGATGTTAAAGCGGTACACCCTTGATGAAGTACCGCTAGAAATCCACCGTGCAACGTATTTCCAACAAGATGGCGCTCCACCGCACTGGGCCCAAACTGTTAGAGACTATCTCAATGATACGTTTCCCGGTCGATGGATTGGTCGTGATGAAGTATTGCGCTGGACTCCACAATCCCCTGACTTAACCCAACGAGATTTCTGGTTATGGGGCATGGTAAAGGAGCGGGTTTACAGTACGAAAGTTCGTGACATTAATGACCTAAAGAACCATATACGGGATATCATCCATTCTCTGTGAAATGAGCGCACGTGCTTTAAATTAAACTGTTCGTCGTTGGCTTTTATGTATTGAACGTAATGGTGAATAGGTGAGGCGACTTCAGAGTGAGTTCGCAGATATTTAGCACTTGCAGTAGGTTTATCATATCGGAGACATTCACTTGCAGTATTATCATATCAGAAACATTCTTTCGTGTATAGATGTATGTACAGTTTGAATATATTGTTTTTTTTATTCAGTATTAACACAATTTTGACTAAAACAGTATTTTTTTCATATTGGATGAGTGTGAGAAGCAGTTAGAAAGTCTCCTAAGTTTTCTTAACGTTATCTGTATGAGCATTTGGAACAGAAGGAAATGTTTTTCCATTGTGGAAAAGTACTGTTTTGAGACAAATTTTTCTACAATCTATAAACAGATGGCACTCATTTGCATTGTATGCATGACCAAGAGTTACCATAGCGGATTCGATATTGCTACAAAAACAATGTCACCCTCCTTCGAGAAATATTCGAAAAAAAAAAAAACCCAGCACGATGGTCTCGAAAACACTCACTTTCGCACCTTAAGAAAGGAGATTTCACCCTTTCAATCGCGAAGCTAAATGCTCAGACAAATTTGAAATGCAAACAAGGTCACTGAGATTCTCTTGTATCAAAATGTGTGGGGGTCTTTGATCAGAGAGCACTTCAAATGTTGGATCGGGATGAGTAGCTCCTCCACACTCATCATCATGGTCGTTACCGGATTCATTACACTAGTTAACAAATTTAAACCTTTTGTTTGTTACATGAGAAAAATCACCTGATCTTAAAGGAACTTTTTGCGCTGAATTCGAATATGCACTCGGTTTCTCTCCATCACGTACAGCTTTCCCGTAACACAGGGATTTTCGGGAAATTCCCTCAAAAATTTCCCTTTTTCAGATATTTTATTCCCCTAGCTCCTGTCCCCTTACATATAGTAACATAGAAATTATACCTAAGTATACCTTGATTTATATTTAATAAACCCTAAAAGTTTCGTAAAAATCGCTTTGTTCTTTCTAGAGAAATAAATATATTTGTATGTATACTGTGTGCACTGTTTATTGCACCTGATAGTAACCCAGATAGCACAGAAAAGTTTTTAAAAATGTTTAAAAATTTGCAGAGGCAAACTAAAAAGTTTGTAAAAAACTTGCCTTTTCAAATGAGAAAATTTGCCGAAAGTTCAATGCAAATAACGAAGTTGACGCTGGCTGAGTTTGCAGCAAAGTTGCCTCAGAAAACAAAAACATCTGCCAATACAAACGAAATGTTTGCGACTGCACAGCAAGAAAGTTTGCCAGGACTTTGCTGCAAATATTTTGTGCAAATTTTTTTTGACAAAATTTCCGAAAATGAGCTGATAAATTTGGTAAAAATACTAAAGGTTTGCAGCAACATTGCAGAAAGTGTTTTTACGATCGCAAGGTCATGTTTGCTGCAAATGTATCAGGTAATGTTTGCTGCAAATTTATAAAGTAATATTTGGTGCAAATTTATAAGGTAATATTTGTAGCAAATTTAGTAGGTAATGTTTGTAGCAAATTTAGAAGGTAATGTTTGTAGCAAATTTAGAAGGTAATGTTTGTAGCAAATTTATAAGGTATTGTTTGTAGCAAATTTATAAGGTATTGTTTGTAGCAAATTTAGAAGGTATTGTTTGTTGCAAATTTGGTATAAGGCTAAAATATGTATCAAAATTCTGAAACTAGTGATCGAGGTTTAAGTCAAAATAATAACTGCTTGCGATTTAATATTATTAAAACAGAAAACACAATCTACCATTCCGGTTGCATACATGGAGTAATCACCTGTGACGTTTAGAAGATATTTTTCATTATTTCCAGGTTCTGTCTAAATGTAATCGGAATGAGACATTGTGTTTCGTATGCTTTAATAGTTTTTAGATCCCAAGCAGTTTATATTCTGACTTGTACCTCACTAGTTTCAGAATTTTTCTACATATCTTAATGAAAATTTGCAGCAATTGTCTTGAAACTAGTACAACTATATAAAAATATCAAACGACATGGTCTGATAAGGGTAATTTTTCGCCCATCGAATACCGGAAAAATGACGAGTCCGATTCAGACAAGTTTGCAATGTCTGTATATTGGAAGATATGTTTTGTATGTGAATATAATAGATATGTGAGAAAGAAAATAAGTCATAGAAATTAGTGCCCAAAAAGAAGTAGTTTTGCGTCATTTTGACAATGTTTGCTGTCGTTGACATAGGCTTGTAGTAAGAAGGATTCGATGAACCTAAATAAACCAAACTCATAATAATATGACGCTGTGTAAGTTTCGATATGAGGATCAATTTATTTTGGTAGTGTGTCTTTCGACTTAAGAGAGAACAGAATGTGTCTAGCCTCTATAGACACTTTACATTTTTCCGGTGTTCGATGGGCAAAAAATGGCCCTTATCAGCCCACATCCTTTTGAAGAGAGCAAATATAGAAGATAGTTTTCTACTTTCCAGCTGCACTTTTCTTGTTCATAAAATAAGAAGTAACTTATTAACGACTATTTTAACGTCATTTAATTTATATATGTGCATACATAAATACTTAAAAAAATAGAAAACGCCTAAACCTGAATATTTCTGAAGGTTACATCAACGTTTATTCCATCACTTACTCTTGTAATGGACATGGAAAGTTTCTCTGGTTCCTCGTAGGGAGATTTCGACTTAAAAGCGAGTCATTGAAACAAATCTAATAAATTTGACCTTTTAACGAATTTGGCCTGTACATTTTAATCCAAAATTTTACAAAGTCGGCTGCACAATCACTCAGCAAAGTAGCAATTGACGACAAATTATCCAATAACAACACATTATACTCGAAGATAATGCACAAGGGAAAACACACTTCCAAATGCATAAACAAACATGGCGGCATCCAGATGGCTCCAAGAACAAAGGATTAAGCCTTTTCTAAATTATCATGTCGAAAAAAAAAACAGTAAAAATCATGGTAATGGCACAACCGCATTAGAATGTGTGAGAACAAGCAGATAAAAATAACTAAGAAGATTAGGATGAAACATTAAAAAAATACTATACGGTAAATAAAGGGCATTATATATTTATTGCTTGATTTTGACTTTAGAATGACAATGTACTACAAACTATAACAATACTCAGTGATCATATTACAGAATTCATAAGGAGATTAACAAAAACTGTTTTATAGAAAAAAAAAGTTGAGAAAAGTAAGTTGTTGTGTATATATAAAAATACTTAGTACCAGATGCCAGTATCTGAAGCCTATTCACAACGCTTCCCACCATTTTTTTTTTTTTTTTTTTTTTTTTGAGTTTGAAAATCGTGCGAAAATGGAAGAAAATATCAAAATTTTGAACTCTGCCTTCTTCATATCTCAAATCAACCTGATTTCGCATCAAGCACAGATAGAACACACCCGGAAGCTTTTCCCCCGAACTATCGGAACATGCATCCAGAAACAAACGTGTGCCAATATCTGGCGTATAGACACATACTTGATCGAGAAGCGACCCAGTCATCACTCACACAAACTGGTTGCATAGCATCTGCACGATACAGGATTCATTTTCAAAATTCTTATTTGCAATCAGTTACTTCAGCTGAATACTATCTTATATTGAGAAACAAAAACATCCGGCTGTGTTTTATATATGCTCGCCATGCTTGGTGCAAATTCGGAGGCGATTTGAGGTAGGAAGTTGGAGTTTTCTGGTGCCAGTTCTCTGCCGATATCATTGACCAGCTCACAAAATACCATACGACCATTTTGTCAAAATTTAATATAATTATATGAATTTCACGGAAGTAATACGAGTTTGTATATATATATATATATATATATATATATATATATATATATATATATATATATATATATATATATATATATATATATATATATATAAAGCATAGTGAATGTGGTATTTGAATGATGTTGATCTTTCAGTTCATAATATAGCACACTACCTACAGCACAGATGCTGCAAATTATCTCGTGGATGAACAAAACAGTTATATTACTGGAAACTATGTACAATGCATCTTTGTTGATAACTACCCCGATGGTAAACATTAACTCTCGTTTCATATGCATACAAGCTAAACGACTCTCTTTTCATTATACGCAACTTTCCTTGATTATCACCTAACAAAAACTAAATGTACAAAGCAGACCTATCAACCGTGTGCGGTTTCAACCATATATAAACAAGTCTTAAGTTGTTCGGATTACTTCTTACAAATAGTTACAAATATTTCGTAATCACTGTTCTTCCGTTACGCATACAAGCTAAACGACTCTCACTTTGTGTAACTCTCCTTCAAAATTAGCACAAAAAAAAAAGAAAAACTAAATGCACAAAACAGACTTATCACCATGCGGTTTCAACCATATATGAACAAAGTCTTAAGTTTAGTTATAGGTCTTGTTTCATACGCATGCAGGCTAAACAACTCTCACTTCATTATGTGCAACTTTCCTTCAACATAGTGTAGTAAAAGAGTAAAATTTGATGTAATATTTTTTTAATTATTTTTCTCTCATTAATAGTACGTCTATGATTATACATCACATGTTAGCTCGTACCATGATGTAAGGTAACATATTCAATAATTTGTTTTTTTTTCTTTTTTGTGCTTATTATTATTATTATTGGTAGTGGTTTATTATTGGTATTATTATTATATCACAAGTTAGTTTCATGACCAAAGGTAAACTGTATATTGTTAAGATAGACTTGTTTAAACGATGAGTGTATTTTTGAGTATTTGATGATTATCAGCCGACTGGTATAAGTTAGCTGAAATGTGTTGACAAGACAAAAACCTTGAACTCTGTGTACGTGACCAGAGGCAAACTATGTCCTTGTTATTGGAAATTGTGGAAACAATATTGACATTAGCAAATGGTGAGATAATACTCACTTTCAACAACTTTCCCGACTAAGATAGAATATTGTAAACATGCTGTTTTGCTCTAAGCCAGTTTCTTCTCGCTTAATAGTCTTATTCTTTTGAATATAAAAACTCAGCTGATAATAGATAATTATTCAGTAACACAGCGGAAGAGAACGACTAAACTTCACTAGTAATCTAAGAGGCTCTTTTCCATTAACATCCAGAGGACGCCTTGTTCTATGGAAGTTAGAACATTTCATCAGCTCTGACAGCATATAACGATAAGTATTAGTTTCATTATTCTGCTCTGAAAAATACTTTAAACATATTTCTTTTAACAAGTCCGTACGAGATACGAACTAAGTTCTTTAAGTCCACAATTTCCAAGAACAATCTTCTTTTGAAAACTTTGATAATACAAAATTGAAACCTGAATGTGATTTTTGCTAAATTGTAACATCTTTGTATATTCATTTTATATTCATAATAGTGGACAATATATATATTTTTCAATATTAAAACTGGTGGAATTCATTTAGTCCGGCTTTCTCTATCTGGGATTTGCCGTGAAAACGAACTCAAGAATTTCAGAAAGGAAATTCCCCTTCATTTATCTGTGATTCTACTACAGATAAATCTTTTCTGGTGGCAGCGATCGGGATTTCACGGAGCCGGGTTCGACTCCTGTAGAAGTAAATCTATTAATTTTCCAAGGAAAATAAACCTTCTAAAAACAAGCTTCAAAATTTTCACGGAACTAGGAACAGCACAACCTAGTCTCTGTGTCCACCAGTAGTTCTATTATCGAGAAGAGTCTCTTTCTTACAAATACTGTAATATCAGGCTCCTCTGGATAGTTTTAAACTGTCAGAGCAAATATAATTCAGAGCAGTGCAAAAGTTTTGAAGCCGATTACCGTCAAATACAAAAGTGGTGTGTCAGACTAGTCCAAGTCTGAGGATCAAGAAAGAACGTCTTAGAGCCAAGCAGTACCAACATTTTTCAAGAGAAATAACCAAGAAGGATCCACAAAGAGGACAACAGGGCCCAATTCTCAAGAAAAGACGCCAGAACATCGGTGTAGTCCACTGAAGGGATCTACAAGCCCAGCAGCCAACGCATCATAAAGTGAGTACAATAGTCAAACTTTTATACACGTTATTTCTTGTGCTTTTGAAGTGAATATTCGGGGAAGAAACCAAAACTTTAGCTTGTGGACAAAGTTAGAAATTTTGGTGATCAGGACAAAAGAACAATTAATAGCGCGTTCCTTACGAGGAGGTACGTCCACTTCAGTGCACACACTTTGCACGCTTTCTACGGAAGAAGTGTCCTTTAGGATATAAGGCGTAACTAGCAGTTATTATTGTTTTTTTTCTTTTGTCAAGAAAGTTTGTATTTTGACGAGTAATTCTAAATTTTCCGTGTAACATGTCGCAAAACCAACCACCGCCAGACCCAGAACAAGACGAAGAAGTCTCTTCAACCAATTTTTGTTCTATATCAGAAGCGTTAAAGTTAATACACGTACCGTTTACAGGAGATAAAAGAACTCTCCCAGAGTTTTTAGACAATTGTGACGCCGCTTTCTCTTTAGTTAATCCAAATCAACATGATAAATTGTTAAAATTTGTAAAGGCTAGAATAATTGGAGACGCAAAAAGTAAATTGTTAGTCAGGAGTAACACTGGAACATGGGACGAAGTAAAAGATATACTAAAAGAAAATTATTCTGTTCGTAGAACCATAGATTTTTATGCATGTACGCTATTCAGCGCTAGGCAAGCGAAAACAGAAAACATAGCAGATTGGGGTTCTCGTATCGATTCTCTTCAGAGTCAGTTGAAAGAAGCAGCAATTAGAATTTTGCATCCCTCTCATGTTACCGGAGCTGTAGCACTTGTTCAGCATTTAGCAAAAGCTTCTTTTGTGCAGGGCTTAGCGGATGAAAAGATACAAATGATAGTTAGAAGTAAGGACGCAGATCGTCTCACATTAGGCGACGCTGTTGAGGTTTGCCTTGAACAAGAATCGAACCAACTGTCTGCTAGAGACAAATCTGACAAACCCTCGTTCAAGCAAAATTCAAAACCGCATAACAAGAATATAATCTGTCACTCCTGTAACAAGCCAGGTCACATAGCGGCCAAATGTAGATCGAAACCCATAGTGAAAAAGAGCTTTCCCACCAAAAATGTTAGGTTTTGTTGTGATGCAGGCTCAATAGAGAGCGGTCCATCAAATTGTTACGATGCAGGCTCGTTAAAGAGCGGTCCATCAAATTGTTATTGTGATGTAGACTCAAAGTTGAGTGGTCCATCCTGTAGGGGACAAAATTCCCAAGGTATCCATGCAATGGCCATGCATGAAGTGTCTAACTATAGACAAGGGTGTTCTAGTAAAATTAGTAATGAACAAATAAATGTTAGTTGTAAAAGCAAATGTAACAGTGGAAATATTAAGTCTGCGGGAAACGAGCGCAGGAGTTAAGCAAGCAGTCGGTTTACCTCCCTAGTTCGAATGACTGCAATTCGAACTCAGTTCCCCCTGGAAGTTACGAAATTTACATTAAAGAAATTAGTCCTAATACGATGTTCTTTTTAGTAGATACAGGATCGGATATCACATGCATCCAGGAATGTGTAATTCCGCACGAAATGCGAAAAAAGATAAATAAAGAAGAAAGAATGAAAATAAAAGGTATCACTGAAAATGTCACAATGACTTTAGGAACATTAGTAGTTACTGTTCATATAAATGATCTTGATCTTCAAATGAAGTGTCATGTAATTAGTAATATTTTACCTATAGGCTATTCAGGCATATTAGGGCGTGATTTTCTCACAAAACATAATTGTGTAATTTCGTTTGATCCTTCAGATCAACCACACAAAATCAAAATTCCTAGTAGGACTCAAGTAGTTGTTAAAATTCCCACAACTAACAATGGAACTGGAATAGTTACCAAGCAGAAATTATCAGAAGGAATTTATTTAGCGGAATCTTTAACTTCAGCTATAAATAACGAGTGTCTCGTTGGGGTGATGAACATCACAGAAACTGACATAGATATAGAAATTCCTCCAGTAACTTTAGAACCATTCGAACCAGTAGAATTAGCTTTTGTAGGAAAAATTAAAGCAAATTCTCCCGAGAATAAGCAACAAAATTTACAAGAAAGACTAAACGTTTTAGAATCATTAGTTAGATTAGAACATCTTAATTCAGAAGAAAAAGAAGTAATTTGGAAACTTTGCATTGAGTACAACGATTTGTTTTATTTACCTGGTGACAAACTAACAGCTACGTCAGCTGTAAAGCATTCAATACCGTTTAAACCAGAATATCAAGGTACTATCGTGAATCAGAAAAACTATAGGTTACCTGAGGTGTATCGTGAAGAAGTTAATAGGCAAGTAGAACAAATGCTAGAAAACGAAATTATTACCCATTCAACAAGTCCTTTTAATTCGCCACTTTTAGTAATTCCTAAAAAGATGGACGCATCTGGTAAAAAGAAATTTCGTGTCGTAGTCGATTTCAGATCTGTTAATAATCTTACAATTGGTTATACTTTTCCGTTACCTAATATTACAGACATATTAGACAGGTTAGGAAAAGCTAAATACTTTACAACATTAGATTTAGCCAGCGGGTACCACCAAATGCTAATAACAAAAGAAGACAGACACAAAACAGCCTTCTCCACAGACAAGGGTCATTTCGAATTTTTGCGAATGCCTTTTGGCCTTCGAAACGCTCCATCTTCGTTTCAGCATTTAATGAATACTGTGTTATCTGGATTACAAGGTACTACCGCGTTTGTTTATTTAGATGACTGCGTAAATTTCTCTCAAGATCTTGAACAACATGTAAGGCAATTAAGAGAAATATTTGATAGATTTAGGTACAACCAGCTTCAATTACAACCTGACAAATGTGAATTTCTCAGACAAGAAGTAGTCTATTTAGGACATGTTATTACATCGGAAGGGGTTAAACCTGATCCTAGATTAGTAGAAAAGGTAACTGAATTTCCCATACCAAAAGATAAGAAGCAAGTCAAGGGATATTTAGGACTAACAGGGTACTACAGAAGATTGATACCAAATTATGCTAAAATTGCTCTCCCTCTCACTTCCTTGCTTAAACAAGAAGCGTCGTTTGAATGGAACTCAAAACATCAAGTTGCTTTCGAAACATTAAAAGAGAAATTAACAAATGCACCTATTTTAGAATATCCAGATTTTTCAAAACCTTTCATAGTCACATGTGATGCAAGTTTGTCCGCCATTGGTTCCATATTAAGTCAGGGTGAAATTGGCAAAGATAAACCCATTGCGTTTGCAAGTAGAAAGTTAAACGCCGCAGAAACTCGGTATAGTGCAACAGAGAAAGAATTGCTTGCTGTTATTTGGGCTTCTAAAGTTTTCAAACCATACATATTAGGCAGAAAAGTTACGTTCGTTACAGATTGTAAACCTTTAACATGGGTGTTTTCCGTTAAAGATCCTACTTCGAGATTAATACGTTGGAGAATACAGCTCGAAGAATTTGACTATGAGATAGTGTACAAACAAGGAAAAAAGAACACGAATGCAGACGCGTTGAGTAGAATGTATTCAATAGAAAGTAAAGCAGATTTTGAATCAGAAGTCACTCTTTTAGATGAGGATAAGAAACGACAAATATTGAAAGAATTTCATGAAATTCATATTGGAGGACACCAAGGTGTATGTAGAACATATGAGAAAATTAAAGACTATTTAGAGTTAAATAACATAAATTTATCAAGTTGGCCGAAAATGAGAGAAGACATAGAACAATATATTAGGGTTTGTGATAAATGTCAGAAAAACAAAATTTGTTCAAAGACAAAAATGCCATTAGAAATTACAACTACACCTAATACAACTTTTGAAAAAGTAAGTTTAGATATAGTAGGGCCTATGATTGAAACAGACAAAGGAAACAAATATCTTTTAACCGTTCAGGAAGAATTGTCTAAATTTACAATAGCAGTACCAATTCCTCAGCAGGATGCGGACACTGTAGCCAGAGCTTTCGTAGAACACGTAATATTGCTGTACGGAATACCTCAAATCATTCTTACTGACCAAGGTAGTAATTTTATGTCGAACGTAATGAAAAGAGTCTGTAAATTGTTACAAATTGAAAAAACGAATACTTCTAGTTACCACCCTCAAAGTAACGGATCCTTAGAACGTTTTCACCGTTCTCTCAAAGAATACCTTAGACACTATGTATCTGAAAATCAAACAGACTGGGATACTTATATTCACTATGCCCTTTTTGTGTATAATACTACACCTCATACGAGCACGGGATTTCAACCACATGAGTTGCTGTTTGGAAAGATGGTAAATATTCCAGGTATCCTACAAAAGAAACCAACCGAACCTAGGTATAACTATGACGATTATGTAAAAGAACTGAAGCTAAAGCTTCAAGAAATTCATCAGTTAGCTAAATTAAAATTACAAGTATCGAAAGAACGTAATAAAGAATATTACGATGAAACAGTGAAAGAAATTGTATTTCAACCTGGAGATCAAGTTCTGCTATATGATGAATCAGTACGTAGAGGTAGATCAAAGAAACTTTCTTCTTTTTGGGAGGGTCCTTATACGGTTATAAGTACTAAAGGTGTAAATTGCAAAATTAAAAAGGGAGGAAAGCCGACAATTGTGCATGCAAATAGATTAAAATTATATTATTAACCTGTAACTAAAAGTAAACACTTTTTACAGATATGTTGACAATTTTGCTCTGTATGATATTGGGAAGCTCACTAGGGGATGACATCGGGTTAAGAATCGAGAAATTTGAAGATTCTCCTGGACTATATTATAATCACGTTGGAATTACTCAACTTTATAACATAGAATGGCGCCTGGTGGTTTTTGTGAACATGAGTAACTTAGAATACAATTATAATGTAATAAATAAATATTTATTGTTAACAGAACAATTATGTCAACATAACATGGTACAAGCTAACAAAACAAATTGTGATGGTTTGATAGGAAATAGTATTCCTAATAAGATAAAGGGTATTAAAGAAACAAGAAATATAATTCAACAAATCGCAAAGGTATCTAAAGAACATAAGAAAAAGAAACGAGCAGTACTAGGGTTTGTAGGTGAAATTTCCAAAATACTCTTTGGAACTTTAGATAGTGCAGATGCAGATTATTATACTTCCCAAATTAATAAATTAGAAAACGAACAAAGGGACTTTCTTAAGTTAAGTAAAGAGCAGATGATTGTTGTAAAATCTACCTTACAATCTGTTAATAACACGTTGTATTCTGTTGAGGAAAACGAACAGCTTCTTAGTAAAAATTTAGCTCACATAACAGAATCTTTAAATCAAAGGTCAAATAAAATCAATAAAGAATTCTTAAACCTAAAAACGAAATTAAGCTTAAATGAACATATTCAAAAACTAGATCAAATGTGCAGGGATTTAAGAGCTCAATATGAAATTGTATTAAGGGCTATTCTAAATGCTCAAATTGGTATATTACAACCACATATAATAACACCCTATGAAATTTTCAAGCATTTCAAGGAAAGTCAAAGTGAATTAACTAATGGAGTGTCTCTACCAATTCCAGTAAGTGTATCCTATGGATACTTATTATTGAAATTACTGTCATTAGATGTGTTTGTAAATAATGGTGTTTTGGCTTATATAATTAGAATTCCTCTTACCGAAAACATTAAGTACTACACTTACAAGGTATTACCCTTTCCTATCAAAATTAAGAACACTACTGATAAATATGTTTTCATTCAACCAGAAAAAGAAATGTTATTAATAGATGACACTAAACAACATTATGTGAAAATGTCAGAAAATGAGTTTAAAGAATGCAAATCATTAGACAATTCTAATTTCGTATGTAAACAAAATTTTCCAATACTATCTACCCATTTACACGAAGAATGTGAAGCAAAATTATTACAGTACATCAGGAATATTCCAAAAGATTGTAATCAGAGAGTTGTTTCATTGAATCAATTGATGTTAATTCCTCTAGGTAATAATGAATGGTTGTTTATAACAAACGAGAAAGAAAAACTCACTATAGTGTGTAAAAATTATGATCCCTATGATGTAATGATAGAAGGATCTGGAAAATTCCATTTGAATACTAACTGTAAAGCTTATGGTATTAGAAATCTCATTCAAGCTCAAAATGTCTTCAATACTAATGTAACAAACAAAGATATACTGCCAAAATTCAATATATCTCTAGACTGTTGTGAAGTTTTAGGTAATGAAGTTAAGTTGCAAGACATAATGATAGACTTACCCTTAAAACATGTAATTAACGGCGTTAATGACCTTAAATATGCTAGTCATAAGGTAGATGAAATACAACAAAAGATAGAAGAACAACAATGGAAACTTAATCACCAAGAAAGTATATCCAAATTATCAATATTTTCTTATGTTTGTGCTGTAATTATCATATTAGTTATTATTTTCTGTTGCTGTAAGAAATGTAAGTTTTATAAGAAATGTTATAAGTGGTATAAGGATGAAAATGATTCATCCTGTTGTAAACAAATTTGTTTCAGACCCACTATAGTAAATAAGATTCAGCAACGAGAAGATGTAGCTGAAAAGGCAGTAATCATGAGTCACTTAACTACTAATATAGAAGCGAATGAACTAGAAGCTATACCTTTAAAAGCGACAAGAAGTTCCGCAGTGAAAAATAAAATGCGTTAGTAAACAAAATTTTAACTTTCAACTGAAATTAAAATTTTGTTTCTTTTAAGGGGGGAAGTGTAGTAAAAGAGTAAAATTTGATGTAATATTTTTTTAATTATTTTTCTCTCATTAATAGTACGTCTATGATTATACATCACATGTTAGCTCGTACCATGATGTAAGGTAACATATTCAATAATTTGTTTTTTTTTCTTTTTTGTGCTTATTATTATTATTATTGGTAGTGGTTTATTATTGGTATTATTATTATATCACAAGTTAGTTTCATGACCAAAGGTAAACTGTATATTGTTAAGATAGACTTGTTTAAACGATGAGTGTATTTTTGAGTATTTGATGATTATCAGCCGACTGGTATAAGTTAGCTGAAATGTGTTGACAAGACAAAAACCTTGAACTCTGTGTACGTGACCAGAGGCAAACTATGTCCTTGTTATTGGAAATTGTGGAAACAATATTGACATTAGCAAATGGTGAGATAATACTCACTTTCAACAACTTTCCCGACTAAGATAGAATATTGTAAACATGCTGTTTTGCTCTAAGCCAGTTTCTTCTCGCTTAATAGTCTTATTCTTTTGAATATAAAAACTCAGCTGATAATAGATAATTATTCAGTAACACAGCGGAAGAGAACGACTAAACTTCACTAGTAATCTAAGAGGCTCTTTTCCATTAACATCCAGAGGACGCCTTGTTCTATGGAAGTTAGAACATTTCATCAGCTCTGACAGCATATAACGATAAGTATTAGTTTCATTATTCTGCTCTGAAAAATACTTTAAACATATTTCTTTTAACAAGTCCGTACGAGATACGAACTAAGTTCTTTAAGTCCACAATTTCCAAGAACAATCTTCTTTTGAAAACTTTGATAATACAAAATTGAAACCTGAATGTGATTTTTGCTAAATTGTAACATCTTTGTATATTCATTTTATATTCATAATAGTGGACAATATATATATTTTTCAATATTAAAACTGGTGGAATTCATTTAGTCCGGCTTTCTCTATCGTGGATTTGCCGTGAAAACGAACTCAAGAATTTCAGAAAGGAAATTCCCCTTCATTTATCTGTGATTCTACTACAATAGCACCCAACAAAAACTACAAACTCAAAACAGACCTATCACCACTTTTCGCCATCACTGTTCTTCCGTTGGAAACTGAGACTGTGCTACTGTGAGTGCCACCTCCAGATGAGGATGCTCTCTCATCCAGAGTAACTCAAATAGTGCTTCCGCTTTCCGCAAATGAAACTCGAGTAGCACTTCCACTCTCATCCATTGAAACTCGAGTGGTGTTTCTGCTCTCATCCAAGGAAACTGGAGTACTTCTGCTTCTGCCTTCTCTGAAATGAAAATTCAAAGAATTATGCATTTGCGCTATAACATTCGATTATCAACATGATATTAAGACGAGAGTCAATTTCTCACGTATTGACAAGGAAATATCTGAGGACCACGGATGGCAGTTTTATGTCTACATGTCTACAGAATAAATCACGTAGGCCTACGTTGTATTGCTTCCGATGATTTCAGTTTGCTTCCGATACTTGGTGCTCATTTTCCATTAAAAACGGTATCGTTTTGAAAATTTCGCAATTGTTTCATAAACTACTCTTCATGATACAATCATCAGAACAAATTTCGTTTCTCTAGCTCCAGCGCTTCAGCCTGTGCAGCTTTTTCATATACGTTTTCCCGCTATTTTGGATCGTGTTTTTAATGTAACCTATACCTAATGATCCACTTTCGGTGGTCATAAACTCAAGATTGCGAATTGTTTAATACTTCGTAATTTTCCGCAAACTACTGTTCATGATATACCATGATAGCGAATTCCGCTTCTCTAGCCTTAGTTGTTCGCGCTAGGCACTTTCTAATCGTATATTGACTGGCGGCCCTATTTCATTCAAGATGGCGACCTGGCCAAAATTCTCTTTTTCTCCAAGACATAACTTGCTCTTCAAGACATACCTTCGCATCAAATTTAGTTTAAGTCCAACAGTTCGGGCTGCGATTTTATATCACTGAATTGTGATTCAATGGCCATAAGACTTTGGAATCCTCATACAACTGAAGGTAGCACATGGGACCCTCGAGATTCTTTGTTACCCCAATTTGTGATTTTAAATATACAAACGTTGTATGTCAAATTTTCGAAAGATAATAAGACTTCCCTTGTACTTTTGGTTCATGATGACATGTATGTTGTACATTAAAATCATTTACTTTAATGCTAATTATTGCAGGAATTTTAGAACAAACACAAGCAAAGAGTTGAATTGCTGCCTCACAAGACTCGAATTGTAAGGAGGACTATGAACTTCGGTACCCGATTTTTAAAAGTGATTCCTGATTTGGTGAATAATCGAGCAAGCAATTTTCTTAGCTTTTCATAAGGAACAACATAGCTTTCAGTTTTTAAAAACATCATGCTTTTTTTTGAACATTTTCGAAAACAACAATTTTTCTTAACGTTTCGTGAGGGACACTATTCGCTTTAAACATTTTTCATTTGTTGTATAGTCTTGGAGAGCATTACTTTATTTCTCTTTTTTTCAACTATAGCACCTATGTTTTTAGGGTGTTTTGGGATAATGTATATATCCTCGAATCTCCTAAAATGGTTGACAAAGTTGATGGTTGCAGACACTTTGTTTTATTACCACAAATACCAAAGCGGTCTTGAAAAATGATGAAATATATAAAGAAGTTCCTGAAAATTGAATGGCTCCTGTGACCTTCGACGTTTCGGAATTTGTAATCTTCGACTCCGTAATCCCAAGACGTTGGTCATAACTGCTCTAAATTTTTAAAACGTATTATCTGGGAAGTTGCTTAGCCCTATATGCACCCGACGTCCTCTTCCGTTATAGAAAATGTACACCACGCAAACTGAATATTCTTTGTAAACATAATTGTTTTACCATAATTTTATTTCCACACATGGTTTAACAGAATACACCGTCGTTAGATGCAAAGGCGCATGAGAAAATGATTCAAATCAATAACAGATTGGTAACCCACTCATATATCCTCTCATGAGAAAATAGCTACCACATGATATGGAAAAATAAGCAAATTCCTTCTATTGTGGCGAGCTAGCAAAGATACAAGGCAAAATATTATTAAAACAAAAACGAATTCATACCACTAAGAAACAAAATCGAATAAAACTCACGAAGAAAGAACTAAAGCAACTAGCAGGGAACAGGAAACAAAGAACAGAGTGCATATGGCGGCGTGGTGTCTATGTAACGTCATTCTTGCAGCATTGACTAGACTTAATGTACGTAGTACCATTTGCCTGAATCCAGATTTAAGGATGGTTTGTGATCATGAATAAAAGTTATTAAGTTTTATTGTTTTCCCTGAGCCTATTACAATAACCTGTTTTATATTACTTGGATTTTGTTTAGAATAAACATCAACAAAATGTTCAACATGTCAAAGTAACAGGTTCGAAAAAAATGTTACTAAAATGAAACATTTTTATCTATAAATAGAAACATCCTTCATTTTGAATTGAGGCAGGCTACAAAGAACGAACCTAGCTCAGTATTCCATCACATGTGGCCATCCATCAAAGATTCCTCACGGGGATATTTTAATAAGCAACTTATCTTTCATTAATTACAACACACCAAAAGATGTTTTCGAGGGTCGAATGGCTTCCATACATTCCTGTGTGAGACAGCTATTAACTCACAAGTGGCAGCAGATATGTAGACTTTGCTTACAATTCCAGTGGTCTTTGATACCCCACATGACCCCATTCTCATTTATACTATGTTTGCAATTCAATATGGCGGCGTTTAAGATGGTGACATTGCACTGGAAGTGCCCTCAAACATAAGTTGTCTACCCCGATTTCCAATAGTTGTGTTGGATCTGCCCATATTTCCTTCTTGACGGATCCAAACAGGTATTCTTCACATTTTATTGCCTACCTGATTTCAAAATGGTATGCATGTAGCAGCTCAATGGAATATTTGTGAAACGAATGACCACTACTGTCCTGCTTAGCAACTAGAACTTAATTTTAACACAAAATTTCATAAAAATCCAACTCTCATGATTCGTGTACTTTCCTCGTAAGCAAACACACTACAAACATATAAAAATCAGCGCCATTACACCCTCCATGTGGTTATAAAGTGCTTTCCCTGAAAATATGGATTTTCTTGCATTGGTTCAAACTTGCACGAGTATTTTTATTTTTTCATTATTTGAAAAGAATACTAGGGACGATATGAAGATTGCACTGCTTTTGAAGTGACAACTACTTTCATTTCATAATGACTACTGAATTTTTAACTGTTTCTTAATGCTACTTTAAGAAAAAAAATCGCTGAATAACCGAAGCACATGCTTCAACTGATGAGTAATCATGGAAGAAAAGTTATTTATTACCATCAAAAGTGTGCACCAACGCAGTTTAAACGAGCGTTCACTTAAACGCATTCAACATTAAACTCTCAACTTTAAACGTGGCTGCCAGACTTTCGTTGCACCGTTGAAAATGGAAGTTCAGTAAACCTCGGTCAATTTGTAAAATTGACTCAGATTGCTTGTCGTCTTTCGTCTCTAACCTTCTTTTAACGAAGTAACAAATGAAGAAATCATACCGCGTGCCGGGGTTTTCGACTTTCGAGATTGCGTGCATCTCGACTGAATATAACATCAAAGAATAGACTAATAAATTCTACCTGTAATAAAATAAATGAGTGATACCTGGTGTTGCAATATTAGTAGTAGTAGATTTTAGATTAGATTGTAGCGTGTAGTTTTACTATACTCATCCATAGTTAAGTAGTAGTACTAGTAGTAGTAGGAAAGGGTTAGAAGTCCCGCAGGGGTCTGTTGGGTTTTGTTCTCGGTGCACTTTTACTATACGGATACACAGATTGTAAAATATAAAAAAAAAAAAATATGGGCAAGTCTTTAGTTTGAACATTTTATGTCCAGAACAGAACCCAACCCAACCCCTGCGGGGATTCTAACCCGTTCCTACTACTACTACTACTACTGATACTATGGACACGTAGAGTAAAACTGCACGCTGTTCTCGACGTAAAATGGGCAAATTAAAGACTTCTGCATTTTTTCCATATATTTCACAATATGTGGTTCCGTATAGTAAAATTGCACTATTAAGATTACACTAAACTTATAAGAAAGAACAAATTTAATGTGGATCTATGTGGAGCAGTGATGATTTCAGGAATTGGCCAGGGCAATTTCTCCCCGAGAACCATGAAATTCCATCGGGACCTATGCTCAATGCGGAATCCCAATATTTTCATTACTAACACAATTCTTCCCCCAGTATACTAAAATTCGCCACCAGTAAAAAAATGGAATCCACTGATGGAGAAAATTGATTCAACAGCATATTTCATCGTCAAAATGTTATTCTAATGTCTTTTACATCCTTTTCCTTGTTGGCATTTGCCTACAATTCCAAGTTAGCATAGGTAAAGTTGAGGAGCACTACCATTTATTCTTTCCACTTATGATCTAACGTCTTCTGCATTCTTAGTTTCTCACCTGTCCACCAGCTGCATACACATTTATAATATGCTTGCAAACTTATATGTTATAGATACAATAAGTGCAAAAACCACGGAGTTTGTATTTATTCCGATTCCAAGCAGGGCACAATTTGAGGGATCGGTCGTGATTTTGTCCGAGAAAGCAGGCACATTAGCGATGGTGGTGTGTGAATAAGGAAAAGAAAAGTGTGGAAAGTGTGGGGAAAAAAATACATTCGTTACACGTGTAAGTAACATGTAATTATAGAAACAGCATTAAAATGTATGGTTCATAATTATACAATTATAGTGCATAACTAGATTGTAGTTATCACCTACTACAGATTGGTACGTATTTTTGGTTCTGATTTGCTCATTACTCGAGCAGACGGTTCTACCAAATTTTGACACGTTCTTACATTTTCAGGTTAGGTTAGAGCTTTCGTTTAGCAGAGCATGCACTAAATGAAGAGCTCCATTACTACTTGCGGATTGATTTCAGGATGGCTCAGTATCATATAAATCAAGTGTGGACGTACAGCATAAAAACTACTGTGTATAAAACACGAACCAACTTGTGCTACGTGGCCACCAAAAAAGCACGAATGCTATCTAACAGAGTTAGAGTAGGAGTGCAGTAGGGAGGCCCGAACGATAGCGATCGGTTGCATACATAGGGAGCAGGCGCGTCAACAACCAGGTATACGTATAAACGAGGACAGTGAAAGAGCACACTTAAACATACAATAATTTCTTTATTACTAATAATTCATTTCAATATGCTGTGATAGAAAAATATTTCACGTCGTATTTTACCTATGAAATTTCTATTTGGTAGAACCGTCTGCTCGAGTTCACCCTTAATTTGCTTACAGGTATACGCACCTCGACTATAGCCCTCCAGCTTCACGTTCGAACCGTAATAGGTTAAAAAATAGCTTGTTACGAGCAGCTTCCAAAGTTTGGTGCGTAATTTTGAGACGTGTGGCTTTCATTATATGAAGCTAAGTTTGTATATGTCTTATACAATTGTACGCACAAGTTAATACCACTTGAGGAATAACTAGATAATAAGTTTTACGATAAATAATTGGATAAGGATTCTTATGCTATTTGCATGGAGTTTTGACAAAAAAAGAAAAAAAATACTGTATTAATAGACATAACTTTTATGCCCTCCTAAGGTTAACCTTTACTGGAAAATTGTTTAGAAAATTCATTGTCGAAAATTCTATGAGCTGATTAAAAAAAAAAAAAAAAAAAAAAAAGTATATGTGGTTTATTTCTCATCCAGTTATTCCTCGTAAAACTCATTACCCAGTTATTCCTAGAGTGTTATCAACCAACTGCGTACAATTGTATAAGACACATAGAAACTTAGTGAAAGCCACACGTCTCAAAACCACGTACCAAACTTCGCAAGCTACTCATTACAAGCTATATTTGAACCTATTACGGTTTACGCCAAGGTGAAGCTGCTCGGCTATATTCGAGGTGCGTCCGTAGTGAACAGGCAAATTTGCCATGGTGTAAGCAAATTAATGGTTCACTTCAGCAGGCAGTTCTACCAAATAGAAAATTTATAGGTAAAAAACGAGTGAAATATCTTTCATGAAGGAATGAAAATGTGAATATAAGTAATTACCATTTATCACAGCATATTGAAGTTAATTATTAGTGATAAAGAAATTATAGTATATGTAAGAATAAGAATAAGAATAAGAATAAGAATTATTTATTGTCGTTAAACAACATGATGTTGTAATAGACAACGTCAAAATTTAAGTTTGCGTACATATAATATTTACAATTTTAATTAATCCATACAATATTTTATATTTTACCTGGTACCACTTTTCTATTCTAATACTGAAATTTCTTCCGTAAATTCTGAAATACTATATATACACTTTTCTAAGAGCCACTTTTTACAAAAACATTTAAAATTTTTAATCTCCATTTCTCTCACTCTAGGTGGCAATAGATTATACAATTTCATCCCTATATATTTATAACTATTTTGAGTTTTGCACAGCCGTACATGGGGAATATTTATTTCATTTTTGCGCCTTGTATTGTGTGAATGAACACTACTTCGAGTAACATAATTTGTACAGTTTTCTTTGATATAAATAAGGCACGATAATATATACAAGGACGGGATGGTCATTATTTCAAAATCTTTGAAAAAATGTCTACATGATTCTCTCTCTGGAATTCCTGTTATCGTTCTTATCGCTCTTTTTTGCCACTTAAATACTGTTTGTGCTCCGGAAGAATTACCCCATAATAGTATGCCATACGACAGATGAGAGTGAAAGAAAGCATAATATGCAGTGATTAATAGACTTTTACTTACAGATATTTTCAATTTACGTAACACATATACTGCCCTTGATAATTTTTTACAAAGTTGCATAGTATGCACATTCCAGTTTAATTTCGTATCTAAGTATATCCCTAATAGATTAACTGAGGAGCATTCTTTTGTATCAGTTGTGGAGCTGCTGAGATGAAAGTATAACTTCTCTGTTTTATTATGGTTCAAATTTAATTTATTGTGAAACAGCCAATCAGTAGATTTATCTATTGCTTTATTATTTTTCGTGTGTATTGCGTTGATATTATTATCTTTCGTTATAAATGTAGTGTCATCGGCATACATAACAGTGGTTTCTAATAAGTAGTCAGGTAAATCGTTAATGTATACCAGAAATAGAAAAGGTCCAATGACACTTCCCTGTGGCACTCCTGTTAATATTTCAAGTACGTTTGACTGTTTATTTTGTACACACACAACTTGTTTTCTACTTTCTAGATAAGACCTGATCAATAAGAGCTCAGTTCCTCTGATCCCATAATACTGTAATTTCTGAATCAATATTTCATGTGAAACAGTATCAAAAGCCTTACTTAAATCTAATAATGTTGCGCAAGCGAATGAACTGTTTTCAAAGGCATCAATTACCTCAGATACAACTTTTTCAACAGCTTTAGTTGTGGACATACCTTTCCGAAACCCATATTGTGCACAGTTAATGAGATTGTTATTTTCAAAGTACAGAGTTAGTTGTTCTTTCATGCAATGTTCAATAATTTTTGATACAATTGGTACGAGAGATATTGGTCTGTAGTTGCTGGGACAGTTTTTGTCCCCTTTTTTATGTATGGGAATAGTAACCGCAATCTTAAGACAATCTGGGAACACTCCTTCTACTAGTATCCAATTAATTAAGTGTGTAAGGGGTTCCACTATTACGTCTATAATATTTTTAATTGTACTATTAGTAAACCCATAATAATCCTCGCTACCAGATGTCTTAAACTTACGAACCACTGACAAAATTGCTTCAGGTGTTACGTTTGTCCATTTAAATGTCAAGTTACTAGTTTGATTTCTACATGAACTTAGAATACTTTTGAAGTCTATAACATCGTTTTCTGCGGACTTAGAGATACTGCTTGTATTACCATTTACATACTTAGCACTACTTACAAAGAATTCATTAAAAGTGTCAGGGGATATTGATATTGAGTCATTTTCTTTTCGTACCCCTATTTCCCTGTTTATAATTGTCCACCCTGCTTTACATTTATTTGTATGGTTTACAATAAAATTGTCGTTTGCCTTAATTTTTGCCGCACTTATTTCCTTTCTGTAGCGTCTTTTAGCTCTGATGTATTTTTCTTTTCCCACAGGACAGCCCGATTTAGCCCTATTATACCAAGCAATGACAACCTTACGAAGCTCTGCTAGTTCTGGAGTGTACCAGTTACTAACATTTTGCTGTAATTTGTTTGTAGATAAGTTATAGCATTTAAATTTTCTTGGACAGCATTCGTTTAGGCATCGTGTTAAATTATACATAAAAAATTCACACGCTTCTACTACATTTTTACATCTGAAGAATATTTGCTGCCAGTCAATTTCTTTTAATTTATGCCTTAAACTACAGATATTATCTAAACTCAGTACTCGAAAACTCTTGGTCACCACCCTAGTATTATTGTGTTTAACAAAGGGGTATAACACCCATAGGCCATCGTGATCTGACAATGAGCACTGTACTACACCACACGATAAATCATTTCTATATACATTTGTAATAATGTTATCTAAACAAGCTTCTACGCGCCTGCTCCCTATGGACGCAAACGCTTGGGGCTCCCTACTGCGCTCCTACTGTAACTAGGTTAGATAGCATTCGTGCTTTTTAGTGGCCACCTAGCATAACTTGGTTTGTGTTTTATACACAGTAGTTTTTATGCTATACGTCCACACTTTATTTATTCGTTACTGAGCCATCCTAAAGTAATGGCGCTCTTCATTTAGTGCATGCTCTGGTAAAAGAAAGCTCTAATCTAACCTGGAAATGTAAAAAGAAGAAAAAAAAGAAAGAAAAAAAAGCGTTGAAATTTGGTAGAACCATATGCTGGAGTGATGAGCAAATTAGTACAAAAAATACCTACCAATTTTCTCCAACAGTGGATTCCAGAAGTTTTTTTTTTTTTCATTTTTTATTTTCTAGTGGTGGCGAATTTTAATATACTGGGGATGAAATGTACTAGGAATCCACATTGAGGATGATAGGATGGTCAATGTTCCGTTAAGGGGGTCCAAAACTACACTGGACCCCCTTAAGCTAACCAGACCTAAGCTAATCTAACCAAACCTAATATAACGTTATATTATGTAATCAAACGAAAATCAATAGAAACAAGTGGTGTCAAAGACACTGGACCCCCTTAACGGAACATTGACCTATAGGATATGGTCATGAGGGAATTTCATGGTTCTCGCGGAGAAGTTCCCCCCGGTCAATTCATGAAATCGCCACTGGTCCATATAGATTCACATTATATTTGTTCTTTGTTATAAGTTTAGTGTAATCTTTATAGTGCAGTGTTACTATAGGGGCTACGGATCCACAGATTGTAAAATATATGGAAAAAATTGCAGACGTCTTTAATTTGTCCGTTTTATGTCGAGAACAACGTGCAGTTTTACTATACGTATCCATAGTATAAGTAGTAGTAGGAAAAAGTCAGAAGCACCGCAGGGGTTAGTTGGGTTCAGTTCTCGACATAAAATGGATGTGTAAACGTATAGTAAAACTGCACGGAGAACAGAACCCAACAAACCCCTGCGGACCTCTAACCCTTTCCTACTACTACTTATACTATGGATTCGTATAAAACTACACGCTACAATCTAATCTAAAATCTACTACCAATATTGCAACACCAAGTATTACTCGCTTATTTTATTAAAGGTATAATTTATTAGTCCATTCTTTGATTATGTTCAGTCGAGATGCACACGATCTAGAGAGTCGAGAACTCCGGCACGCGGTATGCTTTCTTTATTTGTTACTTTGTTAAACGAAGGTTAGATACAAAAGATGACAACCAATCAGAGTCGATTTTACAAATTGACCGAAGTTTACTTAAACGAGGTTTACTGAACTTCGATTTCCAATGGTGCAACGAAGATCGGAGAACCACATTTAAACTTGAAAGTTCAACTCCTTCAGTGTGGGTGGCGAGTTAACTCGTGTCTTCAAAACACACCTGCTGTGCGGATGGCGTATTTATATGCTTTCATTTTGCTTTGGCTACTTTGTATTGCGTATGGCGAATATACTTGCCCATAGTATGAGTAATGTTATCCCGACAATATTTAGCGAGTTTGCGCTCAGCTGGTTTCAATTGTTGCTTAATTAAAAGAAGAAGAGGAAGAAAGAAATTAAAATAGAGTTTGTGCTTCGTCAAATACAGTTTTCATTCTTTGTTTTGTTTGAGAGCAGACAGCACAGTAATGGCTTCGAAACGATATTTCAACCATGCTGACATCGAGGAAGAGTTATTAATTAGTGATTCTGATGTAAGTAATTCTGAAACAGATTTAGAATCAACATCCAAAGTTCTCGAAAAAAACTACACTTTTTACAGCGGTTCGCATCTGAAAATTACGCACTGAAGGGGTTAATGTTGAACGCGTTTAAAATTCGTTGGTGCACACGGCTGTAACGGCCGTGTGCACCAACGAAGTTCAACTGTTGAACGAGGGTCATAACCAAGCTCGGTGTAAATGTATGTTGCACCAACAACGTTCATGGTTAAGTCTCGCAGCCGTGTGCACCAACGAAGTTTAAACGAGCGTTCACTTAAACGCGTTCAAAATTAAACTTTCAAGTTTAAACGTGGTTCCCGGACTTTTGTTGCACCATTGAAAATCGAAGTTCAGTAAACCTCGTTTAAGTAAACTTCGGTCAATTTGTAAAACCGACTCTGATTGGTTGTCGTCTTTTGTCTCTAACCTTTGTTTAACAAAGTGACAAATGAAGAAAGCATACGGCGTGCCGGGGTTTTCGACTTTCGAGATTGTGTGCATCTCGAGTGAACACAACATCAAACAATGAACTAATAAATCATACCTGTAATGAAATAACCGAGTGATACTTGAACGTAAAATTGCTTACTCACCTTCGAGTTAACCTCGTTTTGGCTTGATTCACAAATCCTTGTATATTTCTTTATTGAATCTTGGGTTGTGTTGGGATGTGATTTCATAACAGCATCTGCATTGAAAAAGAATATTTTTGATCAAAATGTTAAACATCAAATGGTTTATTCTAATTTTTACACACATTATTTGAACATGGTGGTTGCCTTGTCCGACACTTTTCAAATACCACAGCAGTCGTCAAATGCAAAGAGTCTAGCCGGATAAGAAGACCAAAGTGAGCGTTACTAGGATTGCTTTGATATTCAACACCAAAAAACCTTCATATCAAAAGATGACTCAACTTCGGTCAATTTCAGATTTCGAATTGTAAAAAAATTGAAAAAAATTTTTTTTTTCTCCTAGACTCGTCACTTGTAGTGCTTCGCACACTGCAACATTTCAACAACAGTATCCTCTATAAAATATCTTGCGTTCCAAAGTAAACGTACAACAAAGTGCAATAGGTTAAATGTTATAAAATGCATTCATTAAAACAAAACACTAGAAACAAACCACGAGAAATAGACCTATTTTCAGTTTTAAAAGGCATCGATTGAGCAGTTTGCTTCATTACACTTGAATGGGCAGAAACTAAAAGTATTTAATCTGAAACGAAAAGCATTTAATATTATAAGCTCCTTTTATCCCCCTTTTCTGATTGTGTGGTAGGATTCTCTCAGGGTATCAAACCTAAAAACATTACATTTACCATTAAAAACTGAAGAAAATGTTTATATTATGGCCCATGGTGTGCATTACGAAAACCTCCAAATTCAAGTTCTCAAAGAAAATTCTAAACATTTGGAACGTATGGTGCAATTTAATATATTCTGGTCCGTTTCCTTTATGAGAATTCCGCAATTTATTTTTACAATACAAACACAAATGACGTTTAAGGTTTATTGTGCGAAGTCGTAAAAAATTATTATTTACTTAACTAAAGACTAATTCTATATTACCTTTTTTAAAAAAAAAAAAAAGTAAAAGTCTATGTGACACGACACAAATCCGCGCATTTTAAAATTCCAATACTTAATATTTATAACGACTATGTATTTCAAGTATTGAAACAAGTTTCCACACTATAAATTTAATTCAAACTACTAGCACTTTTATGGATACCGCATTTTCATACACCTTATATTAAAATATATGTAACTAGTACTAACCGTGGATTATTTTGTATAATTCAATGTTTTTAAACCAGGGTTTGAAAAAACCCGGGCTTTTTTGAAAAAGCCCAACACACCTGGGCCCATATGGGTTTTTTCGGGTTTAATCGTTTTTTCGAAATATTTCAATGTCTTTGGGATAAAAGTGTTAAAATGTTATTTATATTTCAAGATTGTCATTGTCACAACTTGCAGCAATTTCCTACTCACTGCCTTTTTGAAATTTTACATTCAATCGCTGAAAAAATCTATACAGCAAAGTTAGCATATCTTGTGCTTCCACCGTCAAAATTTCAACGTAAAAGACTGAAAATTGCGCTTCGTAGCGTAAATACTCGCTGTTTTGAAAAAATGGCCGCCATTTTGACATTTTACGTTGGTATACCGCCAAAATCTATACGGGAAATTTACAGTGTCGCGTACGTGTACTCTGAAAATTTTAACTTAAAAGTCCGAAAATTGTACCCTGTAGTGTGAGTGGTAGAGGCAGACAAAGGAATTGAGTTGATTTTGTGTTTAACGCCCCTTTCAGCAGCGAGGCTATGTGAGACGGGACCTACTGATTAAAGTGGAATCCGAACCACATGAGCTCCCTCCGGGAAGCAAACGCAGATCACCCACGCCGAAGATGCGTACACTAACGGCTTAGCCATGAAGGACCTCGGCAGAGAAATGAACAAATGTAGATCAAGTCATCCAGAAGCCTGACTGACGTTCGCCAAATATGAATACCAAAAGGGGTCTATTAATTTAAAACAAAGATTATGAAATAAATAAATGTTTTAAAATTTCTTACATGAAATTAACATCTTACAGCGTAAATAAACCTGTCATATTTTCTCCATGAGAATACGGGACACCTCAGATCCCCCCCTTCAACTTTCCAACACAATGAATTCAATAGTCTGCTTATGAACAAAAGTGTAATAGGCCGCGATAGCTAAGTGGTAGAGCATTCACTCTGGTGCATGGGGTCCCTAGTTCGATCCCAGCTAGCGCCAAGTGAGCTTTATGGTGGACAAAAACCTTGTGTGTGAGTTTTCCCGGGATTCTCACGTTTCCTCCCACTTTCTTCATTCCGTCATTTTATTCATTTCTCATCATCACCGTCACCTTGAGCATAGCTGGCATAACCGTGAGACTAAAAGCAAAAGATTTCATTTTATTTAATTTAATTTTTTTTTTTCAAGAATATAATTGGCGAAAGTTCACTATCCAGCAGCTGCTTTGCTCTCTTCGTACCCTGCAATTAATTGTATAGACTAAAGATGCCTAAGAAACTTAAGATGCGCTGTAAAAATGCTTTACAGGAAAACAATATGCAAATTATTTAAATCAGTGGTACAATCTACCTTCAATATTCTTCGCGCGTTTAGCAATATTTATTAACATGGTTGTATTTGCCAAAATTACGTTCGTCAGTTTAATCTGATATTTCTCCCTGTGTCGTGTGTAATTGTCAGGACCAGATTTACATTTTTCTAAGACCTGGACCAAAGCACAATTCTGTGCTAAAATAACTGAAAAAACAGAAATGAAATCTTTAAGTTTTACGTCCCACGTTTATGTCGGTTAGGCTAAAGGAGAGGGTGATGAGAGATGAGTGAAATGGTGGAACGAAGAATGTGAGAGGAAACGGGAGAACCCCGAGAAAACCCACCAGCACCACAGTCCACACGGCGCGAGCTGGATCGAACAACGGACCCCAAGCACCGGATGTGAACACTCTACCGCTGAGCCACCGCGTCACTCGATAAAATAACTGAGTGCATATGAAAGATGACTCTATTACATGTTATTTTCCACAGGCGCAGCGGTGTTCTTCTGCACAGTGTACAGAAGCTGTATATTATGTTTATATGTGGAGCATTACTAGTATGACACCATGACAAGTTCTATTCAAATTCGTATCTTCGCCAAAACCCATTTAGGTTTGATACCCTCGCTTACGCGTATACCCATGATCATTGACGCGCCCACTTCCCACGGACGTACCCCGCGCACGCACACCAGCATTGCACCGCCCTGGCTCGGTTAGATCGCACTCGTGCTTTTTGTGTTCATTTAGGACATGCTGGTTGTGTTTTTGGACTGTAGTTCTTATGTCATACACAACGAAGGCGTATTTATATGGAAATCGAAAAAGAATCGTAACTTTTCAACAATTACTTCTGGTGGCCTCCTTGAATTTTATCTATTCATAGTGAGATATTTTCAAATATTACCTAGCGAAATCTTTTAGGAGACAATATAAAAGAAACCAATGAAAGTATCAATTTTTCAACAATTATTTCGTGTGGTGCGCCAAAAGTAAACCTGCACGTCACTTTGTGCATTAAATCATTGTTTTCACATCATGTTAAGTTCTTCACACAAATCAATCAGTTCTACTTGTAAATGTTCTAAAGGTAAGTAAAATAAAGAGTAAAATATTTGCATCCAATAAATCCTTCGCGCTATCAGATTGAAAGGTCCGACTCGATTCACTAGCAAGCGCTACACGAACATCGTATAATTCACATTTACTCCTGTAACATTTTTATTTTATACAAAGTAAAAGAATATTTAACTATTACTGTGCACTTACCAATTTGTACAGCACTCTCTATCTCTCTCTCTCTCTCAATGTTTTGATGTCCAGGAACTCGTCCAACAGCACTCACACGCCGCAACACATAAAGAAAACAAACATATGACGTCTCTTTCGTGAAACGTCCAAGCGCAGTGAATTGTGGGTAGGTAGCTTGAAGACAACATGCCAAAAGTTTGTAGTCGCAAATTGTTGAAACTACATCTGTATATAATTTGCTGAATGAAATTTGCTATAACATAAAACTTGAAAATAATATTTAATTTGCTAAGACATTCAAAGTTTGAATTGAAACTGTCAAGCGCACTAGATAGGTGGAAGCAAATTTGCAGAAAAATGCCAAATGTTTGCTTTTGCCAAGTTTTGAAACTACATTTGTATGAAATTTGTTGCATTAAATTTACTCTTTCATAAAAATTGCAAATGATATTTAATTTGCCACAAACATTCCAAGTTTGCATTGCATTTTCCGCATATACAAAATGAAAACTTTCACATTATTTGGTATGACGAACAATAGGCAAGTTTACGGAAAACTTCTGTGCTATCGGGGAATGCTTTCAGATTTCCTGAGTTGGGTAAAAACGATTTGCTTTATTACTACAAACACAGACATAAAAATGAATATTTACAATAGTCAACAACACACTTGTATTGCTCTCTGTAAATTAGAAAAACATGTATAAAAATAGAATGTACTTCCAACGTATATTTTTTTTAAACGTACAGTATATGTATATCTTAATACATATATATACAATTCTCCAAGTTTTTTCGTTTTGTTCATGAAATGGTTATCAATATTTGTTATCAAATGTAACAGAATGCAAAAGAAAGAAAGAATGGAATACAGACTCATTGTTGACAACAATGAACTAATGCAGTCTGAATTTTCCACTACGGTATCGTTTCCCCCCTCCCCCGCGCATTTCTTTCTTTCTTGTGTTCTTGACACCTGGTGAGGGAGTTTTGTACATTTTTATATTGACGTGTGGTTTAACACTACTTCACTTTCAAAGTTGTCTTTGCTGCTAAGAGTGCTTTCATGTTTGATCTTAACGGCATTATACCCAACTAAGACCAGAAGTTTAGTTTGTGATCAGTACAATGGTGTCAAGAGGACAGCGTTCGTGTGTTAACTTACCAAATAGTTTTTGTTATGTGTGTGGCCAGTTTGTAGTTAAAGGACAGTGTAGATCCATTACGCCATCGGTGAAACTAGCATATTATATATATTTCGGATGTCGTGTGGGAGATCAGAACAAAACTTGGGCACCCAACATAATTTGTGCGTCGTGCTACGTCACTTTACTTGCATGGGCCAAAGGGAAACGGAGGTTCATGAAATTTGCTGTACCAATGGTGTGGAGAGAACCCACCATCCATCTGGATGATTGTTATTTTTGTCTCACAGTAGTTAAGGGACATTCTAAAAAAAGCAAATACACAATAAGTTATCCCAACGTTAAATCCGCAATTAGACCTATTCCGCACGGGGATGAACTTCCACTTCCCGAGCCCCCTACCAACTGGGAAGAGATATGGCCAAAAGACTCTGATGATGATCATGACCTTGATGAACCATCGACATCAACATGTACATCCAAGGATCCAACGTTCATCCCTAACTGTGTTCGCGAGCCACATTTCATCCGGTAATGTGAACTTAATGACCTAGTCCGTGATTTGCACCTGACAAAACAAGAGGCGGAACTTCTGGGATCAAGGCTCCAGCAGTGGAACTTATTGGATGCAGAAAAGAACATATCAGTGTACAGGAAAAGGCATGTTCAATTTTCAAGCTATTTCTCAATGCAAGATAATGTGTGCGTATGTACGGATATAAATGGGTTGATGGCGGAGCTAGGAATTCCTTACGTTCCAGAAGAATGGAGGTTATTTATCGACGCGTCAAAGGTCAGCCTTAAAGCTGTCCTTTTACATAATGGAAATAAAAAACCTTCTATACCACTTGCGCACTCAGTGAAGATTAAGGAATCCTATGACACCATGTCAACTTTGCTAAATCTTATAAATTACAAGGACCATTGTTGGCAAATATGTTGTGATCTCAAGGTAGTTGGTATTTTATTAGGACTGCAGTGCGGTTACACGAAGTACCAATGTTTTTTATGTTTATGGGATAGCCGAGCTGATGACAAACATTATGAAGTGAAGGAATGGGAACCTAGAGTGAATTACGTACCTGGAGAATGCAACGTCAAATATGCTCCTTTGGTAGATCCTAATAAGATATTACTACCGCCACTTCATATCAAGTTAGGACTTATGAAAAACTTTGTCAAAGCCATGGACACATCTGGTGATTTGCGAGATAAGTTCCCTAACCTGAGTGATGCTAAGATTTCAGCGGGAGTGTTTATTGGTCCCCAAATTAGGAAATTAATGCTTGATGATAGCTTTGACAGCAAGTTAAACAGTGCTGAGCTAGCTGCCTGGACAGCATTTAAGTGTGTTGTGCGCAACTTTCTGGGCAATAACAAAGATGAGAGTTACACAGAAATCGTACAGGACATGATACAGAAATACAAAGAGTTGGGTTGTAGGATGTCTTTAAAAATCCACTTTTTGCACTCCCACCTCAGCTTCTTTCCTGCTAACCTAGGTGCTCTCAGCGACGAACAGGGGGAAAGATTCCACCAAGATATAATGGCAATGGAGAAAAGGTACCAGGGACGATGGGATCCTTCAATGATGGGGGACTATTGTTGGGGTCTTGTTAGAGAATGCAACATTTCTTACAAAAGAAGGAAGTAGTGTACGTTTTTGTAACCCAATGGAAGTTTCATATATTGTGATAGTTTTGATTGTCTTTTCATGACCTTTTGGTACATTTGTATTATTGTTTATTGTAAATTGTCACACTTGTAAATTATATTGTATTATATTTTATATATGTGTTTGTGGTAATAAAGAAAAACGTTTTACCTCAACTTAAGAGATCTGAAAGCATTACTATAAGGTGCAATAAACAGTACACACAGTATACATACAAACATATTTATTTCTCTAGAAAGAATAAAGCGATTATTACGAAACTTGGAGGGTTTGTTAAATATGAATCAAAGTATACTTAGGTATAATTTCTATGTTAGTATATGCAAGGGGACAAGATCTTGGGGTGTAAAATAAACGAAAAGGGAAATTTTTAAGGGATTTTCCCGAAAATCCCTCTGTTACGGGAAAATCGTACGTGATGGAGAAAAACCGAGTGCATATTCGAATTCAGCGCAAAAAGTTCCTTTAAGAACAGGTATTTCCTTTTATGTAACAAAACCTTTGTTAACTAGTGTTATCATTCACTGTCACATTTTCTGGAGGCACTGGTACCAACATTTCCTCACTGTGGCATACAAGTTTCATAGCGGATAGTCCACTAGTATATCTTGGATTCGCACACTCTTCTTTGTTTTCTATGTGATTCAGTTATTTTCGTTAGACAAAAATAAGTTTGTTATGTGATCCGTCGATTTCCTCCAAATCATGGGAAAAGCGAACGGTGTGTGTTGTGAATCTTTTGACTTTTCATCTGACTTGATTCGAATTTATGCTTAGCATGCCTGTCACTAGCGGAGCTATGAGACTTGAACCTACAGCTTAACGTGAGATCCGAACCACATAAATTCCAGCCGAAAATCGAATCCGGGTCTCTCCCGCCAAAGGCGCTTACGCTATC